>NC_086326.1:78800553-79174720 GCF_036172605.1 Pelobates fuscus | reverse complement strand
ATGACACTGGTCCAGGTAGGTATTAGATTGGGGCATGTCCACCAACAGTGCAGGAAAGTGCCGACCTCTCTGCATTGTTTCCAGCAGAGGTTGGAGCTGGTTCTTTGCATGACTGCTAGTCGTTGTAGGGTATAGTACCATTGGAACAGCATTTTTTATGTTTGTTCATGGTGTGTGATGCATATAGTGAGTGAGGTTAATGAGGTCCATATGTCTGCCCAATCAGTAGGATCGTCGGCTGGGCCTTGGTCTCGCTCCAGGCTTTTATGTAGGGCAGTGAGATTTGTGTGTGATGTGTGGCCAAGGACATGTATATGTCAGATATTTTGACCTTTTCTTGCGGGGGCTCTATAGCAGTCTCGTTCAAAGGGGGTCATTGCCGATGTGGCAGCTTGGCGTATTGCCAGGTTGGAGGCAAAGCTTTTCAATTGCATAAAGCGGAATTGGTCGAATGTAGTTAGTGTTTTGGCTTCTGGCAGATCAGTGTATTCTAGAAGTTTTACTGCTGGGTATAGGTGGCCCAGCCAAGTGATGTCTCTGTGTTCAAACTGTGCGTAGTTCTTGGGTGTCAGGCCGGGAGGGAAGAGTTTTTTATGTAAAATGGGGATGAGTTGTGATAGTCTGATTGAGAGGTCGAATTTGTCTCGGAGCTTCTCCCACAGGCCAATGGAGTATGTGATGGCAGGAGATGTTATGGGGGGGCAGTCTCAGGAGCCATATGTATAATGAGGGGTGATCAATTCAAAAATGATGTGCTCCAGGTCGACCCATCTCGTTTTCCCTGGGGACGAGCCATTGTTGTATCTGTGCCAGGTGGTACGCTTGTTGGTAGAGTGTGAGGTTTGGGAGTCCCAGCCCACCTGGTCATTTGCGGATATATAGGGTGGCCCTACGTGGTCATTCCATATGAAGGTATCTATTGCGGTTTTAAGTGTTCTGGTGTCTGAGGTTTTGCACGGGATCGGGAGGGCCTGGAACACATGCAGGAGCCTGGGGAGTAGATTCATTTTTATTGATGTTACCCTGCCTATCCAGGATATGCTGAGTGGCTTCCATCAGTTAAGGTCTTCATGGGCTTCATGGGTCATCGGCATGAGTTTGTAGGAAGGTTTCAAAAGAGAAAGCTAACAAGAGGGGGTATCCTTGTTGCGTGCCGTTATGGATAGGAAAGGTGTGGGGCAGGATATTCAGGAGTAAAAGGTAGCCTATTGGTGCTGCGTATGTTGCTTTTAAGAAGTTAAGGAATTAAGGTGGTAGGCCGAATTGGGTTAGTATTTCAAAGAGATAAGGCCATAGAAGGCGATCAAATTCCTTCTCGTTGTCTAGGGAAACCATAACTAGTGGTGTGCATAGTCTGTTAGCATACCAGATCAGGTCGATATTATGCTGGGTGTTGTCTGACACTTGTCTATTGGGTATGAATCCTACCTGATCGGGGTGTATGAGTTTTTCCATGTACGGGTTTAGTCTCATTGCCATTACCTTGGACATCAGTTTTAGGTCTATATTTAGTAATGAAATCATCCGGAAATCTCTGGGTTCGTCGAGTGTCTTGCTGGATTTGGGAATGAGCGTCACGTTAGTGCCGACCATGTCTGGCGGTAATTCACCTTGTAAGAGTATGTTGAGGACCCTCGTCAGTTTAGGAATTAGGAGCTCACTGAAAGTTTTATAGTAGAAAGCCCTGAAGCCACCTGAGGGAGCCTAGGGCTGCTGCTATTTCTTCATCTGTTGCTTCAGCTGATAAAGCTGCGGATAGAGTTGGGAGTTGTAGGTTATGGAAAAAGTATTCCGTTAGTCTGTGTATTGTGTCCGCGTGTGGGTGAGATGTGTGATTGTAAAGATTCGTGAAGTAGTTCTGAAATACTTCACCAATTTCGTCTGGTCGGGAGCTGATTTGGCCGCCTCGGGTGTATATTTTAAGGCTTTTTTTTTTAGATTCTATCGTGATCTTAAGCCTGCGAGCTAGCATTGTGTCTGACTTGTTGCCTTTTTCATAGTAACATTGTTTAGTCCAAGTTAGTGCTTTGGTTGTGTCCTGCAGGGTTGGTTGTGTCTCGTATGGCCGAGAGTTGTGAGTATAGGGTCTGGGTTGGGGTGTTCTTGTGTAGTTCTTCTAATCTTTTAAGTTTAGACATGGAGTCATGGAGGAGCTGTAGTTGTCGTTTTTTGCATGCAGTGGCTATAGCTTTTAATTTGCCTCGGATTACTGTTTTATGTACGGCCCACAGGGTGGTTGGGGAGTTGATGGAGTGCTTGTTCAGTGTGTAGTATTAGCTAATGTCAGAGGCTATGATGGCTTGTGTTGCTTTGTCATGTAGGAGTAGTGGGTTAGGTCGACAAGTCCAGGGCCTTGTCATATTTGGAAGTCTGAGCATTATGGATATGTCGTTGTGGTCAGACCACAGGATGTTCCCTATTCGTGTGGCTAGTACCTGCATGGTCTGTTGGGGTGAAACTAGGAAGTAATCTATCTGGGAATAAGAGTTGTGTGGGTGAAAATAGAAGGTTAAGTCTAGTGTGGCTGTATTGTGGGCTCTCCATATTTCTAATAGGTTGTGAGTTTGTAGAAATTGGGAGAAATGAACGTCTGAGCCTGTTGGTCGTGGACCCCTTTGGGATTCCGGAGGACATGTGTTTAGAGAGTGTGGACCAGAAGTTTGGTTCTGGGGTTGACGGTGTGTATACCGAGGTGAACAAGTATGTGTTGTTGCCTATTTTTCCAGTTATTGTGACTAGTCTTCCTCCTGTGTCTGTAGCAGTAGATATGTCTGTCAGGGGGCATGTTGATTTAAATAGTATGGCGACCCCTTTTGATTTGGCATCAGGGGAGTTGGAGAAAAAGGAGTCTATAGCACCTGCCCTTAAGGGGGAAGTGCTTACAAGAGGTAAAGTGGGTCTCCTGGATCAGCAGGACATTCCCCCTCTATCTGTGGGCCCATCGGAGTAGGGAGTGTCGCTTAGTTGAGTTGTTAAGGCCTTTTGCATTGATTGAGACTCAGTGCAGTGTGTGTAGTCTCCTGGGGTTTATGGTGTCGTGGGCCATAGTTGCGTTGTGGGGGATGGGGTAAGGTGGGGAGGGGTGGGAGTTCCCAGGGTTGGCGTGGGCTGTGGAAGCCCAGTTGGTGAAGTCACCAAAAAGGGAGGGGGAAACTGGGTCTTACAAAAGAGGCCAGTGGGGCTTCGGTTCTCCTGCGAGCGGGTTTTCCCTCATCGGTGGATAGGTGTCCTTGCAGGAGGGAGTAGGTAGCTTGGGGTTCGGCATTGACTGCAGACATAGGATGTGGAGCGTTGGGTGAACTGGTGGGCTAAGTAGCTGTGTGTGTAGGACTTTGTTAGACTTTGTTTGTTACAGTTGCTTGCTTAGGGTCGCGGTCCCCCCTCCCGTTTCCCCCCCGAACAGGGCATGGGGAAGGAGAGGGAGCAAGCACCCCACATGTGCTCATGGATGGGTGGTGTCATGGGCCACAGCCATTTAGTGTGTATTTCGGGATTCACCATTGTGTTTGTCAGTTACAGGTGATGCTGTTGTCAGAGGCATGCTTGTGCCACCCATGTTTCCTCTTACAGTTTATGCTGGAGTTGAGTAATTTTGAAATTCGAGTATAGACGTTATATAGCTTAAAGATATAAAACAAACATTGTGAAACACATCTGAGGTTAGAGGCATAAATCAGCATTAAAACATAGATATTGGGTTATCACACTTGTTGTTAGCAAACATTGTAATTTTTCCCACCCGCCCTCCTCCCTCTCTCATCTCCATCCCTCATCTCCGTCCCATCCCCTTGGTTTAGAGATAGGTTTGTAGTCGTGTACCATACAGGAGGCATATGGTGGGGGCATAAATGAGTGTTTACTGTCGTCGGTCTGGTATTGGCCAGGTATACATAGAGTCTGTAGGTCGTGCATCTTTGCGGTTGTTGGTAGAAATAGGAACAGTCAGTACTCAATCTCTAGAAGGTTGTGGGGGGTTCGGTCTGTTGGTCAGCGGTCAGTCTTTTGGTGGTGGTGCTTCGGGTCGTGACTGGAAGGGTCCGTCAGGGGATGTGATGTTGGGCGCATTCCAAGTGGCGGTCGAAGGGGGTATGTCTCTGGGTATGTGGGTCTGTAGTGAGTGGTGATGTGGGCATTGGGTCACGTAGTGATAAAGTTAGTGCGTGTGGGGTGTGGGTTGCGTGGTCTGTTTTGCTAGGCAGTCAGGCCCTGGAATGAGGTTGTGGTGCTTAGATTGGCTAGTATTGTCCCTATCTTCAATGTGAGTGGTCAGGTAGTGGATGAGAGGGTTTGTGTGCTAATTAGTGGGAAGGAGTGGGTGAGGAGTCGTGGTGTGTGGACAAACTGTGCTGTGGCTTGGTTGTCAAATAGCATGAAACACAATACATAGAGAATACTTAAGTGTGCGCTGTGAGCAGGTGATTGTAGCTTTGCTTGTTCAGCGCGTCAGGGTGCAGTTCTTCTTTCAGGAATTTGGGTTAGTTCAGGCGGCCACAAACAGAGGCTTTAAACTGTCCAAACCTTGGTGTGCCAATGGGCAGGCTGGGAGAAATATGTGCAGTGCTGCAATCTGTAATGGAGGTTTGCTTTAGTTGGTCCATTGTTCTCAATAAGCTTGCAGGACGTTGGCGGTTTGTCTTCTGGCGGGCCGGTCTGGTGTGGAGGGCCTCGGCTCCCAGAAATGAGGGGACGATCGTGAGCCGTGGGCAGCTGGTGGAGCTTCCAATTGGGTGTCGGGTATGCCTAGGTGTTCCAGGAACCAGTGGGCCTCCACCGGGCGAGTGAGAGTGAAGGTCTGGTTGTCCCACCACACCGTTAGTTTGAAGGAGTGTCCCCAATAGTATCTGATTCTTTGTTGCCAGAGGATCTCGGTGACAGGCTTCATCTCGCGCCTCTTGCACAGTGTGACAGGAGCCAGGTCTTGGTACAGTTGTACCGGGTGGCCATCGATATGCATGGGTTCGTCTTGTACTGCTCTCATTATGGTTTCTTTTGTGTGATAGTAATGGAGGTGCGCTATAATGTCCATCTACTCAGAAGGGTTGATAGCCAGGTTGCACCGGGCTCTATGGACCCTATCTAAGAGTAACTCCACTGGTGGGACATCAGGTAGGAGGGCGCCCATTGATTCTTACAAGGTGGCCATTTCTGTTACTGGTGTTACTGATTCTGGGAGCCCCCGTATCTGGATGATCCGCCTGGACCTGTAATTGAGTTCTTCTTGTGCTTCTTCCAGTGAGGCAATTTGATCTTTTAGTTCTTGTAGTGTGGCTTCATGCTCCTTGGAGGTAGTGACCACCCACTCCATCTTGTCTTCCATGTCGTGTGTATGCCTAGTCAGGTCTGAAAGGCCCTCCCTTATCGGGGGCCAAGTGATAGGTGAGATTTTATGTTGACTGACATGTGCAATAAGTCTTCTCTGTTGAGTGGGGAGTTATTGGGGAGCCAACTTGCCTCACTGGTGTCGGAGTCTGAGGCCTGGTGGTCCTCCACACGTGGCGTGTCTTTGTCGGGCCTGGCGCGGAATATTGGGGCCACCGCCGATCAGAACTTGGATTTCCTGTAGCCACCCATGTTGATCAGGGGAGCAAGTGTTCCTGGGCTCGTCTGGGTGCTTTCAGTTCGTTTAGGGTGCAATCCAGTGCGTTTGCTGCTAAATCACCCCATTCTGCAGAGCCTCCGTGATCTGTGACCATCTACATTGAAGGTTAGGCACCGTCACAGGGTTATTTTAGGTTTTTATGATATCTTGAAGTATTTTTGTGTTTTTATATTTTTGTGTTTGCCTCTCTGTTCCTGGGAGATAATTAGCTTACCGGTCTTTAACGCAATTATCTCCCAGGACCAGAGATTCCTGGGAGGGGCTTGTGGTGAAGACAATGGAGACCCCCTGCTGGGTCTGTGTATAAAAATGCTGTGTTTGGATGCATTAAACCAGTTGTACTCCCAGGGCTATGTGTCGTCTAGTTACTGGGAGGGGAAAGAGCTATAATCACTGCTCAGCCCTTGTTCCAGCTTGTGGAGTATTCGGCGGGGAAAGTCCTTGTAAGGACTAGAGCTCTCAGGACTGTGTGTCGTCCAGTCCCTGGAAGGTAATAGAGCTAGTCCCCTATCCTGCTCCAGGACGGAGAGGCTTCTGGAGGACCCTAGTCAAACCACAGTGACTGGGGCAGAAGCGCTGAGGTTTTCCCCTGTTCCAGCTAGGAAGCAGTCCTTGGCAGAGGTACCCAGCCGGGGTACAGGGAGATCCGCTACAATATGTATCTCTGCAGCATTTTTAAGTAAGAAACACTTTTTCTATCTTCAGTTTGACACATATTACTTACAAATACATTTTTTCCATTCTAAAAACTGGTATCATTATTTATAAATGAAGCAAATATTGGCATTCTTTTCTTGGCATTTAAAGCTTTTTATATTTTATTTTTAAAAGGCTTTGATGCATTTTTCCCTGGATGTGATAACTGTGTGCAGATGTGTTCAATATGAAAGAAAGATCAAACTATAACTGGCAATTAAAATGTATCTTTTAATTGAATAAATCATACCTAGACATTAAGGGATATACTAATATGCAGCCCTTTATATTAATCAAGGCTAAAAGAAATGCTAGACCACAAAGTTTAATCCCTTTTCTGTCCATTCAGATAACAGCAAAATAAATCATTGCAACTTTCTTTTTTTTAATTTTCCTACAAAGCAATTCTTTTTTAACTTGGAGATTCTGATCAGGATCTTCCATCAATCATCATTCTACTTGTGTTCGTTCATGTGTAATTAACATAATCCGGTGTATACTCTTTTCTGAGAAGGTGCAAAACTCTATTTCTTCCAGGTATGTATTGCATTTGTCATTCTGATGTCTTTGGGCCAGGGATTGTTTGCTTTTGAATTAAAATAAAATGAGTTGAGCGGCCGGTAAATCTGATAATTCACCCAATTTAAAAACAAACATTCTGCCAGTATGAAATGTTTAAAAGGTTGTCTCTCTAAATGGTTGTACATACATACATACATACATACATGACGAGTGATGCCAATATAGCAGGAGTATTATAGAATGTACAGATTTTTTGCTACTTTACTTTTTTATTGGACTTACAATACAAAGACAAAATAACAGGGATACATATATCTTTCTGTTTCTAATATTATTTATGGATGGCACCCATGCAGTTTATCTCTCGGTATCTATAATATCTGTCCATCTATCTGTCTATCGTTGTCTATAATATATATCTATCTCTATATCTGTCTGTCAATCTCAATATCTATCTGAATATCTGTCTGTCTATCTCTATATCTATATCTGTATGTCTATCTCTATAACTATCTCTATATCTATCTATACATCTGACTGTCTATCTCTATATCTATTTCTACATCTGTCTGTTATCTCTAAGTCTATCTCTACATATGTCTGTCTATCACTATATCTATCCCTATATCTGTCTGTCTATATCTATCCCTATATCTGTCTGTCTATCTCTATATCTATCTCTACATCTGGCTGGTATCTCTATATCTATCTCTAGATCGGTCTGTCTATCGCTATATCTATCCCTATATCTGTCTGTCTATCTCTAAATCTATCTCTACATCTGTCTGTATATCTCAATATCTATCTCTACATCTGGCTGGTATCTCTATATCTATCTCTAGATCTGTCTGTCTATCGCTATATCTATCCCTATATCTGTCTGTCTATCTCTAAATCTATCTCTACATCTGTCTGTCTATCTCAATATCTATCTCTACATCTGGCTGGTATCTCTATATCTATCTCTACATCTGTCTGTCTATCGCTATATCTATCCCTATATCTGCCTGGCTATATCTATCCATATATCTGTCTGTCTATCTCTATATCTATCTCTACATCTGTCTGTCTATCTCAATATCTATCTCTACATCTGTCTGGTATCTCTATGTCTATCTATACATCTGTCTGTCTATCGCTATATCTATCCCTATATCTGCCTGTCTATATCTATGCCTATATCTGTCTGTCTATCTCTATATGTATATCTGTCTATATCTATATCTATCTCTATATCTGTCTGTATATCTCTATACCTGTATGTCTATCTATATATATATATATATATATATATATATATATCTGTATGTCTATCTCTTTATCTATCTCTACATCTGTCTGTCTATCTCTATATCTATTTCTACATCTGTCTGTCTATCTCTATATCTACATCTGTGTCTCTCTCTCTCTCTCTCGCTCTGTCTCTATCTATAACTCTGTCTATAACTCTGTCTATTACTCCATCTATCTATACTTTCTATCAGACCCATTGGGGCACACACACCTTTTTTTATCCGATTGTTGCTTTTACTCTCTCAAAGCAGGAATCTAGATAATACACTTTCTGGCGTCATCTGACTTTGTAGTAGAAAGTATATAATGTAGAATGGCTCTGCCAGATTCCAGTCTCCACTACTATGTATATACTATTTAGCGCAGCCAAATGTTAATAGAATCTGAGCTGAATTCAAAACTATAATAGATCATTTTGATCTGCAAACATTTAGCACCTTATATTCATATGCTGGTTACATAGCTACATAGCTGAAAACAGACTTGCATTCAACAACTTCAGCATTTCTGCTGTTAATCCAAAAGAAAGCAAAATCCTTCTTGACCCCAGAATGGCAGTCAGATTTATCCATGGCTCCATATGCTGTTACCCCACATATTAAAAATTGTATCCCTGAATATTTTGAGTTTACAAGTATTCATCCAGTTGCTGTTTAAACTTCTGTACAGACTGATAAAACTACCTCTTTATGCGGAGAATTCCACATCCTTAATGTTTATACTGTAAAAACCCTTTCCTTTGCCTTAGTCTAAATCTCCTTTCTTCCGGTCTAAATGCATGACCTTCTATCCTATGTATAGCCCTGTTTATGAATAGATTTCCAGATAATGGTTTGTATCGGCTACGAATATATTTGTATAAAGCTATCATATTCTCTCTGAGGTTCAGTTTTTCCAAACTAAAGAGATTTACATTTGTTAACCTTTCTTCATAACTAAAATGCTTTATTCCTTTTATACATTTTGTAACCCACCTCTGCACTTTTTATAATGCCATAATATCCTTCTATAGAACAGGTGCCAAAAATTGCACAGCATATTCAAGGTGTGGTGTTACCAGTGATTCATAAAGAGGCAAAATTACATTTTCATCAAGAGAATTAATCACCCTATTTAAACATGACAAAGGTGATTTTTCTTTGCATGACTTGACCTTGTTGTACATTGATCCTAATTTTTGTGATTCTTGACCTCACTAGTTATACATAGATTTGCATTTTTGGATCCTTCAGTCTTCGCTTATTCTTAACTGTTTGTATATACTCTATAATTGTGCTTCTTTGACATTTAATTTACAGTGAGGGGAAAAAGTATTTGATCCCCTGCTGATTTTGAACGTTTGCCCCCTGACAAACAAATGATCAGTCTATAATGTTCATCGTAGGTGTATTTTAACAGTGAGAGACAGAATAACAAAAAACAAAAAGTACAGAAAAACGCATGTCAAAAAAGTTATAAATTGATTTGCATTCCCCTATCAATCAGCAAGACTTCTGGCTCCCAGGTGACTTTTATAAAGGTAATGAGCTGAGATTAGGAGCACTCTCTTAAAGGGAGTGCTCCTAATCTCAACTCGTTAACTGTAAAATAGACACCTGTCCACAGAAGCAATCAATTAATCAGATACCAAACTCTCCCCCATGGCTAAGACCAAAGAACTGTCCAAGGATGTCAGAGACAAGATTGTAGACCTAAACAAGGCTGGCACGGACTACAAGACCATTGCAAGCAGCTTGGTGAAAAGGTGACAACAGTTGGTGCGATTATTCGCAAATGGAAGAAACACAAAATAACTGTCAGTCTCCCTCGGTCTGGTGCTCCATGCTAGATCTCACCTTGTGGAGTTTCAATGATCATGAGAACGGTGATGAATTAGCCCAGAACTACATGGGAGGATCTTGTTAATGATCTCAAGGCAGCTGGTATCATAGTCACCAAGAAAACAATAGGTAACACACTACGACATGAAGGACTGAAATCCTGCACCGCCTGCAAGGTCCCGCTATTTAAGAAGGCACATATAGAGGCCTGTCTGAAATTTGCCAATGAACTTCTGAATGATTCAAAGGAGAACTGAGTGAAAGCGTTGTGGTCAGATGAGACCAACATTAAGCTCTTTGGCATCAACTCAACTCGCCGTTTTTGGAGGAGGAGGAATGCTGCCTATAACCCCAAGAACACACTTTCCACCGTCAAACATGGAGGTGGAAACATTATGCTTTGGGGGTGTTTTTCTCCTAAGGGGACAGGACAACTACAGCGTATCAAAGGGAAGATGGACAGGGCCATCTTGAGTGAGAACCTCCTTCCCTCAGCCAAGGCATTGAAAATGGGTTGTGGATGGGTATTCCAGCATGATAATGACCCAAAATACAGCCAAGGCAACAAAGGAGTGGCTCAAGAAGAAGCACATTAAGGTCCTGGAGTGGCTTAGCCAATCTCTAGACCTCAATCCCATAGAAAATCTGTGGAGGTAGCTGAAGGTTCGAGTTGCCAAACTTTCAGCCTCAAAACCTTAAAGACTTATAGAGGAACTGCAAAGAGGAGTGGGACAATATCCCCCCTGAGATGTGTGCAAACCTGGTGGCCAACTACAGGAAACGTCTGACGTCTGTGATTGCCAACAAGGGTTTTGCTACCAAGTACTAAGTTGAAGGGGTTAAATACATATTTCACTCATTGACATGCAAATCAATTTATAACTTTTTTGACATGCGTTTTTCTGGATTTTTGTTGTTGTTATTCTGTCTCTCACAGTTAAAATACACCTACCATTAAAATTATAGACTGAGCCTTTCTTTGTCAGTGGGAAAACGTTCAAAATCAGCAGGGGATCAAATACATTTTTCCCTCACTGTATTCTGATTTAGTAATAGTGTGTTGAATCAATGCTAAATCATGACATTTCTGTTGAAGTGTTGTCCAGTGTCATGGGACTCTACCCTACCACGCAGGGTCTAGGATAACAATAGCAGACTAGATAGAACAGACAAATTACCAGATCTTAGAGTGACCGGGCTTAATGTACAAAAGAGAGAAATCGTACTCAAATACAAGCCAAGGTCTGGAACATCAGGTCGCCACCCCAATTAGGTAAGTAACACTACATCCAGGAGTAACTATCAAAGATGTGTGATGCAAGTGAGTAGAAGTTGAAAGGAGACTATAGGCATCAAAACATATTTAGTTAATGGAGCAGCTTTGGTATATGCTTTGGTGCCTTTTAGGATTTAAATAACTTTGTATATACAGCCCTAGTCAGGTGACTAACACAGCCTTATAAACACTTCCTGTAAAGAGAAATTTAATATTTACACTTCCTTTATTAACCAGTCTGTTTCATTTGGATTTTCTTATCTCCTGCTCTGTTAATAGCCTGCTAAACCCTACAGGAACCTCCTGGTGTGTGATTAAAGTTTATTTTACAGAGTAGGAGGTAATAACTTCTAAAGATTGAACATCAAACCCTTTTTTCATGCAGGTTGAGTCAGTCACAGCCATGGGAGGTGTGGCTAGGGCTCACTAATTAGAAACATACGTGATTTAACTCCTAAATGGCAGAGAATTGATTAGTGAGACTGCAGTGGATGGATCTATACACTAAAACAGCTTTATTAGGCTAAAGTTGTTTTGATGCCTATAGTATCCCCTTAATGCCACAAGTTACTGTAGTATAAACGTATTAAAGAATGCAGTTGAATGTAATACCATATGATGGTTTAATAGTAAATTGCTATTATAATATCACAACTTTTTAAATATATATATATGTATATATTTTCTTTTTTAACCATTGTGCGTGCACTTGTTTATGGTGCTATACGCTTGACCACAGCAGATTGCCACTTATCAGAAATATACCCAAAAGTAATTAGGATCTCTTTAGTTGGGAAAAAAAGATTATTTATTCCCTTAAATTAAAAAAAAATTGTTCCTCATTTTTATTTTTATTTTTTCTCCACTCGAGTGTGTGCTTTCAACTGCCACACTTTAATTATACAGATGCTGATTAAAGTGAAGGATTAAATTGGAGGTAGGACCTTAGAATGCAAACAGCTTTGAATATTTAACTCTAGAAATGGCAATTTCAAGTAACCCTTTCATTTTGAGACTACCACAGTGGTATTTTTATTTATTTATTTTAATCTCTGTTTAACCCCTTAAGGACACATGACATGTGTGACATGTCATGATTTCCTGTTATTCCAGAAGTTTGGTCCTTAAGGGGTTAAATATATAATTATTTCTTGAGATGTATCATCTGAAAGTACGGTATTAGGTGGGATGTAGAATCTGAAAACAAAAAGCCTTTACAAAGGGAACAATACGCTAATGCTATAGTTGATACCAAGACAGAGCGAAATCCACTCAGACAAATTGAAATGTCTGTGTTTACAATATGGATTTTCAGATAAATGTGTTTTTACTTCCTTTGTTTGGTAAGATCTGTATTTGTACCTAGGCTTAAGTTTCATACTCCGTAGACAGCCATAGCTGAGAATTTATGTCTGGAATATTGAGTATAAATAACTTTTATATTAGAGATGTTTTTTTCAATTGCAAAGGTATTTGTGTTTTTTCTTTTCTTTTTTATTTCTAAGCAGAAACTTTTTAAACTTCTTTTTAAACGAGTTTAAGTAGTAGAAGGCAGTGCATTGTTTCATATATTTGAAACCGTAAAGTTATTCAAGCAACAGAAACTTTCAAATCCGTTTCAGCCACATTAATATGATGCTGTTTCGTAGTAAAGTGGTTATAGATTTTCATGCAGAACATTTTAAAAGTATAGAAAGGGCATCATTTTTAGTCCCTAAAATGTTGCTGTTGTATTTTTTGTCGACGTTTAAATTGACATAAAACCACAAGGAAATGAAAAGGTGGTATGTTTTTAAAAGCAGAGAGAGAGGATGGTATATTTTTGATTTTTTTAAAATTTCTTTAGGGATATATTCTTTTTTTGGAATTGTTTGATTTTTCTACATTATGTATAATAATACATTCAATAATTTGCTGTATAGGAAATAATTCTAGTATCCATTTTACAGCAAGAAGCCAAGTCACTGTGTTTCTGTTGATATTCTTTAAACATCTCCTAAATGCAATGTGCCAATTAATGGGAGAGGGCAAAGGTCATACTGCTTTCTTTGGGATGACGTTACCGGATTGACATCTTTATGAATCCCTTGATGAATATAAATCAATGAGGTTAAAGATGAAGGAGGGTCATTGAATGAATCATATGCAAAATTATTAGAGCTAAAAGTTTGGCCTTTCACACAGCCAGGCACTTTTCGTGATTGCTCCAGAACAGTGGGAGTGTTGTTGCTTTTAAATATAATAAAAAAAAAAAAAACTGTATCCCTATCCAGCCCTGGCTCTATCCTTACCTCTGTAAGCTAGTGTGTTTCATTGATTTCTAAACAGTATTGATAGTGGAAGCGGAAGGGAAATTACCTGTTTACATTATTTACTACTAGCCATTTGTGCAATCCTCTGCTTCGGAAACCCCTAATGATTAAAGTTTCAATTTTGTTCAAGTTGAAATTCATTCTCCTCTAACATTCTATCAATGAGAAATAAAAAAAAATAAAAAAAAAAGACTTCTTTCAGTTTGCCAGAAACAGGGCTATTTACTAAACAAAGAATGGAAATACACATTTATTTGCAGAATTTGCCGAACTGCCAACATTCTCAATTTTTTTTTTTTTTTTTAAATAAATGTGTGTGTTTCGTCAAATGTCTAGATTTTATATGTTGGAATAATACTTGTCAAAATGTAAGTTTTGAGTGGATTCTGTTTGTCTGGAAGAATGTCCCCACTGGAATCCATTCTGACTTTCTTGTTAAATTGCACCAAAAGCGTAAGAAATGTTACTGCAGTTATTG
The DNA here is from genome assembly GCF_036172605.1 of Pelobates fuscus. Classification (NCBI taxonomy): domain Eukaryota; kingdom Metazoa; phylum Chordata; class Amphibia; order Anura; family Pelobatidae; genus Pelobates; species Pelobates fuscus. Next base: position 79,160,724 of record NC_086326.1, on the reverse strand, counting down.
AAGGTTAGTCAAAGAAGTTCCCCATGTGTCCGTTTTAAGGAGTGTGGAAACTACAGGTTTGTATTTGAGCCCATAACTAGTCAAAAAAAGAAAATCAAACTAGAAAAAACCTGTAGGACATTTGGTAGTCCTCATCTTTTCTGTACCACTTAATGTATACCCACTCTGTAATTCTCAACAGGGTTCTACATAACAAATCTGATTTGATATGATAAGTAGACATGTGAAATTCGTTTTGGTCTGAATTTAAATTCGTCTGAATTTCGTCAATTCGTACATTCGGATCCTTCCGAATGCTCAAATTGCCGAATTGCCGAATTTCGGAAGTGCCGAACCGATCCAAATTGCTGAAGTGCCGAATTTCGGAAGTGCCGAAGTGCTTCGGATTTCTGAAAAGTGGCAAAACAGGAGAGGGAGAGAAAATTAAGGGAATGATGACAGGTTTCTAACCCTAACCCTAACTGTATCCCTACTCCTAACCCTACCCCTAATGTAACCCTACCCCCAACCCCAACCCTAACCCTACCCCTAAGACTAGTAGGGGTATGGTTAGGGTTGTGGTTGGGTTGTCGAATTGCCGAAGTCCCCAATTTCGGAAGTGCCAAACCGAAACAAATGTTTTGCCCATGCACATCCCTAATGATAAGACAAATCTCGTAATATGCTGTAATGCCTCTTTGATGGGACAAGTTATTTTTTATTCTAATTCCTGCTGTATGCCACAACCTATCGTTTAATCTTTGGTCCAAAGCTGCCTGTTTGTGACATTTACATTGCTGGGAAGCAGAATTGTCTTTAATGCCGTTTTTCTTATGATTATGATATGCTAATTACGATTATGACACAGATCAATAATGGGGGAGGGACTTAATTAATGATACAGCTTCAAATAAGTCATATTCCTCCTAATACCTGTCATCTTAGGACTAATCCCAGGGTTGAGTATGGGCTCTTAATTTATTTTTTAATATATATATATATATATAAAGATCCATGCGAGGAGAAATATATAATATACCTTGAGGACTAGTAACACACTGGTGATCTTTAAAGGACCTCTATAGTCACCCATTGAAGTTCATTAAGGTGGTCTGATTGCAGTGTCCCAGTCCCACTTAGTCTTGCAATGTATAGCATTGAGAAACTGCAATAATTACATTGCAGGACTGATACAGCCTCTAGTGGATGTCAATTCAGGCACCCACTAGAGACACTTCCTGGTAGCTAACCGACTTTTGGTCGCCTGACTGAAGATGAACGTTCTCACGCTCTGTATGAGGATATTCAGTGTCCCTAAAACCCCCATAGGAAAGTATTTAAAAAATGTTAACTTTAAGAAATGCTTTCCTATGGTGAGGGCATAATGCTCATCCACGCTGTTGGTTGACGTCGGAGGAGGCGGAGAGCTTACCCAGGGCCGAACTGGGTGAGCATACAAAGTTGTTGTTTTTTTAACCCCTTTTGAGCCAGGGGGCAAGAAGGAGGGGGGACCAGAAGACTCTATTGTATTAGGAATGCAACTTTGTATTTGTTACACTATAGAATCCCTTTAAGGGAAGTATCTAGCTGCATTACCCTAGACCACCAGTTAAAAGGACAAGGAGATGCAGAAGTACTATGCGCTGTCCCTTGACATAATGCTATGCCAGAGATATTCTCATTAAACATAAAGATAGTCTATATATGTTTCTTAGTAGAAATATGAGCTGCTATTAAAGTGGAAATAGCATTCTCCTAGGATGTCCTTCAGCTGGCTAATTGCATATACTATGGTCACAATTTATGCTCAACAGAAAATGCATTTATGTCTTATGTTTTACTAACAAAGGAAGGAGAACCAGGTTATGTATTGCTCGAATGAGGATGCTTTTGCAATAACCAATAAATTAAACCAGAACAATTGCTTTATCAGTGCCCTTTGCACAAAATAAACTGAAGTGGTATTTGTACCTGCACTAAAGTGCCTGCTGAATTATTAATGACCTGTAGAACAGGGAGGAGAATTGCACAATTACAATGGGTAAGCAGGGATAACAATTACAATTGGAAAGCTGTATGAGTGTATTTGCTTGATAACGTTTGAGACCAATCGATGGATATTGCATGCAAGGGGCTGAGAGAAATCCACCGAATGCTTGTTAGACAGTAATGGTCTAAAGAGTCCATGCCCCCTGAATTATTTATAGACCCTGACATTGTGCTGTAGCATAAAACACTTTACACTGGGAAGAGAATGAGACAGGATTAGAACATTCAAAATACATACACTTGCATTAGTTTTAATACGAAACGAGACAAATAAAAATATTTTGAATGATGCAGGCAGAAATGGTAATCTGCAGGGATTCTAGTGAGTGATTGATTGCACAGATCCATCATTTTTCAAAGCGTGAAACACAGTCCACTGAATTTTCTGAACAAGAAATAGCTGGTGGTCCAATTCATCTAACAGCTGTAATTTAATTATCAAGACTACGAGGCAGCATCTCATCCGCATGCTCATGTGATGGTCTAGACGTGGGAGTTGCTGGATATTAATGTTCTATTTTGTTACAGCAGTTTGTTACAGCAAATGAGATTTATATTATCTTTGCACAGCAAGATAATACAATGATATATTTGAATACTCCTTTCTAATACAAATACAGCTTCCATAATGAAAACAAGGGACAGACCGTTTCTGAGAGTCTGATGGTTATTGTTGGGATAACTCACTTATTATCTGTGAAAGAAATATACATTTCTAAATGTACTAACGTTGGTCTTAAAATGTTCATTAAACTGCCATAGATTGCACCAATAGTTTCAATTAAAATGCAGCAGAGGCTCGTTGGATGCTATCTGATTTAGGTTTTGATTTAAAATTATGGGATGCACTTTTACAACTTTTTTTTCAAAATATTAAGAAAATCTAAAATGTATAGATAAAAGATATCAATTTATAAAAAATAATATTAAAATCTAAAATTTTAAGTCAATCCAAAAATATTTGAATGAGTCCTTATTTTGAAAGAACTATGCAGTAGTGTTACAAAGACACAATTTTAACGTGTTGTGGGCTGATGACAATCTATGCGGTCACCCTAATCTGTTCTTTAAAGCAGAACTGCCACTTCTCTGGAAATAATGCCACTGTGAAATTGTATCAAAAGCCAATGTTCACTTTTTTTTTTCTTGTGATACTTGGTTTTTAAAACATATAGAAAAGGAATATTACAATTCTGTAGAGTCCAAGCAGAACCAGCACACACAGTTCAAATGAGGAGGAGAGGAGAATCATTGTTCTAGTTTCTCCTGTTCTGCTAACCACGTTGAAAGGTAGAAAAGGGCAACATTTGTAGCCAAAGAGCAGAGTTCCCCCGTTGAAGGATAGATGTGAGAATATCTAAATACTAAATACTGGGGATAAGTAATGAAAATATTTGGAGTTTAAGTATCCTGTTCCTAAATGGTATGACCTGCTCCAAGAATGTTTGCAAATGTGTATACCAGTACTAAAAAAAAATTGAATGTATTTAAAGTTGTTATAGGATTGTGAAGGACTGATCTCGTTACTATAAAACTGTCATGGCGCTGGGGGATTGTATCAGCGTGGCCGTGCCTGATCAGTGCAGTCATCCTGATACTTAAGCTGCAAATAAGTTCCCGTTCGGCACGGCCGTACATAAGCAGGGCGATCGTGCCAAGAAGGGAGAAGGTTACTCACCTGGATCACAGTAGATTGACACCCGATCCTCCAATAAGACGGTTCCCAGCTGGTGTGGTGTTCTTAGGACCGCCGGCCACTGTGGTCCCGTTCTTCATAGTAAATTAAACTATTCCCACACTAAAGATGGCGCCGACATGCATGTGACATCATGCTGTTGACGCACATGCACGTTTTGGGGTCAAAGGCCATGTACTGACCAATCACAGCACTAAGAGGCATATTTAAACCCTGTAATGCCTTTTCTTAGTGCCCTGTCATGGTTTCCACTTGTTGGTTGTCAAAGAGGTTATTTTCTTGGTTATATTTTCTGTTTTTTAACATTGGTTTGTACTTTGACTTTCCCTACTTCTGGTATCCTGACCTTTGACTAGTATTTTCATATTGTCTAATTCTGTATCTCTGACCTCGGCTTGTTTATTGACCTTTTTCTTTAATGTTAAGTCCAGCAATTCTAAGGCCCGGTATACGCTGTTTGTATTATCATAGTTTTGCGTGTTGGGTCCAATCCCTCCTCAAAAGAGCTAAATTCACATTGTTTACCCTTTCATCTTGTGCCATCACTCTACAGGACATCCAGAACTATCTAGTTATACGTTCCAGTTAGCTTCAAATCCTCTAGGAAACTATGTAGGCTCGTTTTAAGCACAGAGTGCTTGACCGGGAGATACACTGAATCATCTTGGAACTGCTTTCTGGACTGGAAATATGCTATGGTCCAGTAATCTAGTGTCGCTTGGCCCCCTGACCATCAAGCAGAGCACTATTTGGATGAGAAATCAGGGAGATGATGTGGCATCCAATGACACCCAGAACTTGTGGGAGCTCCCATTTCCAGAGCCACAAGAAGCCTGTGACCAGTACTTACCACCAAACTGCATGGAACTCTGTGCTTTTTTGACAGGTTGCCCCTGGGAACGATAGCTCTCCAGGGACGTATGCCACTAGGGGATATCATATGGAGAACACATTGTGTTTGTGGTATTTTTGTATGGCTCCCTGGTGTCCTGCAGTTACGTAAATTATCTGGATGTTGATTTATGTCCCAGACAAAAAGGCACCAGGGTGGGATTGCATTGTGTGTGTTGATGACCCTCTTTTGGGAATGCTCTTTCATAGAGAAGTGGAATACTTGTCAGAGATACTCCGAGTATAGGAGCTCCGTCACATGGATCTTTAGGGCACAAACAGGAAATGATCATGCGCATAGAGGTGGGGCTCACCTGGTCCCCAGGGCCACAGTGCAATCATTCCATGCCTCTAGTTGCACCTTTCAAAAAGCACAACCACAAATCCTCATAGACACAAATTAATCCCAAGAATGCATGATATGTTACAGCTGAAACATTGTAACTTTGTGTTGTTACTCTTACCTCTGGCTCCACCAATAACATATGGCATTGTAATTTCATGTTTATCACAACAGCTATCATTCAAAAGATTGTTCCCCACACCAAAGATTTGTTTGCTTTGGATTGGACAGGAACATTAAGTTACTTGGTGGCTTTTTATCTACAGGGCATTTCGAGACTTGACTCTCATGTTGGATTATTGTTGTAGCATGCTAGGACTTTGGTGGGAATCACTACCCCGTTGGTGTTGACGCTTGTTTAGATTTTCCTGTTAATACCAGCATTTTTTTTTATATATATATTTTATTTTGCCTCCAGCAGTGGTGCTTTACTTTTATATGGGAGTACATGACTAATGACTATTATTATTTAATATATTTATTTTAATCAACTTTCTTATAATAAAGATTTTACAAGTTTTTAAGCATACCTGTTCAAATATAATGACATTATAATTGCACTATTTCTGTGTTGTTTTCCAATTCTTGGAGATCAGACAGCAAAGATGGAAAAATGTATAATCTAAAATATATTAAATACATATAAATGTTAATGGCTATTTCAAATATATTTTTATATTTGATACAAATAATAAATTTCTCTGGAAGGTTATTTCCCTAATGCTTGTATGTAAGTGTGTTTGTAATGGGGGATATGCGTTTAATTTATTTATTTAATATGTATTTATTTTATCTTATATATTTGTTTTCAATTTCTTTTGGGGGCATCATCAAAAATAAAATCTGTGGCATTACCCTTTTTCCCCCAGAAAGGATAACAGATAAGCAAGTTTAAATCGGAGACTCCCAGACTCTCTCACTTAAGATGAAACCCCCCTCCCCCCACAAATTGTGAGGTCTGATATATTAAATTAAGAAATCCATACCACTGCTTTTACCTCAATCCTGGATGTAAGTGTCTCCTCTTTCTTGGTTATCTTTCAGTCTTTGCTATAAGCGTTGCCTTTTTCTGTCCATAATAAAAAAAAACTTTGCACCTACTAGTTGTGAAAGAGAGAATGGGGGTGAAACAGAATCAATCAGCTGAATTTACTATAGCCTGACAGTTAATAGCAATTTTGGAGTAGCTTTGCTTGAATCCAGAACTAATACCAACCAGCGTAACATTGTTGTAACACCAGTTATCAAAGGATTCCACCTGGAGTGTAGGCACAATATAGAAACAGTGATGCCATTAATGCTGTAATGTTGGCATTGAAAGGTGGTATATGCTGAGCATTAATTCACATACTTGCCATGTAATCACAGAGACCAAAGTGACTCTCAACATTTTATTTAAAAAATTGATGCATTAAAAAAATAAAATGGAACCCTCAAACTGCAAGAATGGATAGGTGCAAGGCATGTTTTTTTTTTTCCACCTAATGAACTGCGAGATAGAGTTTGATATAAAAATGTGAGATGCCCAGTGTGGACTGTTCAAAACAGTCAATAACAATAATTGCCTTGAGTGTCGTCGCGCATGATTGGCTTGGAAGTCAGCCCATCACAACACTCTGATGGTCAAATCTCTCTTCTTATGCACTTGTGAGTGGACAATCTAACATTTTATTTACAATGTCACGTCAAGAGCATTTGTCTTTTTTTTGTTCTTTTGTTCTCTACAGATTCTCTGTTGCAGACATTCTTTTGACATAGGGTATTGTCAAATCTGGATAGCATATTTTAGTTATTTTTCACTGGCACTTTTGCATTTATTTATTTTTTGCCATATAATGTGTATTGGCGACTCTACAGGCCTCTCCTAGTTTTTGGGGTCCTGAGATACCCCCCCCCCCCTTATTTTTATTTTTTTGGTGTGAGACCAGTTCTCTATTAAGTGTCACAGATCTTGTACTTTTCTTTTTTGCTAATTATAAATGCAAGCAATAATAATGTGTCACGGTTGGCAGCTATATTTGGCAAGCTTACACCTGCTATTTCCCTAGAGTTTCTTGGCACTTATACAAAGAAAACAGATCCACTAGCTGAGACTAGTTACACTCGAAAGCCAGCCTCCGAGCCGTGACAGTAGATATCACAGATCTTTAAACTAACTTCCAAGCTTAACTAAATTCAGTCGTAGCGTGACTAGTTATGCAACTTAGTAAATCTAATGGATTGCTGCTGTTTCTCTTCCTCGAACACAATGCATACTTTGGAGGTGCCATAAATGAACTGGATTTTATAATTTTTTACTATACATTTAAAAGAAAAGAGAGGATCACATGATATCTTAATAGGTATGAATTTAAGGTTTTTGCTCCCATAGTGTAATCTCCAAATTAAGTCCCAATTACTGAGATGAAACACATGAGACTTTTCTAAGTTACCTTTTTCTATTGCATACTTTATTTTTATTTGCTGTTTGGTCCAGCTCTTTTGAGTGTGCCTGCTATTCCGTTCCTTATCCTCTATAATTAAAGTGTAGGTATTGGAATGCATACTAATTAATTCTCTAGGTGAACAATTATTAGCATAACACATGTTTGTGCTGCATCATCCTCATGTTCAGTGGTAAACTGAATTATGCACCTTAATCGCAGGACAAATAACATGGTTGAACTTTCAAAAGAGCATTTTTTAATGTGAATATTAGGCTTAAAAATATACAGTTTCCCTGTAGAAGGACTGACCTTTGTCTGAGAATTTAAATAGATTGCAAAATGCGTTGGGACGTGTTTGTATTGGAACGAGGATAGGATGAATCCTAAGTTATATTTATGAAATTCACACGTCCTTGTTATATTGGTTCGGTAAGATAGCTTTTTGTTGCCATTTTTCACAAGATCACCATTGATATATGGCGTGCAACATTTGCAAATATTTAACCATGGTTTTTACATTTTCTCTAGATTCTCCAAAATGTTATTCCTCAATTTGGTAGCATTAAATAGAAACCCGAGATGATGAAATCAGATCACGGGGGACGTGATGACGTAGACCGGAAGGTGTACGAACCGTAAGGGGGAGGGAGCCGTCGGAGATGATCAGCGCGAGGTAGCTGCTGCTTGAGACCACGCTAAGCTAAGCATGATACCGCTCAAAACACTGCCCGGGATAAAACCATTTTCAATGGTGTTCGGTTCAACCAGCTTCTAAATAATCTCTACTTACCTCTTATTCTGTCTGTCTGTCTGGCGATACCTGGATATCTGAGTGGCTGTTTCGGTGTGGCTGTTCCGGTGAGACCGCGTGGTAAGAGACGGAGTTTTCTTTTACCACCGACGGAGGGGCAGTGATAAAAGCTCCCAGTATACCCCAGCATATCGGGTCTGATCTGGCTGCATACCGCTTATCTTATTGAGATCGCTGAAACAGAAATTAAAGGGGAAAGTCATCCTGTAAAGGTATTCCAAGGTATTTAAAAAAAAAAAAAGAAACGAAAAAGAGAGGGAGAAATAAAGGGGAGGAGGGGAAGAAAGTTATAAAGAAAGGAGGGAAAGAATGGGATAAGAGAGGAAGCAAAAGTGGATAAGATAAAATAAAAGAGACCATATCCTCCATACCCCAATAGTCAATCATATGCCTCCTCCCAATACAAACCCCACATATAACTCCCAAAGGTATTGCTCTACCAACAAAGAGAGAACAGGACCAGAAATAAATTAAGAATTCAAAGGGAATGCTATCTAAACTGCCACTTAAACTGATAAAGAACTGTTAAAATACTGGGAATATCACCTAAACTGCTAAAAAAAAAGGGAAAAAAATTGCTAAAAAAAACAAAAAACTGTAAGTTAGAAAAGCAGCCTGGCTTCAAACAAACAAATATCAAACAAATAAATAAAGGGGGGAAAAATATATATATATATATATATATATAAGCGTGGAAAACAAACCCTGAATCTAAAGGATAACCCCTCTATTTCTCATTTTAAAAAAAAAAATGGCTTCCAAACGATCACAGGATCTCAAAGCAACATCAAAAATGGAAAAGAAATCTTCAAAACAAGAAAAGAGACTTTCTACATTTTTTTCTCCTCAAAAAACTCAAGGTATCAACGAAGACCTCTCCTCAGATTCCTTTATTGATACAACTTTGCCACTTACAGAAACATCGACAATTACTATAGAAATTATAAAATCATTATTGGATGATGCTTTAAAACAGATAAAAAAAGAGATCCAGGAAAATTCCAGTGACCTTAAAAATGGCATCTCTAAAGTATTAACTAGAATACAAACAATAGAAGATAAGCAAGATCACACAGAGCTTCAGATTCAATCCTTTGGAGAGTCCCACAAAGAAATGGAGCTCAAATTGGAGCAACTGGAAGCTAAAATAGCAGACTTAGAAGACCGGGCCCGCAGAACAAATTCAAAATTCAGAAATATTCCAGAAGATATAACAAACGATAAATTGAAAGACTTTCTGAAGGAGCTGTTTATATCCCTCAAATTATGACTAGGTCCTCATGAATTAATAATGGACCGATGCCATAGAATCTTTAAGCCTACAAGTATCAAGAATGACTCCCCAAGAGACGTAATAGTGGCGTTTCATTCATATGACACGAAAAACCAAATTTTGTTTGCCTTAAAAAACAACAGATCAACAGAAGAAAAATTTAAAGGGATATTCGCCGTTCCTGATAACTCTTACCACACAAGAGCTAAAAGAAGAAATTTTTCACCAATATTTCAAACGTTAATAAAGCACAATCTGAGGTTTAGATGGCAACATCCTGCTTTCTTGCAAATATATTACCATAATGAATGGATTTCATTCACAACATTCGAGAAAGCCAATGAATGGCTGTCACAACATATAGAGAAGTAAAGCGAAACTAAAGTGGAAGACAAGACCAGGAATAAAAGAGCAAGAGGGAAAGGAGAAAGAAAAGAGAAAGAGAAAAGAGAAAAAAAAAAGATACATGGTGAAATGAAAAGAAATGAAAAGAAAAGGAAAAGAATGAAAAGAAAATGGGCAAGAAGAGAAAGGAGGAAAAAGGAAAATTGAAGAAAAAAAAAAAAGAAAGAAGAGAAATGAAAAGGAAAAAAAAAAAAAAAAAAAAGGGGAAATAAAATAAGAGACTGTAAAATCAGAACATCAGTCATAGACTACAAGTGGTTTACTACTTCAATAGGACTATCAATCCCATAATAGATTAATAAGATGGTCTTGGAAAGACACTAAAAAAAAAAAAAAGCATGCACCAAAGTCTTTATAGACCTATTGGATTTAGTGTAATTGATCATTAAGTATTAATTACTTCAAGTATTGTTTTGTTGAAAATATTTAGGGGGTATCCTCACAGTAATCACATATTACAGTGGAACGTAATAGTATAAGATATAACACAAGAATTTTGCACGGTGAATTGAGCACTGTAAATTGATCATGGCGAAGTTGTGGAACATAGCGCGAGATATTAAGGATTATAAGAGTATGTAATAGGAGTATATAATATAGTATGATATATATAGTAGATATAAGGTATTTGAGAAATTGAACACGGAACATAGTGTAATTCATCACATGAAATTATGCACAGGCAATGTATGTAAGAAACCACTAGAAAATATGTATGTAAAGAGGAATTATCCATTTCTTAGATATCACGCACTGTAAGCACAAGAAAAGGGCATTTGAAATTAAGATATGTTAAAGTACTATAGCACAGAAATTATCCATGGTATGATAAAAAAAAAAAAATTCGAAGAAGTAATTAGGCACTAGAAGCTATTGGGCTATGCCATTGGAAACGTTGTAGGATAAGATTACAAAATACAGTCTATGAAAATATTTTAAGATAAGGTTACTCCTCTTCTCCCTAGTTTTATATACTGTCCCCTATTATCTCCAATTAGGACTCCCTCCCTGTGGGTATCTATATGATACTTTGATGTTGGAATCTTGTTGTATTCCAATATATAGGTGCTGCATAACCGGCAGGAGCTATACAGGTTTGATGCTTTTTAGCATCTTGAGTTATTTGTTGTTTGTTTTTAAATGTATTTGTACATATACTTGGCTGAAAATGGAAGGGTTTGTGGGAATCGCTAGTTTACAGGGGATCGGTTAGAAATTAATCAATAAAAATGCTAAAATTGATATCAATAAATGCTCAAGGACTCAACTCCCCAAATAAAAGAGCATATCTATATAATACCCTAATAAAGGAAAAAGCTCAAATTTCCTTTATTCAAGAAACCCATTGGAAAAAACAAGATAATCACTATTGGAACTATAAAAAATTTAAAATTATTGCGGAAGCCTCGGATCAAATAAAAAAAAAAAGGGGTTGCAATATTGTTTTCCAGTCTGATCAATTATTCATGTGATTATTCTGAAAGCGATACAGAAGGGAGATTTATTATATGGATAGGTAAGATAAACGAGATCCAATATACTTTACTGAACATCTATTTGCCAAATAAAGCTCCAATTAGATATCTATCGAAAATAATGAGAAGAGTAGAAACAATTCGTAAAGGAATACTATTGATAGCGGGTGATTTTAACTGTGTATCAGACCCTAAACTAGATAAACAAGTAAAAATTGGGCAACGTATAGATGGAAGTCTAGCTAACCAAGCAGCTTGCTTAAACAATTTGGCAAAAAAAAATGATATATTTGATCTATGAATTTTTCATCCTAATGAACGTAACTATACCCATACTTCATCGGCACATAAAACCTCAGCAAGGATAGACATGTGCTGGGGAGATCTGGATCTTTTAAAACGATTAGAAACAATCAAAATTGAAATTAATACATGGTCAGATCATGATCTTCTCATTTTAGAATTTAAAGAAAATGGGAAGAAAGACTTTTCGCCATGGAAACTGAATGATTTCCTATTAGCAAAAAAACAAAATATTGAATACATAAAGAATCTTTCAGATTTGTTTTTCAAAGAAAATCTCCCTGAAACAACATCTAATCAAAATGTATGGTGTACATATAAAGCTGTCACCAGAGGATATTTCATAAAGCTTGCGAGCTATGAAAAAAAAATGAGGGGGGCACCAATATCTGAACTTTATCTACAATTATATAAATTACAAGCGCAAAATAATAAAAAATCTTCAGAAGACATAATTAATCAGATAAAAAAATACAAAAATATGATAAATCAAAAGATCCTTGAAAGAATAGAACTTAATTTAAAACGACTTAAAACTAAATTCTACTATCGAAGCAATAAAATAAACAAATTACTGACTGATCGACTTAAAAAAAACAAAATGGAAAATAAGATATATAAAATTATAGATGACGGAAAAGTCTTGTTGTCCCCAGAAGATATAGGTAACTCATTTAAGAAATATTATGGAAAATTATACAATCTCCAACATACACCTACAGAGCAGGCAATAGAAAGCTATTTAAATAAAATAAAAATTCCTAAAATTACTTTGACTCAAAAAGAAAAATTAAATCAAAAAATAACACAGTTACAAGTAGAAGAAGCTATAAATAATTTATAATCATCAAAAGCTCCGGGCCCGGACGGGTTTTCAAACCTGTTTTTCAAATTATTTAAAAAAACTATAGTTCGTAATATGACTGCAACGTTTAATGAGATGGCCTTTTCTGGCAAAATAACCCAGGAATTATTGAGAGCTAATATAAAACCTATTTTGAAACCTAATAAATCACCAACAGAAATAACAAACTATAGGCCTATCTCTTTGATAAACATAGATATTAAATTGTATGCAGCAATATTGGCAAATAGAATTAATTTAATACTCCCTGAATTAATACACATAGATCAAATAGGATTTGTTAGAGGTCGCCATGCAAGTGATAATTCTCGCAGAATTATTGATTTATTTGAATATGCCCATTTAACGGGCACGCCCCTTCTGACCCTGTCGATTGACGCAGAAAAGGCTTTCGACAGGGTCGGATGGGGATATATGAACAGGGTTTTGAGTGCATTTGGCTTTGAGGGATGGATCGCACAGGCGATCAAGGCTTTATATGGAGGTCCATCTGCGAGAATAATAGGTTATGATATATGCTCTGAATGGTTCGATATCAACAATGGAACACGACAGGGATGCCCATTGTCACCCCTGTTGTACGTTCTCTCAATCGAACCACTAGCTTTATCTATTAGAGAAAATCAGGGAATAAGAGGAGTGATAATTGAAGACGTAGAAGCTAAGATATGCCTATACGCAGATGATGTATTGATCTCAATAACAGACCCGAAGACTTCACTTTTTAACTTAATGAAGGAAATTGAGAAATATGAGGATGTCTCTAACTATAAGATAAACCTCCAAAAAACAATAGCTTTATCAATCAATATAAATCTCCGTGTTTTAGCCTCTCTCCAAGAAAAATATAAATTTCACTGGACTAAAAAGGAATTTCAATATCTGGGAATTATGATTACGGCGAATCCTAAGAATATATTAGAAACTAATTTTCTAAAACTGCTTAAACATACTAATATGATTTTAAGGAGTTGGCGTCCCTTAGAAATTTCTTGGTGGGGAAGAGTTAACACAGTAAAAGCATATGTTATTCCCAAATGGACTTATTTGTTCAACATGATCCCACTGAAAGTTCCGAAACCATGGTTGGATATGCTCCAACACTCTTTTTCCAATTTCATTTGGAAAGGGAAACCACCAAGAATAAAATCCCAAATTTTAACAAAAAAAATTAATCAAGGAGGAATGGCCCTCCCATTCATAAAATACATATATGCTGCTAGTATAATTTCCCATATATACAAGTTTCAGAGCATTGATTCAAGAAAACAACCATGGTATCAGATAGAATCGACAAGGATAACTGAGAAAGATCTCTTGCTTATGATTTGGGACGATAGAACTAATTATAATATACACTTAATGCAAGTTAATTCTATGATTGTATCCCACTTGATCGGAGAATGGCACCGAATTAAAAAATTACTCAAGATATCAACTAAGATAATTGAAGGAGCAAATATAAGAGTTATTGAAAGGATTATCCCTGATATGAATCTCTCTAAATGGAGATCGCAAAGAGAGATTTATGTCAAAGATCTCCTTCAAAATAAAAAGTTGATGCCATTTAACGATCTTAAATTAAAATTAAACCTCCCTGATACAGAGATATTCTCTTATTTTAGAGTCAGAGGATTTATAAACGAATCTTTATTAAAAAGAGAGAGCGATTTAAACAATTTAGTGTATAAGATCTTTGAGAAAGAAACAACAAAATCGATATGTTCCCTGGCCACAGATTTGATCAGACAAGTTTACTCAGATATCCACCCTACGGCGAAAAAACAATGGGAGAAAGATCTCAATATAGTTTTGACTGATAAGGTCTGGTGTATACCCATGAAAGTTCTAAGAAAATATATACACTGTTTAAACTTAATAGAAACTTTCTTTAAAGTTTATCATAGGTGGTATTTAGTACCAACGAGACTAGCCAAAATATCTACATTAAATTCGTCTCTATGTTGGAGATGTCAAAAATATGAAGGGGACATGTTACATATATGGTGGAGTTGCCCAAAAATTTCGAACTTATGGGACTCAATCTACTCTTTTTTAGAGTTCTTTAATATTAAAGTTAAAAAGTACCCATATACGGGGTTACTCCACCTGAGATGGAATAGATTCCCAAAAGACCAACTAATATTAATTATACATTCTTTTATAGCGGCGAAGATATTAATAGCAAGATCTTGGAAACAAACTTATACACCCGATAATAGACAGTTTATAACCCAATTATTATATCAGCTTGAAATGGAAAGAGGGGTTGCTTTCTCTAATAATAACAGCAAACGTATACACCACCTAGAAAAGTGGTTATCGAAAATTAAAGACTGTTTCACCTGATCTGATTCCCTCTTCCTCTCTTGTCTTATCTAAATATTGTTTAACGCTATCTACAGGGACATAGGATATACCGTATTTTTCGCTCCATAAGACGCACCTCACCATAAGACGCACCTAGTTTTTAGAGGAAGAAACCCAGAAAAAAAATATTCTGAACAAACTGTCCCATAGTGTTTCTTACTATGGGACAGTTTGTACAGAATATTTTTTTTCTCCCCTGTCCCATAGTGTCCCCCCCTTCCATAGTCTTCTCCTCTCTCCCATAGACTTCATCCACCCCCTACCCATAGACTTCATCTCCCCCCCTCCCCACAGACTTCATCTCCCCCCCTCCCCACAGACTTCCACCCCCCCCTCCCCACAGACTTCCACCCCCCCCCTCCCCATAGACTTCATCCCCCTCCCCCTCCCCATAGACTTTATCCCCCTCCCATACTGTCCCCCTCCCCTTGTCCTATAATTACTTACCTGGCTTGCAGCGTTGGCCGGCAGCACAGGGCGCACCGCGGTAGTGGAACTTGAATTTCATGTTCCGGTTTCCGGCGGGACTGAAAGGAAGTGCGCACTCAGCTTGTGCGCACTTCCTTTCAGTCCCGCCGGAAACCGGAACATGAAATTCAAGTTACACTACCGCGGTGCGCCCTGTGCTGCCGGCCAACGCTGCAAGACAGGTAAGTAAAGCTTCATATTCGCTCCATAAGACGCACAGACATTTCCCCTCACTTTTGAGGGGGAAAAAAGTGCGTCTTATGGAGCGAAAAATACGGTAGCTTTCGTATGATAACCAGAAGTTGAACTGTAAAGATGAGCTGAGCTTCATATTAATCATAGAAAATACATTTAGCATTTTTGATAATATGATATCTAAGTTTAAGATCGTCCTAGACAACTAGCTAATTTCGACTACTTCCTGCTCCCAAGTATTGTAATGTTTGTCATGTTATGTTAAATTTGGATGCCATCAGGGTAAGGGATATGATGTAGGCTACCTAGATCATATCATAATCGTTTGTAGAAGTATGTATACATTTATATGAAATATCTGATGGTACTGTCTATGTATGTAAAAAAAAAAATAAGTGTAATTGAAAAGGAATTTTTTCCAACAATAAAGAAATATTAAATATAAATAGAAACCCGTAAACATTATATTGGCAATACCTAAACTGCTTATACATTCTCAAAATCCAGCAGCCTTGCAATGGAGTTTGTTTTATTAAGTATATTAAAGGGACATTATATTCACCAAAACAACTTAATGAAGCCGTTTTTGTGTATAGATCATGCTTAGAAGTTGCACTGCTTAATTTTCTGCCATTTTGGAGTTAAATCACTTTCATTTCTGTTTATGTAGCTCTAACCCCAAGTCCCCTGGCTTTGGCTGACACAGTCGGCATGAAAACAAAATAGTTTAATTTTCAATCAGATGCAACTTACTTTAAAAGCTTTTCTCTCCCGCTCTGTAAACTTTAATTACATACAGGAGGCTCCATCAGCGTCTAGCAAGCTAATAACAAAGCGGGATATAAGAAATTTTAACTGAAACAGAATTTGCAAGAAAGTCAGTGTCAACATTAGATCTCACTTTACAGGAAGTGTTCAGAAAGGCTTTGCAAGTCACATGCAGGGAAGTGTGACTAGGGCTGCATAAACAAAGTGATTTAACTCTTAACTGGCAGAGAATTGAGCAGTGAGACTACAGGGGCATAATCTATACACTAAAATTGCTTAATTAAGCTAAATATGTTTTGGTGACTATAGTGTCCCTTTAAGTTAATTGGAGGTAAGCTTGATAGTCTAGATATGGAGAAGATAACAGACAGTTATTACAGGATCTGCATACCTGATCTCCAAATGTTGATTAGACCTGAAACTACTACTGCATCTGCCAGCAGAAACCCAGAGGAGCTATTAAAGCTTCTAGTACTTCAGCAATATTCATTTAGCAGCTTATCTTTTTTTCAGTGGTATTGCATAACCATCAGCCAACCACTGAATTAAGTGATAAATTGCCTTTCCACCTCCTACTCAAACAGACAAAATGGGCAGGTTATCTATACAGTACAAGGTATGAAATATGGGTGGAACAAACAAGTAAAACTGTGTGTGGACCTGATATTTGACTACAGCAACATTGTAGGAACCAGAGTAATAAGTAAGTACACACGCCTGGTTCAAGGTTGTTTGGGCTCTGCTGAGCAAAATGGGAGCAGCTCCTGTATGTACTAAGCTTCCTTAATCTAAACATATCTTCCAATATCTCTCCCTCTAAGCTTTCCTGTATAGGACAAGAATTTTGCCCACCATGGGGCAAGTAACATGGATTGGAGTCTTAGCAGGCTGTCTACCTGCCTATTATACGTCACTGCAGGGTAGCACTATCCACAGCTCTACACTAAAACTCTAGCAAGTGTGTGCCAAAAGGAGATGCTTGTAACGGTGAACGTGTTACACTGACCAGGAGTTCCCAATCAGAGAACCATAAGATGGTGATTACATTTTAAATAGTAAAATGTGCTCAAAACTAGCTCTTTCAGTCCAACCACCCCAAATGAAATACCGGTTTTGGAAAATGCAGTCTTCCCATACAATATTAACCTCCATTTTCAAGAGACTGAAACCTTTTCAGGTCAGTTAACGTTATGCCCAATTGGTTAAGTTCAAATATCCAGTATCTGGTCTCAGTGTCCATATGGGTTAACCAGAGAACCCGGTGCAAATATCTCCCTCCCCTACCCCCCCTCATCAACATGTCTTATTTCTCTCCTGACCATCAAGGTGTCTCATTCCCGATAATCCTCTGATCCGGCGCAGAGTTTCAGGACGCTGGGTGGAAAATCTTAATCATGTGTCTCATATTCTCCTCAGCCCCTCCATGTGTCCCATCCCCTCCCATCCCCTACATGTGTCCCATCCCCTCAATTATTATTATTATTATTGCCATTTATATAGCGCCAACAGATTCCGTAGCGCTTTACAATATATTGAGAGGGGGGGGATGTAACAATAAATAAGACAATTACAAGAAAACTTACAGGAATAATAGGTTGAAGAGGACCCTGCTCAAATGAGCTTACAGTCTATAGGAAGTGGGGTATTAGAAACATTAGGATAGGAAATATCAAGTAGGAGTGAAGCAGAGCTGGAGGAGAGAGCAAAGCACTATCCCATAGGGACAGGTATGTAAGGGAGAGATTACTCTGGGAGGCCATACGCTTTCCTGAAGAGATGGGATTTAAGGCCCTTCTTAAATGATTGAAGACTAGGGGAGAGTCTGATGGCAGTAGGCAAGTTATTCCATAGGAGAGGAGCCGCCCGTGAGAAGTCCTGCAAGCGTGAGTTGGCCGTACGGGTGCGAGCAGCGGTCAGGAGGTGGTCGCGGGCAGAGCGGAGGGTACGAGGAGGGGCATACCTCTGGATCAGTGAAGAGATATAAGAGGGGTTGGAATTGTTCAGTGCTTTAAATGTATGGGTTAGCACTTGTGTCCCCTTCCCCCCAACTCCTCCATGTGTCCCCTTCCCCCCAACTCCTCCATGTGTCCTGTTATTTTCCACCCAGCCCCTCCATGTGTCTCATTACTTCCCTCAGCCCCTCCATATGGCTTATTCCTTCCCCCAGCCCATCCATGTGTCCCATTTCATCCCCCATCCCCTCTGTGTCCCATTCCCTCCCATCCCAGCCCCTTTAAGTGTCACATTCGCTCCTCCACCCAGCCCTTTCATGTGTCCCATTCCCTCCACCCCCCTGCCCCTCCATGTGTTTTATTATTTTTCCCCAGCCCCTCCATGTGTCCAATTCCCTCCCACCCCAGCCCCTCCATGTGTCCAATTCCCTCCCATCCCAGCCCCTCCATGTGTTTCATTACCTCCCATCCCAGCCCCTCCATGTGTCCCATTCCCTCCCATCCCAGTCCCTCCATCTGTATAATTCCCTTTCCACCAGCCCCATCCATGTGTCACATTCTTTCCTCACCCCTCAGTCCCTCCATGTGTCTTATTCCCTCTTCCCCCCAGCCTCTCCATGTATCCAATTCCCCCAGCCCCTTTATGTGTCCCATTTCCCATCCCCAGCTCCTCCATGTGTCCCATTCTCTCCTCCTCCAGCCCCTCCATGTGTCCCATTCTCTCCTCCCCCCTCCGCTTATGTACCTGCTCACTACAATGATACTCGTCTGACAGGATCCGCTCGATCATGCTATATACAGAGGCAGGAGGAACAGCACAGCACCCCCTCCTGCCTGTCACACGGCAACAGCGGGGCTGTGCACCGGCCCTGAAGTTATGATGGCCCATAGTTGCAACTGCAGCCAGGTCCATTGGCAGCTGTGACCCCTGTGATCTTGGTAGTTACGCCACTGGCATTAACCAATACTATGCACACCAATACTCTTGTCAATGTTACATTAATTAATCCTTTATGGCTTTTACTTTTCCATTGTTAACACTTAAAATGCTGGAGGGGAATATTTCATAATGGGGCCAAAGTCTCTGGATAAGTAGCCAATCAGCAAGGCTCTCTATGGTGTTCCACTAAAGATATACATTACGAGAGAGGTAAAAATATGCAATGGAGACTTTGTTCTTCATAACCACAAACCTGGGTTTAACCACTTAAAGGACCAATTTGTTGGCATCATGGCAACCTTATCCTTGCAGACTGTATCCCAAAATGTAATTTGCTGCAGAGTTTCACACTGTCATTAAATGCATGGGGTATTAACTCTTAACATTCTAGGGTTTTTAAACAGAATTAAGGTTAGGAATTGTAGATCCTCAAATGCATGTCGGTAATCAGAAGGTTGATCATAACAGGCAACTGTTCACTTAGCTCTGTTAACCTCTCGCATTCAATGTTCTTTAAAGTTCAATAAACTAATGGAAGAATATTTTGTGGGACAACAGCCTATTCTTCTATAGGCAAGAAGTTCACTTGAGGACACCAAGACATTTTGCACAGTCTTTGTGAGAAAAAGGTTATTAATGGCTTATCGAATGTTTCAAGCCATCTCATTTTTATCCTGAAAGCAAAATTTATCCCATAGTGTGTTATTTCTTCTTCTTTTTTCACAGCAGGCATAGATGAAGATCTAAGTTTTCCAAAAACTGTAATTATTTTGTTGACAACTTATTAAGCAGTGGCAGGTCGGAGAAATATCTAAAATTGGAGTTATTTGGTGTTGTCTACAGCTACTAATATAAAATATGGATTTATATAATTTCGCATAGAGCTCCGGACTTCTTTTATTTATTTATTTTTAAAATGCAAAAGTTACTTCTATCTGTAAGTAAAATTGGTGGAAATCACAGGAGTATAGCATGCTTTAAATATATGTATAACTTTAGCAAACACTGCTATATAGACAAAGCCTAGCCACAGTTAAATGGAAGAACAGAGTCAAATTTGGTGTAGATGAAACTTACTTTTCTAGATTTAAGGTTTCTTTTGGGAAGGGTGCTTTATTTTTTGTTTTGTTTCTTTCACTACGGATTTTGCTAATCCTGGAATTCATCTCTTATTTTCAATGTATAAAACGTATACACCGTTGTAAATTGTGGAAACTGTTGTCGCTATGAAAATGCTTATAATAACAATAATTTAAAGAATAAAGGGGGCATGGGAACACAACATTCACAAAAATAACACTAGAATGAGAGAAGGCAATAGTATATCTGCTGTGCCTTGCATGTCATTTTATATTTCTACCACCTGCCAATGAGTTAACCTCTAGAAATCTAAGATTCTAGTAACTCACACTGAAGCATTTGTTTTTTTGCCTCTTTTCTCACAACTTGTCATCTGGAAAATTAGAAACATATTGTTAACTCCAACCAAAAATACAGTGTGAAATAAAAAGAAATGTTACCCGCAATTCGGCACCAAGTCCTGCTTCTCCATGTGCCCCAATCTTCCTCCTGTGATGTAATCCCCCCTCACTACAGGGGGATGGATAAGCAGATATCCAGGAAGCAGGGGTAAGGAGGGATTTAGGATGAATTCACGGGTCACTATAGTCAACAAAGTGACTTTAGCTTAATGAAGCCATTCAAGTGTATAGATCATGCCACTGCAGTCTCATTGCTCAGTTCTCTGTCATTTAGGAGGTTAAATCACTTCTGTTTCTGTTAATGCTGCCCTTGCCACACAGCCTGCACGAAAATAATATGGTTTAATTTTCAGATGTTAACTTACTTTTTTTGGGTTGTAGTGGGGTTGGTCTTGCTCTCGGGTTTTCATTTTTTGGTTTATCCCACCTATGAGCCCTTTCACAAGCATTATTTGCATCCCTTACATTGTATAAAGCAGGCTTCCCCAAACTGCGGCCTTCCACATATTGCTGAACTACAACTCCAATGATTCTATGAATGAAATAGATAGGCTAAAAATCATGGGAGTTGTAGTTCAGCAACATCTGGAGGGCCGGAGTTTGGGGAAGCCTGGTATAAAGTGTCCCTAACTTGTTTGAATTCAATACTTTTTTTCTTGCTTTTCTTCATAGCCACAATGGTTTCAATTGATTTAAAAAAAATAAAAAAAATATCACTTAATTGTATATACTGTGAAGTGTACTTTTCTAAAATTGACTGGCAGAAACACTTATCTGAGAAAAACCAAATGTGTGATTACATTGAAAATGCTGCCTTTTTAAAATGATATGTTTTAGTGACCCCATACCATTTTCCTTTTTGAATTGATTATGAAGAACACAATATTATGGTTACGATTTCCCAAGAGCTCGCTTATATGACTGACGTAAGGTGAACATTATTTATTATTAATAGGTACAAACATTCATTCTCGTTGGGGCTTCTACTAATCATGCTATGATGGAGCCATTTAGTAGCCATTTCGACTAGCTTTTGCCTGTTCCTCAGGCTGTTTCTTTTCTGTTACTGCGTTAAGTCTGGCCACCTCAAAGGACTGCAGGTCCTACTCTGCATTCTCTATTTTTACCTTAGTAGGTCTACCAGAAACCATGTAGAGTTCTGCATGTTTGGTCAGGAGATATTGTGACATTATTATCATATAGGGAAGAATATATCGAAACCACCCAAATACAGTAACTACATACTTTGGTGTAATGTAGGGTTGCAGAATAGTGTTAACGACTAGTCCCCTCTAAGTTCCACTCTTTGACTTTATTATGCAAGTTGGTTTTTCACTACCAAAACTTTTTCTTTATTGAACAGGTTCCGGACAATTCTAGGCTTCAAAACCACCACTAATCCTGTCCTCGTCAACAGCTATAACACTTAAAACTTCATCACTCTCTGTTTCGTAATTTTTGTAAAATCTTTTTTTTTTTTTTGTATTCTCACGTTCAACTCTGATTTTCCTAAACCATAAAAAAAGGCAATCAAAATGACGTAATAAAAGATTCTTTGTGGATAATTTGTGAGCCGCAACTAAGTGTCTTTTGAGCTCTAATAAGCGTGCTGCGTTGTGTTACCATGGGGACAGCTTGCATGCTGGGAATGATTTCAGCTTGATGATACTCCTATTGACGGGTCCCCGATCAAACCACAGGAGTCTGTATGTACTGTTTATTTCTAAATGAAGCTGGAATATTAGATTTATAAGCTTACTGAGCAGGCTTTGACAGTGATGAATTTCAGAAATATTTTGCATTGGAGTTAATTCTGCATCTTCAAATAAAAGCATTTTGTTTAAATCCAAAATAAACCCACATTTTGTATATAGTAAGCACCCCAAGACTTCCTGTCCCCTGCACGTAATGCCAATAAGTTGTTTTATGACTAATTATACAATTTGTTCTTTATGATAATATGTATCAATACCTGTTGAGGTATCCTAAAATCCCTGCCGCAACATTCAACAATGCATTAAGGTTTTTTTCTGAAACACAATCTTCCTCAAGGTTTACTTAGGTTTTTAGAATATTCCTAGGGGAGACAGAACACTTTACCGGGAAATCTATGTTTCTATGGTGAGCTAGAAGAAAGGTGCAAGGTCGGTATCATAATACATATCAAGGGAGATGAAAAGTCCAAAATATAAATTGTTTGGAGCAGAGAAAGGATAGAGATGATATGATAGAAACATACATAATATATTAAGGGTTAACCAATCCTAGCTGTGCATTTCTAATACAGAGATGACTTCCTTGAAAGAACACTCTCGGAATACGTGCATGACTTGGACCATGGAAATGAGACACTTGGTTTATCCTGATCTTGAGGGGGCTAATCGGAAATCTTTTGGGTTAAAGGCGTATTTAGATTTTTTGTGTGTGTGTGTGTGTGTGAAGACCTAGTGAGAAATGATAGAATTTGCAGCATGTATAAGAGTTGAGATGAGCAGAAAGCTATTAGATGTATAATGTTGACTAAAAGGTTTATCTTGCACACAGTAATTTAATAGACTTTCATTTTTTTGATGACACTTATTCTAATGTAATGAAGACGACAGTTCAATTTCCTCCTAAATGTATTTCGAAGAAAAAAAAAAAACACTGTGGAGATACAAAAAAATAAAAAATAATACTGAATTGACTGCAGTATATAAAAATCTACTGAGGAATCTAGATTTCACCAAATCTTCTTTTATTATTCTAGCAAGAATGTGGTGATGAAATGACAGGGTTTAGACATGTGTTAGGTACCACTGCATGTGAAAATTAACTAGAAATAGTCTGTTCATGGAATGTTGCTGAATTCCTTGTGTTGGGTATTATGCTCAGGCAGACACTTGTGTATATTGTCTATGGCGTGTTAGGGTCACCACATTGATACTCAATTTTGTTGATGCATCAATATGTAACTAATGCTCCACCTTGCGCATTTAGCTACTGCCAGTCACTTAGACGTTGTTGGGTCTGCTGGCCAGTGGTCCATCAGGTTAATCGATACCAGAGGTTCCCCCACCACCAAGCCACCAGGACAGGTCTCCATGTTGCATGAAGCACCTAGACCCTTTATTGCACTTTCTAAGTCATTCTACAGTCTGTCTTCCTGGTGAGATGAGAATTGTTATACATTGAACCCTGAACTCGGGTCCAGAAATGGCCACATTTATTTATACTAATTTTCTCTTATGGAAGGCCTATACTAACAATTCACCTTGTTGTTTTCAGCTTAAATGCAAAATCAGAAGAGGCTACTCTTATAAATCTCTAGAAACTAATTAATCCTAAATATGGAACTTTTGGGATGGGTGGTCACAAGGATGTGTATTAATATAAAAGCTATTAAAAATATGAAAATTTACCCAACTCATGTGTGTCCTATTTAAGGTAAATTAGTTTCTAGAGATTCATAATAATGCTATCCTCTTTTGACTAAAGACTTTGCTTTAAAATGAAAGCAGCCGGGTGATTTGTAAGCATAGGACTCGTATTGGGTTTACCTTAAAGTTGGCATGTGAATTTACACTTTTATGCCAAGGGCAGTATTACTGAAAACTTCTGTTATCTAAATGTATTTGGAGATCTGGGATACTTTAAAGGTAGCTACTTATTTGGATTTGGTTGGATTACACATTAAGCCTGTTAAACTATATAGCCATTCATGAAGTCTAAGAGTAGTGGGAGTTTGAGTGCAGAGCTAGCACTATTAATGTTATTATTTTTTTAACATATACATTCTGCTTTGATACAGTTGGAATTTGTTGATGAAATGAAAATTATTTTTTGTCACTTTTTATGCTTTGTACAATTGTTCTATTATATTTTTACAGTGGTTAAAACAAAATCAAAATCCTAAAACAATGATCTCTCTTAAATGAAAACATGAAGGGGTGGATATGGAAAGCAGAGAGAATAGAGGGAGGATGAAAACACCCTAATTTCCTGCAGGGACATGTTCCTAGCAAGTGGCTTTTATCTAAAAATGTATTGGGGTTAACAACAAAATTAGAAACATGGTGGGCAGAGTTTACGAACACTGCATCTTTGGACAGATGGAAAATAACTCTGATTCCAGCAAACAATCCCAAAAGTATTGTAGCAAAGCCATTTTAACCAATTCCCTCCTCCAGGAGAAGGTGAGTTAGTCTTTAATTTGTACAACTATATAAATGTAGCAAAAGAACATTTCCAAAGCAAAACTAAAGTGAGGAGCCAACAAAGGACACACAAAAACTCAAAGAAAAAAAGAAGTGAACTTTATTTAGTGGTGCTTTCTTACCTGAAGGGGCTAAACCGTTCTCAAAAATGTAACCCCAAAGGTCCCCAGCAGCAATGCAGTTTATATATATATATATATATATATATATATATATATATATATATATATATATATATATACTAATTTCTACAGATAGTAAACAGATTGTAGTTCTTAGGAGAAGGTGTGCTTCTGTGTGTAGAGTTGGTGTTTATATATAATTTTAGCATTTACATACAAGGATGTGTTTTTAGGTAATGTTTCCATTTGTGTGCAAAGGTGTGTTTCGAAGTAGTGTTGGATTTCAAATGAGGATGCACTTGTATGTGTAGTATTGGTGTTTGAGTGTTTGTATGTAATTTGGGAGTTAGAGTTCAGGGGTGACTTTGTATGTCATGTTTGTGTTTGCAGGAATGTGTGTTGTGTTGGTGTTTGATTGCAGAGATGTCTTTACATGTACTGCTACATACATACTTACACATTTACTTACACATATACATACACATTAACAAACAGAAACACACTAACACATACACACACTGACACAGGTAAACATACCTTGACACACAGAAACACACAGTGGCACATACAAAAACAGATACACACAACTTGATACACACTAGCACACACACGCAGATACACACACTGGCAGATACACACTGACACACACTGAAAGATTCACTGACACATACACACAGAGATACACACACTGACATAAATATACATACACCTTGACACATACACACACACAGATACACATACTGACAGAAACACTGACACACAGATACACATACTGACAGATACACACACCTGCACAATGATACTAACAGAAACAACAATATATGTGAACACAACCCAGTGAAAAAAAATATATATATGTGATTCAAAGCAAACCAGGACTTCCCTTAATGTTTCAGGTGAAGTATCCCGATAACTCCCCGAAGACTTCCTCTTGTCTTCAATAGATATATCTGTGTATCTGTCAGTGTGTGTATGTGCCAATGTTAGTATCATTGTGCACATAGATTAGGGGAAAATCTGCTAAATATAAATACAATAAAGAAACATAGCGTTTAACTGTGTGGGGACTGGCACTGATTTAGAGTTACAATTGGTCACTCACAGATTAGCAGAATTAAAAAAGCCTTGAGTGGTATCTTTCAGTGTCCAATCTGTTGTCCCACCTCACATGTTCCTCTCAGAGCAGAATGTATGTATCTCAAAAGAAAAAGATATATACACGAATGTAGTACACTTCCAGAGTTGAATAAAAAAGTATTTAATGACTTACATATAGGTAAAAAACAAACGGCTTGTCACCATGCACGTCCTACGCGTTTCGTCCTAGATATGGACTTCCTCAGGGACTTGGTGCAGTAAAGTGCAAAAACGAAATAGCAGCATAAAGCATATCCCCCCCCCCCCCCCCCCAGTCCTTATATACATCCCCATTTAGTCCCAAATGTTCGCCAGCTGGTTTTCAATTTTCGCGGCATTTTCCCGGTGACGTCATCACGTGGGCCGCGATGTTTCTCCTGATGACGTGATGACGTGTACTACATTCGTGTATATATCTTTTTCTTTTGAGATACATACATTCTGCTCTGAGAGGAACATGTGAGGAGGGACAACAGATTGGACACTGAAAGATACCACTCAAGGCTTTTTTAATTCTGCTAATCTGTGAGTGACCAATTGTAACTCTAAATCAGTGCCAGTCCCCACACAGTTAAACGCTATGTTTCTTTATTGTATTTATATTTAGCAGATTTTCCCCTAATCTATGTGCACAATGATACTAACATTGGCACATACACACACTGACAGATACACAGATACACACAGACACACATTGGCACACATTGACAGATACAATGACACACACACACACACACACACACACACTGACATGCACACAGATACACACTGACACATACACACACTCAGTGACACACACACTCAGATACACTGACACACAGATACACATACTGACAGATGTACACATCTTGGCACACAGATACAAACACTGGCAACTACACACATAAATTCGCACACACTGACACACAGATACACACTAGCACAGATAGATACACACGCTGGCATACACACCTTGACATGCAGATACACACACAGTGACACATGCACACACCTTGACACACATATACACAAACTGGCACAGGTACACACAATTGCACATAGACACATACACACACATATGTTTAGATTTGTAGTCATTCTCCTGTTCACTTACCTTTATTCCTCAGGAGCATGACTTCCTTCAATGCTACAGACTGCTGGCTGAGGCTGGTGTGCCAGGTGCTCCATACCCACGGCTCCCTCTCTCGCTCTAGCCGGTACTCTATCTTGCGCGTTCTGTCTAGGAGGAAGTGCTCTCCCTTCCTTCCAGCATCCCATACTACAGGGGCCGGTCGCGGTCTTAGTTCAGCAAGAATGATTGCGTGGCTTAGGCCACCCAATGGGCAGATTGCCGCAGAACCCCAATTGGGAAACGCTGATCAATCAGTAGCTTTTTTCTTCTGAATGGGGAGCTGCTAATAGGTCTAGAGCAGGCCTGTCCAACCTGCTGCCCCCAAGATGTTGCTGAACTACAACTCCATCCAACCATGACTTTTTCAATGAAGCCAGGGAATCATGGGAGTTGTAGTGCAACAACATCTGGGGGGCCCGCAGGTTGGACAGCCCTGGTTTAGATTGTCAGATGACCGATCAAAGCCACTCAACAGCAACCCTTCCTGCGGCACTCCGCGCTTTATGAAACTACATTGTAGAAACTGAATGCCACTTGGGACATGGAGATCTGGTGCTGGAGAGTAACCTTTCAGGATAAACCGTTTGAGAAAACCCCTTTAGGTAAGAAAGCTCCATGGAAATCTGAGCACCATAAGAACTTCATTATGAAACATACAGTTCCATTTACTAGACTCCTGGCACCCTCAGTTACAATGAAGCTAATAATCGGATAGAAAGAGTAAGAATGAACTACAGGCAGAGGTGATGGCAGACACTTATATCATGATGGTTTGGAATAGAGCAAATTATGTCGCCCTGTTGGTTTTTATTATCTGCCATCTCTTTCTACAGGTTTAAATGGGTTCAATTTGATTTTGTGAGATATGATGCATTTGAATTTCTAATTCTCCGTTTGTATTTGCGCTATCTTTCTTTTCTTACAGAGTTAAGGTGTTCGGTATAACTTCACTTCTAGAGTGATTCATTGTACTTGGTGGGGTATCATTCATGACTCTAAGGAGGCTTTGATTTCTCTTCATAAAGGCACAAGTGATCTAAAGCTATTTTGAGACCTCCAGTGTGGGTGTACCAAAAAATAAATAAAAATAATAAACATTTAAACAAGCTAGGATCTTATCGCTAGTCGACAAATCCTTGTCTCTGTTCTGTCCATCCTTGCCTTTTTTCCATGATCTTGACTCAGCTGTGACAAGACTGCTATATCGAGGTTGTCTAGAATGGAAATTAATTGTTTAACTTTGGATTAATTCTGCCAATGTAAGTTTAATTTCCTGTTCAATACAGAATCATTTGAGTACTATTAGAAACCAATGGGTTAATATTGTCCTACATTACAGGAAAATGTATTTGTCTAATTGCACGGTTTAGGTGGGTGCTCCCCCTCTATCTCGACTGTGCAGTAACTGAAGAATGACCATGAAGATAGAGTCTGTCTTTATCAGTTCTGCAGAGACAGCACTGTTCATTCTTGTCGTTTGCTATCTGTCTGAGAACCCGGCAGTAAATCAGACTCATCTTTCTCTGGATCAGCCCATGGGGCTCATGATAAAACTTATGCCAGACTGCTAAGATAGCAGATGCATGCCAGGAGCCATCGATCTCTTAGCTGTGATTAGGACTTGAACTGAAATGCTGCAATTTACTACTTAATGCCCATCCAAAATTGAACCAGAATACATTTTTTAGCTAAATGTAATGAAAAAGACATTCACTGTAAATAAATGTGTTTTAATAAAATATCAAGAATAGTGGCTTACCGTTTAACATTCAAAAGACTTTGTTATATAGTCACCATTATAGATACAGTTCTAATGTCCACTTTTAACTGTTGCGTGTGGTGGCATTTAATATTACCACTTAAGGACTAAGGTAACTGTTTAACGTCAGAAAAATAAAACTCTAGAACTTTTATCACAGTGTGCACAGGTACACAGAGTTACTAGGAGACACAATCAGGATCTTTTTAGACCCTGCTCGTCCCTAGTATTAACCTGGCACCCAGAGAGTGCTTTTTTAATGGATAGTGACATTGTTTATTCTGAGCACTAGTCACATCCCATTGTTTAGCTTGGGGCCACTAAATCTGACCTCTGCTAACACTGACTGATATCTGGGGCGAGTAGGGATTTATTCCTGCTTGTACCAAAACTGCAGGCTGTTTTGTGATCCCGAGGGGCTTTAAAAACCATTAAGTAAGCACATTAATGTAAGTACAAACTAATGGCCTTTCCAAGCTCACAGTTCTCTGTGTAATGGTTCTACTAGAACAGAGCATGTGATATATAGATTTTAAAGAGAGAAACTCCTGAAGTTGTGAAGCGTGACATCAGATATCCCTATAGTTTACTTCAGTATGGCCTACACAGCATGGCATACTTTATCGCGCCAATGAATGCCTTATGAATCTCATGATCACTGCTGATCTTGTCCAGCTACCGCAGACATATCCAAGGACACTATGTATGCTGACCATAGCCTGACAGCCTTGTCAACCCCAGATACCATAGACTACTGGAAAATATCCCAGAGGACCATTTCAGTCCATGAAAGCATTACAATTGTGGTTCGACAGCCTATACACAAACCAAGTGCTCGGCTAGCTAGAGTTCTACACAATTCCTACCTGACACCTCACTTCTTTATTACAAGAACAATTCATATCACAACTCACGTTATGCTGTTTTAATCTGTGGAAGATAATGAGGCTGGCTATCAACACTCTTAAATGCTAGTGGACAGGGGGACATTTCCAACCCCCATGACCCCTTGTCAACCAAGCCACAGGAAAACTTTTAAATCCACAATTGTGGAAATCATGAGTACCAGTGTCTCTTCTAGTGATTTCAGCAACAGTCTTTGTATAGACCCAACTATCTGTAATGATAATGATAGCACCACATACCTTCTAATTTGGCGTACTTAGATTTTGGCTTACTCCATTATCACCAGAGTAAATCATAAGTGCTTTAGTGAAACTAACAGACATTGTTATGCATTTATTACTGATACCTCAATCCAATGGTAATTTTGTTGTTCGGCCAGAGCTCTTGTGATTGGGCAGAAGGGGAATGATCTTGTGAGAGCACAGTTGCAGGAAATACAGAAGGGAAGTAGTGATCTATTTATGTGATGCTTAGGATCCAAATGAAAGTAGACAAGTAGCGGGCAAAAGATGTTATGTAGAATCCTCAACCCAGACTCATTAGAGTTGACAGTACTATTTGATTGCATACTTTACTATAGTCAAGTTGAATTAGTTATATTATTTTCCCTTGGAGGAAGGCACAAGAACAAATTTAGTGCTACACTATGTATATTACGTGATAAAATTCAGGTGGGAAAATATAGGATGATGCATATCACTGCTATTCCAGTACATATCTCTAACACGAAGACGACACCTACCAAACTACTGCTGTTTGAGACACTGACATGCAAAGATCCATTTGTCATTCTCCCATCAAAGCTGCTTATTCATATCAATATTTACAGTGTCTGCTTTTAGAGTCCAACCAGTTCTAGAAGTAAGGATGTATTGGTACATATCTACCCAGGGCTGCCATAAGAAATTTTAGGGCCCCTGACACAGCTCAAGATCTGGGCCCCCGGGGCCAGCCCCGAGTCCGCCCACAAGGATGAAGTGTGTGTGTGTATAGTGGATGTAGAATGTGTGTCATGGATGCAGTGTGTATAGTGGATGTAGAATGTGTGTAGTGGATGTGGTATGTGTGTCATAGATGCAGTATGTGTAGTCAGGGCCGTCTTTAATATTGATTGGGCCCTGGGCAAGCATTTGATGGAGCCCCCTGACCCCCACTTCCTGACATGCAATAACGATCTCCACTTCCCAACGCAGTAGCGGAACCATTTTCCCATGCTTGCAGAGTTGTATTTAGCACTGAGTTGTGTTTGTGTGTTTGAATGGAAGCATGTTTTTGTATGGAGTATGTTTGTGTAAATGTAGCGGTGTGTTTGTATGTGGTGTTGGTGTTTGAATGCAAGCATGCATCTATGTGTATTTTTTTAATGCTTGGGTGTGTTTATATATATTTTTGGTGTTTAACACAAATATGTTTTTGTATGTATTGTTGACGTTTCAATGCAGGACTGTGTTTGTATGTAGTGTTTAAGGTTGAATGCAGGGGTGTACTTGTGTGTAGTGTTGGCGATTTGAATGATGAGATGTATGTACACATACACTGCCATACACACACAGTGTGATACACATACACACACTGAAACACATGCAGATACACAGATATAAACACTGACACTCACACTAACACACATGCAGATACAGACTGACACAGATACACACACTAACACATACAGACACACAGATACACAACCTGACACACATACAGAGACATATATATATACAAACACTGACTCATATGGATACTCAGACACACTGATGCATATACTGACACACTGAGGCAGATACACAGATAAAAATACTGACTATATACAGATGCACACACAGATATACACACGCAGGTACACACACTGACAACATACAGATACACAAATACATACAATGATAACATACAGATACAACACCTGACACACATGCAGTTACACACAGACCACATAGAGAAACAGATATACTAATACAGATACACAGGTATACATACTGACAGACATACTGACACACTGACGTAGTGACACACACTGACAGACATACTGATACACTGACAGACACACTGACATGCACAGACAGACATACTGACACGCACAGACAGACATACTGACACACACACACACACCCTGACAGACATACTTACACACATACTAAGACACACAGACATACTGACTCACAAATACTGACACACACACATGCAAAGTTTACATTTATAAAACCACCCTCCAGCCTACCTTATGGGTTCCCTGGGGTCCAGTGGCAGGCTGAGGTTGTTGGGAGTGTGAGGCTCTGACACTCCAGCTCCCTCCTGACCTCCTCCTTCCTCCCATGCGGCTTCATTCTATCTGGGAGGAAGTGACTCACGGCAGTCACTTCCTCCCAGCCTGCTGCAGTAAAACAAGGGGGCCCGGTCGCGCTGTTAAAGGGCCACAGCGCTCGACCGGGCCCTCTTAGTGTGTGGGCTCCCGGTGCAGCCGCAGCACCGGCGGGCCCAGAGGGCAGCTGCCCCGTTTGCCACGCTTTAAAGACGGCCGTGTGTGTAGTGGATGCAGGTTGTACATTTTGTGTAATGTATGTACATTTTGTGTAATGTATGTAATGTTTGTTTGCATGCATTAGATGCAGAGTGTGTGTGTAGTGAATGTAGGTGTGTATAGTAAATGCAGAGTGTGTGTTTATGTAGTGGATGTAGTGTGTGTACAGTGAATGCAGAGTGTGTTTTTTGTAGTGGATGTAGTGTGTAGTGAATGTAGTGAATGTAGTGTGTTTGTAGTGAGTGCAAAGTGTTTATAGTGCAAATAGTGTGATTAAGGTGAATGCAAAATGTGTATAGTGAATGTAGTGTGCTTGCAGCGAGTGCAAGGTATGTATAGTGATTGCAGTTAGTGCAAATTGTGTATAGTTCATGTAGTGTGATTGTAGTGAATGCAAAATGTGTATAGTGAATGTAGTGTGATTGTGGTGAATGTAGTGTGATTGTGGTGAATGCAGAGTGTTTTTATAGTAAATGCAGTGTTTATAGTGAGTGCAAAGTGTGTTTAGTAAATGTAGTGTTTGTGTGTAGGGCAAACTGTGTTTAGTGAATGTAGTGTGTGTGTAGTGAGTGTATAGTGTTTTAGTGAATGTAGTGGGTAGTGCAGTGTGTGTTTAGTGAATGCACTGTGTGTAGTGCAGATTGTGTTCAGTGACTGTAGTGTGTGTGTAGTGCAGAGTGTGTTTAGTAAATGTAGTGTGTGTGTAGTGCATATTGTGTTTAGTGAATGTAGTGTGTGTGTGTAATGCAGATTGTGTTTAGTGAATGTAGTGTGAGTGTGCAATGCAGATTGTGTTTAGTGAATGTAGTGTGAGTGTGTAATGCAGATTGTGTTTAGTGAATGTAGTGTGAGTGTTTAATGCAGATTGTGTTTAGTGAATGTAGTGTGTAATGCAGATTGTGTTTAGTGAATGTAGTGTGTGTGTGTGTAATGCAGATTGTGTTTAGTGGATGTAGTGTGTGTGTAATGCAGATTGTGTTTAGTGAATGTAGTGTGTGTGTGTAATGCAGATTGTGTTTAGTGAATGTAGTGTGTGTGTGTGTAATGCAGATTGTGTTTAGTGAATGTAGTGTGTGTGTGTGTGTAATGCAGATTGTGTTTAGTGAATGTAGTGTGTTTGTGTGTGTGTGTAATGCAGATTGTCTTTAGAGAATGTAGTGTGTGTAATGCAGAGTGTGTTTAGTGAATGTAGTGTGTGTGTGTAATGCAGAGCGTGTGCTTGTAAGAATGCAGTGTGTGTAAAGTAGGGGGGAGGGGATTATTTTTTTGTAAAATTTATTTGTGTATTTAAATTTTATTCCCCCCCTCTCTGCTTCTTACCGTGCCAGGGAGGAGGGAGATCGCATTGTGGAGGGAGCCAGCCACAGTACATTCCAGAGGGGGGCCGGGCAGCAGCACACACCGTCTTCCTTTCCAGCTCCTCTCTGACGAATTCTCGCGAGACCGGCCTGTATGCTGTGCGGAGCGTTGCCATGGTAACTCGTGGAAACGCTCTGGCGGCTGCAGGGCGCCGGAAAGTTACAGAGAGGAGCTGGAAAGGGAAGACATAGTGTGCTGCTGGGCCCTCCTCTGAAATGTACAGGTGGCAGGGTCCGCAGTGCACATATAGATAGCAAAAATCACTGGAAAGGGAAGACATAGTGTGCTGCTGGGCCCTCCTCTGAAATGTACAGGTGGCAGGGTCCGCAGTGCACATATAGATAGCAAAAATCACTGGAAAGGGAAGACATAGTGTGCTGCTGAGCCCTCCTCTGAAATGTACAGGTGGCAGGGTCCGCAGTGCACATATAGATAGCAAAAATCGCTATATATATATGTGCACATAAGGAATGTGGGGCTCGGACTGCCAGAGTAGTCCGGGCCCCCCAGGCCCATGACAATCATTATGGTTGTCATGCCCTGATGGCAGCCCTGTATCTACCCACTGAAGCATATGGCCAGCCCTTGTAAACATAGTAAAGATGAATTGGATAATTTGTAAAGGGAAATAGTAATTAACCATTTATACAGTAGAGTTCCAGCACTTGAAAAAGGTTGGCTAGTTGATTTCAACTACTTACTATAATACAGAACTTTATTTTCATTCTGATGTTTTTGTTGCCTTGAGATGTAAGACATTTTTTGGTATATAGATCATTTCCCTGCAGTTTCACTGCTCAATTCTCGTCCATTTAGGAGTTAAATCACTTGGTTTGTGCAACCCTAGTAACACCTCCGTGCTTAAGACTTGTACAACCTTACTAAACACTTCCTGTAAAGAGAGAACTAATGTTTAAACTTCCTTTATTGTCCATTCTGTTTATTTTAGAATTTCTTAGTTCTTGCTCTGTTAATTGTCTTCTAGACCCTGCAGGAGCCTCCTGTGTGTAATTAAAACACAGTTTACAGAAGTGGATAAATATTTTTTAAAGGAAGTTAACATCTGATTGAAAATGAAACCATTTTTGTTCATGCCGGCTGTGTCAGTCACAGCAAGGTGCTGGAGATGCATAAACAGAAACAAGTAATTTAACTCATAAATGGCAGAGAATTGAGCTGAGCCTGCAGGGGCGTGATCTATACACCAAAACTGCTTCATTAAGCTAAAGTTGTTTTGATGACTATAGTGTATCTTTAAGGCTCACCTTTGCATTAATAATATTCCAATGTTGTCTCTGTGTTCTACAATTTGGATTCCTTCTAGTGTCACAAAATTCAGTTTTCACAGTGGGTTTTCAAGATACATATATCTGCTTTATGTTTTAATGTTGGTATCCCACAGCTTTGATCCTGCATTAGAAGGCACAATGTTGTATTGATGTATTCTAATTCCTCCTATATTTATCTTCAGTTTTGTCTATTCTGCTTTTAGCCTGTACTAGTTTGAATTATCCTGCCTCTCCTTTTACGTATAGAGGATTTATATTTGCCTTATCAGTGCTGAGATATGACCTCTTCGTTTGTATACCGTCCTACATGTAATATATTCCAAACATAGTTCTATCACAAGGCAATTTAAACACTGAGTGGACACATGTAGAGAAAAAAAATTATACTATGGCTTGTGCGATGTTGATAGCCCACGAATTGGTGCCTACAGACTGCTTTAGAACCTTCAAAATGTTTAATCTCTCTTCTTTGAAGATGGGTCATTTGAAACATCCCTTATTCCTATCTGACTTTGAGCCACAATAGAACGCCTGTCGCCTTAAATTAAGGTGTAGTGTTTTAAAGAGGAACTATCACTTCTCAGGATTTGTAATATTATTCATATTAACCCACAAATTAAATGAAGAAATACATACCTCTTTAACCTGCAACCTGGCTCCTCAATTTTAGCTCCCTGGTAACCATTGTGCCACAGGCAGCCACTGTCAGTATAGATTCTAAACACATATAACAAAGTGAAGAAAAGAAAATGTTACTTGCACTTTTTCCTTAATCCCTATGTATATTTAGACAAATGGAGGTCATTTAGTTGCTCCAATGGCCATTGGAGGGATGCCCGCCTGCCAACGTCAAGGCAGACCCCCCCTAAGCGGGTCCTAACACTGACCCTTCAGCCTGCTTCCTTGAGCTTCTGGCAAAGATATCTCTAATGAGACAGAAAGGGGTATTTTTTATATACACCCCTTTACTTATTAACCCTTAATAGGGAACACATGGGATGGGTAGCAGCATTGTAACCAGGCTGTGTGATACAAAGTAAATACAAATACAAAAAGAGAAGTCCTGCGCTTAAGCTGCAAGGACTACAACACACATCAGCCCCAATATATAGTAAAAACCAAAGAAAAGAAAATGTTACTTGCGCTTTTTCCTTAATCCCTATGTATATTTAGACAAATGGAGGTCATTTAGTTGCTCCAATGGCCATTGGAGGGATGCCCGCCTGCCAACGTCAAGGCAGACCCCCCCTAAGCGGGTCCTAACACTGACCCTTCAGCCTGCTTCCTTGAGCTTCTGGCAAAGATATCTCTAATGAGACAGAAAGGGGTATTTTTTATATACACCCCTTTACTTATTAACCCTTAATAGGGAACACATGGGATGGGTAGCAGCATTTTAACCAGGCTGTGTGATACAAAGTAAATACAAATACAAAAAGAGAAGTCCTGCGCTTAAGCTGCAAGGACTACAACACACATCAGCCCCAATATATAGTAAAAACCAAAGAAAAGAAAATGTTACTTGCGCTTTTTCCTTAATCCCTATGTATATTTAGACAAATGGAGGTCATTTAGTTGCTCCAATGGTCATTGGAGGGATGCCCGCCTGCCAACGTCAAGGCAGACCCCCCCTAAGCGGGTCCTAACACTGACCCTTCAGCCTGCTTCCTTGAGCTTCTGGCAAAGATATCTCTAATGAGACAGAAAGGGGTATTTTTTATATACACCCCTTTACTTATTAACCCTTAATAGGGAACACATGGGATGGGTAGCAGCATTGTAACCAGGCTGTGTGATACAAAGTAAATAC
The DNA here is from genome assembly GCF_036172605.1 of Pelobates fuscus. Lineage (NCBI taxonomy): Eukaryota > Metazoa > Chordata > Amphibia > Anura > Pelobatidae > Pelobates > Pelobates fuscus. Next base: position 79,123,833 of record NC_086326.1, on the reverse strand, counting down.
AAATACAAAAAGAGAAGTCCTGCGCTTAAGCTGCAAGGACTACAACACACATCAGCCCCAATATATAGTAAAAACCAAAGAAAAGAAAATGTTACTTGCGCTTTTTCCTTAATCCCTATGTATATTTAGACAAATGGAGGTCATTTAGTTGCTCCAATGGCCATTGGAGGGATGCCCGCCTGCCAACGTCAAGGCAGACCCCCCCTAAGCGGGTCTTATCACTGACCCTTCAGTCTGCTTCCTTGAGCTTCTGGCAAAGATATCTCTAATGAGACAGAAAGGGGTATTTTTTATATACACCCCTTTACTTATTAACCCTTAATAGGGAACACATGGGATGGGTAGCAGCATTGTAACCAGGCTGTGTGATACAAAGTAAATACAAATACAAAAAGAGAAGTCCTGCGCTTAAGCTGCAAGGACTACAACACACATCAGCCCCAATATATAGTAAAAACCAAAGAAAAGAAAATGTTACTTGCGCTTTTTCCTTAATCCCTATGTATATTTAGACAAATGGAGGTCATTTAGTTGCTCCAATGGCCATTGGAGGGATGCCCGCCTGCCAACGTCAAGGCAGACCCCCCCTAAGCGGGTCCTAACACTGACCCTTCAGCCTGCTTCCTTGAGCTTCTGGCAAAGATATCTCTAATGAGACAGAAAGGGGTATTTTTTATATACACCCCTTTACTTATTAACCCTTAATAGGGAACACATGGGATGGGTAGCAGCATTTTAACCAGGCTGTGTGATACAAAGTAAATACAAATACAAAAAGAGAAGTCCTGCGCTTAAGCTGCAAGGACTACAACACACATCAGCCCCAATATATAGTAAAAACCAAAGAAAAGAAAATGTTACTTGCGCTTTTTCCTTAATCCCTATGTATATTTAGACAAATGGAGGTCATTTAGTTGCTCCAATGGCCATTGGAGGGATGCCCGCCTGCCAACGTCAAGGCAGACCCCCCCTAAGCGGGTCCTAACACTGACCCTTCAGCCTGCTTCCTTGAGCTTCTGGCAAAGATATCTCTAATGAGACAGAAAGGGGTATTTTTTATATACACCCCTTTACTTATTAACCCTTAATAGGGAACACATGGGATGGGTAGCAGCATTGTAACCAGGCTGTGTGATACAAAGTAAATACAAATACAAAAAGAGAAGTCCTGCGCTTAAGCTGCAAGGACTACAACACACATCAGCCCCAATATATAGTAAAAACCAAAGAAAAGAAAATGTTACTTGCGCTTTTTCCTTAATCCCTATGTATATTTAGACAAATGGAGGTCATTTAGTTGCTCCAATGGCCATTGGAGGGATGCCCGCCTGCCAACGTCAAGGCAGACCCCCCCCCCTAAGCGGGTCCTAACACTGACCCTTCAGCCTGCTTCCTTGAGCTTCTGGCAAAGATATCTCTAATGAGACAGAAAGGGGTATTTTTTATATACACCCCTTTACTTATTAACCCTTAATAGGGAACACATGGGATGGGTAGCAGCATTGTAACCAGGCTGTGTGATACAAAGTAAATACAAATACAAAAAGAGAAGTCCTGCGCTTAAGCTGCAAGGACTACAACACACATCAGCCCCAATATATAGTAAAAACCAAAGAAAAGAAAATGTTACTTGCGCTTTTTCCTTAATCCCTATGTATATTTAGACAAATGGAGGTCATTTAGTTGCTCCAATGGCCATTGGAGGGATGCCCGCCTGCCAACGTCAAGGCAGACCCCCCCTAAGCGGGTCCTATCACTGACCCTTCAGTCTGCTTCCTTGAGCTTCTGGCAAAGATATCTCTAATGAGACAGAAAGGGGTATTTTTTATATACACGCCTTTACTTATTAACCCTTAATAGGGAACACATGGGATGGGTAGCAGCATTGTAACCAGGCTGTGTGATACAAAGTAAATACAAATACAAAAAGAGAAGTCCTGCGCTTAAGCTGCAAGGACTACAACACACATCAGCCCCAATATATAGTAAAAACCAAAGAAAAGAAAATGTTACTTGCGCTTTTTCCTTAATCCCTATGTATATTTAGACAAATGGAGGTCATTTAGTTGCTCCAATGGGCATTGGTGGGATGCCCGCCTGCCAACGTCAAGGCAGACCCCCCCTAAGCGGGTCCTAACACTGACCCTTCAGCCTGCTTCCTTGAGCTTCTGGCAAAGATATCTCTAATGAGACAGAAAGGGGTATTTTTTATATACACCCCTTTACTTATTAACCCTTAATAGGGAACACATGGGATGGGTAGCAGCATTGTAGCCAGGCTGTGTGATACAAAGTAAATACAAATACAAAAAGAGAAGTCCTGCGCTTAAGCTGCAAGGACTACAACACACATCAGCCCCAATATATAGTAAAAACCAAAGAAAAGAAAATGTTACTTGCGCTTTTTCCTTAATCCCTATGTATATTTAGACAAATGGAGGTCATTTAGTTGCTCCAATGGCCATTGGAGGGATGCCCGCCTGCCAACGTCAAGGCAGACCCCCCCTAAGCGGGTCCTAACACTGACCCTTCAGCCTGCTTCCTTGAGCTTCTGGCAAAGATATCTCTAATGAGACAGAAAGGGGTATTTTTTATATACACCCCTTTACTTATTAACCCTTAATAGGGAACACATGGGATGGGTAGCAGCATTGTAACCAGGCTGTGTGATACAAAGTAAATACAAATACAAAAAGAGAAGTCCTGCGCTTAAGCTGCAAGGACTACAACACACATCAGCCCCAATATATAGTAAAAACCAAAGAAAAGTAAATGTTACTTGCGCTTTTTCCTTAATCCCTATGTATATTTAGACAAATGGAGGTCATTTAGTTGCTCCAATGGCCATTGGAGGGATGCCCGCCTGCCAACGTCAAGGCAGACCCCCCCTAAGCGGGTCCTAACACTGACCCTTCAGCCTGCTTCCTTGAGCTTCTGGCAAAGATATCTCTAATGAGACAGAAAGGGGTATTTTTTATATACACCCCTTTACTTATTAACCCTTAATAGGGAACACATGGGATGGGTAGCAGCATTGTAACCAGGCTGTGTGATACAAAGTAAATACAAATACAAAAAGAGAAGTCCTGCGCTTAAGCTGCAAGGACTACAACACACATCAGCCCCAATATATAGTAAAAACCAAAGAAAAGAAAATGTTACTTGCGCTTTTTCCTTAATCCCTATGTATATTTAGACAAATGGAGGTCATTTAGTTGCTCCAATGGCCATTGGAGGGATGCCCGCCTGCCAACGTCAAGGCAGACCCCCCCCTAAGCGGGTCCTAACACTGACCCTTCAGCCTGCTTCCTTGAGCTTCTGGCAAAGATATCTCTAATGAGACAGAAAGGGGTATTTTTTATATACACCCCTTTACTTATTAACCCTTAATAGGGAACACATGGGATGGGTAGCAGCATTGTAACCAGGCTGTGTGATACAAAGTAAATACAAATACAAAAAGAGAAGTCCTGCGCTTAAGCTGCAAGGACTACAACACACATCAGCCCCAATATATAGTAAAAACCAAAGAAAATAAAATGTTACTTGCGCTTTTTCCTTAATCCCTATGTATATTTAGACAAATGGAGGTCATTTAGTTGCTCCAATGGCCATTGGAGGGATGCCCGCCTGCCAACGTCAAGGCAGACCCCCCCTAAGCGGGTCCTAACACTGACCCTTCAGCCTGCTTCCTTGAGCTTCTGGCAAAGATATCTCTAATGAGACAGAAAGGGGTATTTTTTATATACACCCCTTTACTTATTAACCCTTAATAGGGAACACATGGGATGGGTAGCAGCATTGTAACCAGGCTGTGTGATACAAAGTAAATACAAATACAAAAAGAGAAGTCCTGCGCTTAAGCTGCAAGGACTACAACACACATCAGCCCCAATATATAGTAAAAACCAAAGAAAAGAAAATGTTACTTGCGCTTTTTCCTTAATCCCTATGTATATTTAGACAAATGGAGGTCATTAAGTTGCTCCAATGGCCATTGGAGGGATGCCCGCCTGCCAACGTCAAGGCAGACCCCCCCTAAGCGGGTCCTAACACTGACCCTTCAGCCTGCTTCCTTGAGCTTCTGGCAAAGATATCTCTAATGAGACAGAAAGGGGTATTTTTTATATACACCCCTTTACTTATTAACCCTTAATAGGGAACACATGGGATGGGTAGCAGCATTGTAACCAGGCTGTGTGATACAAAGTAAATACAAATACAAAAAGAGAAGTCCTGCGCTTAAGCTGCAAGGACTACAACACACATCAGCCCCAATATATAGTAAAAACCAAAGAAAAGAAAATGTTACTTGCGCTTTTTCCTTAATCCCTATGTATATTTAGACAAATGGAGGTCATTTAGTTGCTCCAATGGCCATTGGAGGGATGCCCGCTTGCCAACGTCAAGGCAGACCCCCCCTAAGCGGGTCCTAACACTGACCCTTCAGCCTGCTTCCTTGAGCTTCTGGCAAAGATATCTCTAATGAGACAGAAAGGGGTATTTTTTATATACACCCCTTTACTTATTAACCCTTAATAGGGAACACATGGGATGGGTAGCAGCATTGTAACCAGGCTGTGTGATACAAAGTAAATACAAATACAAAAAGAGAAGTCCTGCGCTTAAGCTGCAAGGACTACAACACACATCAGCCCCAATATATAGTAAAAACCAAAGAAAAGAAAATGTTACTTGCGCTTTTTCCTTAATCCCTATGTATATTTAGACAAATGGAGGTCATTTAGTTGCTCCAATGGCCATTGGAGGGATGCCCGCCTGCCAACGTCAAGGCAGACCCCCCCTAAGCGGGTCCTAACACTGACCCTTCAGCCTGCTTCCTTGAGCTTCTGGCAAAGATATCTCTAATGAGACAGAAAGGGGTATTTTTTATATACACCCCTTTACTTATTAACCCTTAATAGGGAACACATGGGATGGGTAGCAGCATTGTAACCAGGCTGTGTGATACAAAGTAAATACAAATACAAAAAGAGAAGTCCTGCGCTTAAGCTGCAAGGACTACAACACACATCAGCCCCAATATATAGTAAAAACCAAAGAAAAGAAAATGTTACTTGCGCTTTTTCCTTAATCCCTATGTATATTTAGACAAATGGAGGTCATTTAGTTGCTCCAATGGCCATTGGAGGGATGCCCGCCTGCCAACGTCAAGGCAGACCCCCCCTAAGCGGGTCCTAACACTGACCCTTCAGCCTGCTTCCTTGAGCTTCTGGCAAAGATATCTCTAATGAGACAGAAAGGGGTATTTTTTATATACACCCCTTTACTTATTAACCCTTAATAGGGAACACATGGGATGGGTAGCAGCATTGTAACCAGGCTGTGTGATACAAAGTAAATACAAATACAAAAAGAGAAGTCCTGCGCTTAAGCTGCAAGGACTACAACACACATCAGCCCCAATATATAGTAAAAACCAAAGAAAAGAAAATGTTACTTGCGCTTTTTCCTTAATCCCTATGTATATTTAGACAAATGGAGGTCATTTAGTTGCTCCAATGGCCATTGGAGGGATGCCCGCCTGCCAACGTCAAGGCAGACCCCCCTAAGCGGGTCCTAACACTGACCCTTCAGCCTGCTTCCTTGAGCTTCTGGCAAAGATATCTCTAATGAGACAGAAAGGGGTATTTTTTTATATACACCCCTTTACTTATTAACCCTTAATAGGGAACACATGGGATGGGTTGTAACCAGGCTGACCCTTCAGCCTGCTTCCTTGAGCTTTAGCGCAGGACTTCTCTTTTTGTATTTGTATTTACTTTGTATCACACAGCCTGGTTACAATGCTGCTACCCATCCCATGTGTTCCCTATTAAGGGTTAATAAGTAAAGGGGTGTATATAAAAAATACCCCTTTCTGTCTCATTAGAGATATCTTTGCCAGAAGCTCAAGGAAGCAGGCTGAAGGGTCAGTGTTAAGACCCGCTTAGGGGGGGTCTGCCTTGACGTTGGCAGGCGGGCATCCCTCCAATGGCCATTGGAGCAACTAAATGACCTCCATTTGTCTAAATATACATAGGGATTAAGGAAAAAGCGCAAGTAACATTTTCTTTTCTTTGGTTTTTACTACATATTGGGGCTGATGTGTGTTGTAGTCCTTGCTGCTTTAGCGCAGGACTTCTCTTTTTGTATTTGTATTTACTTTGTATCACACAGCCTGGTTACAATGCTGCTACCCATCCCATGTGTTCCCTATTAAGGGTTAATAAGTAAAGGGGTGTATATAAAAAATACCCCTTTCTGTCTCATTAGAGATATCTTTGCCAGAAGCTCAAGGAAGCAGGCTGAAGGGTCAGTGTTAGGACCCGCTTAGGGGGGGTCTGCCTTGACGTTGGCAGGCGGGCATCCCTCCAATGGCCATTGGAGCAACTAAATGACCTCCATTTGTCTAAATATACATAGGGATTAAGGAAAAAGCGCAAGTAACATTTTCTTTTCTTTGGTTTTTACTACATATTGGGGCTGATGTGTGTTGTAGTCCTTGCTGCTTTAGCGCAGGACTTCTCTTTTTGTATTTGTATTTACTTTGTATCACACAGCCTGGTTACAATGCTGCTACCCATCCCATGTGTTCCCTATTAAGGGTTAATAAGTAAAGGGGTGTATATAAAAAATACCCCTTTCTGTCTCATTAGAGATATCTTTGCCAGAAGCTCAAGGAAGCAGGCTGAAGGGTCAGTGTTAGGACCCGCTTAGGGGGGGTCTGCCTTGACGTGGGCAGGCGGGCGTCCCTCCAATGGCCATTGGAGCAACTAAATGACCTCCATTTGTCTAAATATACATAGGGATTAAGGAAAAAGCGCAAGTAACATTTTCTTTTCTTTGGTTTTTACTACATATTGGGGCTGATGTGTGTTGTAGTCCTTGCTGCTTTAGCGCAGGACTTCTCTTTTTGTATTTGTATTTACTTTGTATCACACAGCCTGGTTACAATGCTGCTACCCATCCCATGTGTTCCCTATTAAGGGTTAATAAGTAAAGGGGTGTATATAAAAAATACCCCTTTCTGTCTCATTAGAGATATCTTTGCCAGAAGCTCAAGGAAGCAGGCTGAAGGGTCAGTGTTAGGACCCGCTTAGGGGGGGTCTGCCTTGACGTTGGCAGGCGGGCATCCCTCCAATGGCCATTGGAGCAACTAAATGACCTCCATTTGTCTAAATATACATAGGGATTAAGGAAAAAGCGCAAGTAACATTTTCTTTTCTTTGGTTTTTACTACATATTGGGGCTGATGTGTGTTGTAGTCCTTGCTGCTTTAGCGCAGGACTTCTCTTTTTGTATTTGTATTTACTTTGTATCACACAGCCTGGTTACAATGCTGCTACCCATCCCATGTGTTCCCTATTAAGGGTTAATAAGTAAAGGGGTGTATATAAAAAATACCCCTTTCTGTCTCATTAGAGATATCTTTGCCAGAAGCTCAAGGAAGCAGGCTGAAGGGTCAGTGTTAGGACCCGCTTAGGGGGGGTCTGCCTTGACGTTGGCAGGCGGGCATCCCTCCAATGGCCATTGGAGCAACTAAATGACCTCCATTTGTCTAAATATACATAGGGATTAAGGAAAAAGCGCAAGTAACATTTTCTTTTCTTTGGTTTTTACTACATATTGGGGCTGATGTGTGTTGTAGTCCTTGCTGCTTTAGCGCAGGACTTCTCTTTTTGTATTTGTATTTACTTTGTATCACACAGCCTGGTTACAATGCTGCTACCCATCCCATGTGTTCCCTATTAAGGGTTAATAAGTAAAGGGGTGTATATAAAAAATACCCCTTTCTGTCTCATTAGAGATATCTTTGCCAGAAGCTCAAGGAAGCAGGCTGAAGGGTCAGTGTTAGGACCCGCTTAGGGGGGGTCTGCCTTGACGTTGGCAGGCGGGCATCCCTCCAATGGCCATTGGAGCAACTAAATGACCTCCATTTGTCTAAATATACATAGGGATTAAGGAAAAAGCGCAAGTAACATTTTCTTTTCTTTGGTTTTTACTACATGTTGGGGCTGATGTGTGTTGTAGTCCTTGCTGCTTTAGCGCAGGACTTCTCTTTTTGTATTTCTAACTATACAGATATCTAGCCATAATATTATATAGTTAGTAAGAGTTCCTTTTTTTAAAATATATAAATAATTGAGAATACAATATAAAATAGGAATTGTCTTGGAAGCAATAAAGTTCTGTCTTTTTAAATATTTTATTAAATAAAATGTAAATATAGACATATATGGGAATGAAAATGCAGCCCTGGAAAAAATTATATACCAGCCCCATAATGCATCGCACCAGTATAGTCTGCAGATATGGAAGCTGGGGGAAAAAAACTTAAAACTAAAAACTATCGCTCAAACGTAAAAGAAAGCACTCATAGGGCTTCAAAATAAACAAAAGAGCGGATTTATTGAAAGGAGACCTGCATTTACATATAATCAATGTTTCAGTCCAACTACCTTTAAAAATTAAGGAAAGTTTTGTAATTGGACTGAAATTGTGAATGTATGTTATTGCACATCAGTAACAAAAATGACGTTTTCTTGCTTATATTGAAGTAACAAGAGTGTGCTCTTCACTTTGGCTGACTACTGGATGATCTCAGTCAATGCCAATCAAATTCCCATAGGAAAGCATTGGGAGGTTGTTGTGCATGTGTGGCAAAACGCATCTCTATGGGGAGCGTTCGGCGCCTTAATTCAGAGTGTGGAGATGCTCAATATAGGTGCTGACCACTGTGCGGCACTGGAGTAGTATCAGCTCTAGTGGCCGTCTGAGTGACTGTCATTAGAGATGTTCCTAGGCAGCAATGTAAACACTGTCTTTTCTCTGAAAAGGTAGCATTTACAGTGCTCAGCATACAGGCACAGGCTATAGACACCAGAACCACTGCATTAAACGGTAGAAGTTCTGGTACCCATAGTGTTCCTTTAATACAAAGTCTTTCTCTCACCCGTCGACTCTAAATTACAGAGGGAGCAGGAGACACAAGAGAAGTTGCCATTTGTTTGTGTCTTTCTCCTCCAAGCCACTTTCATGTGTCTCTTAGCTCCAGCCCCTTTGTCTCTTTCTCCCCTTCCACAGCTCTTCTGTGAGTCTCTTTCCCAGGCCCCAGCACCTCCTTGTGTCTCTTTCCCCACAGCTCCTCTGTGTGTCTCATTCTCTCCTTCCCCAGAACCTCTGTGTGTCTCCTGTTCCTCTTTCCCAGCCCCTCTGTCTTTCTCCCCAGACCCCTCTGTGTCTTTTTTTTCTCCAGAGCCTCTCAGTGTGTCTTTTTACTCCCCTGCCCCTCCATGTGTCTCATTCCACCCCCTCCAGCCTTACATGTGTATCATTACCCCTGCCACCCCTCCATGCTTTTAAATCCATCTCCCCAGACATCCATGTGCCTTATTAGCACCCTTAGCACCTTCATATGTCTTATTAGACCCCCAGTCCTCCATGTGTCTAGTTAGCTCCCCATTTGTCCCTATAGCCCCCCTACTACCCTCCATTAGTTCCTATACCCCCCCCAGCCCTTTGTGTCCCTATACCCCCTACCATCCATTCATGTGTCCCAGATCCCCTCCCAGCCCCTATGTGTCCCATTAGTTCCCACCCAGCCCCCATGTGTCCCATTAGTTGTCCCCATGTGTCCCATTAGTCCCCCCCAGCTCTCCCTGTACCTTGCTGTAGCATGGCCGAGCAGGCAGACCGCGGTAGAGGAGTTTCTGTTCCCCTACCCGGTCTGACAGGAAGCAGTCATGTGCTCACAGTGAACACTTCTTGTCAGACCGGGTAGGGGAACAGAAGCTCCTCTACCCACGGTCTGCCTGCTCGGCCACGCTACATTCTGTGACCGGCAGGAGGGGAGCGCATCCCCTCCTGCTGGTTACTCTGTAATTGCGCCATGCAGCCCTCGGGCCGGTGCGCACTTAGTGGGCATGCACTGGCCTGATAGTGTGCTGGCCCACCGGGAAATTTCCCGGTATCCTGGTGGGCCAGTCCAGCCCTGCATATAAAACCTTAATAATCCATTACAATAATTTATGGCAGAGTTTATAAGATTAAAGTATATGCTTGCAATATCAATAAAATAGAATAACATACCCTCCTGAACATGTCAACCTCTCAGTCATAAAATGGAGCAGCGTCTCTGTCTCCAAAAGCCCTCATCTGTTTCCTAATATTAATAAGTAAACATATTTATACCTTAGATGTTTAATTACGGTAGGTCATTTTAGGACCTTCTTTAACTTGGCAAAGATACAAGGCCATAAATTGGTAATTTCACATGGGAACATCTTGTTTAGACTAAAACTTGGGGAATTACACTAACCTAGGACAAGATGGCATCCTAAAGTCTGAACACCATATTCACTGAATATGGGTAAGAGGTAATTTATTAAAGAAACATAGTATGAAAAACAATATGTTCCATTTCTAACAACTTGTCAGTTTGCAAAATATCTTAAAGACAAAGTACACAGTTTAATAAAAACAACTTTTCATTCTAAAACTTAGGGCCCCCCTTTTCGGACCTGCAAGTGTTGCCACTTGAATTGATTCCAAAAAAAGTACTGGCCGTTTATCAGATGATCCATCACCTTTCCTTCCACATCATTATAATAAGCCCATGTGGATGAGTGTTGTTGAAATTGTTAGTTCTTCAAGACAATTGTCAACATTGCATTGAAATACGTGATATTTTATGATTCCCTCCATGATATGTAGTTCTGGGTTTGCTACTAACTATGATTGGCATCAAGGTCTTTTGAAGTTCGTAATGGTGATCATCATCACTGTCATGAGCAACAGCAGTTAATACAAATGGTGAATCACAATCCATTTACAGCCCTGATGATCGGCATCAAATGATGACATACACTAACAGCACTGACTGAGTCATACCTTCAAATAGCCAGGCATATTAAGGGTGATGTAACTAAGCAGCACCAATGTTTTTTTTATTTTTTTTTTTATTAATTGTTTCATATAAATAGCATGGTTGAATGGAATACAAAAAAAACCTAAGGATTTAATATTTCCTTCTGTAATGTGCTTCACATTTAAATATTGTGATAGTATTTTAAATAAAACATGAGTTGATCTAGTCAACTTGCACAATATTCACTTGCGACTTTAAAGCATGTGAAGGTCTTCAGCAAGATTGTGATTTATGCCCATTTTGCCCTCTCTTTGGTATTAAGAATTACATTGTTGAAAAGCAGGATATTTAGTTTCCCTGTCTAAATTGTATTCCCTATTTTTGCACGTTTGTATTTTATTTATTTTTTTGGTGGGGGAGGGTTGATTGGCAAAGATAACTTGTTTAGTATACCTACAGTCGTATTATACAAAACACTATGTCATCAAAACAAAACACTAAGCCCTCAGTGAATACTATCCTAGCAAACTACTTTTCTACCCTTCCGATCCCTTTTGTGTCACTACAACCCACTCCCTCTAACATATTAACTCAATGAGCAGGGCCCTCTAACTCTCTGTTCCTGTGTGTCCAACTTGTCTGGTTACAAATACGTTAGTCCACCCATTGTACAGCGCTGCGAAATTTGTTGGCGCTTTATAAATAATAATATTGTTACCTAAATAATCATATTTGCAAGAATAATATTGGTAATTACATTTATAGTGAACACTTAAAGGGACAATTAGGGCTGTATTTACTGCAAAGCTAACACAGCATTTGCCTTGTAAAGTACTTTCAGGGGGAGGGCAGCAAGAAAACAGCACCCCTAAACATCATGCCAGATGCCTTGTTAGCCCTGTGTCATTAGGGGCCAAAGAGCTGTTCTGCTGGCAACCTTAGGGCTTCCACAAGGCTAGCAGCCATGTGTATTGCAGACAGGCAGTGAGGGAGCACTGTCCTCTTTGCTCTTTTTGCTCTGCTTCCTCGCGCGTGCTACTAGGAATTCGGGAGCTGGAATATGGCCTAACTCCGGCCCTAGCATCACATCACATTATTATTATGTTAATATTTATATAGCACTAACAAATTCCGTAGCGTTTTACAGTGGGTGGACGAACAAACATGTAGTTGTAACCAGACAAGTTGTTCTTAGAGGAACAGAGGGGTTGAGGGCCCTGCTCAATGAGCTTACATGCTAGAGGGAGTGGGGTAAAGTGACACAAAGGTAAGGATAGTATTAGACTAATGACAGTTGCAAGAAAGGAATCAGTCGGGAGCTATTCACAGTTCAATTGATATGCTTTTATGAAGAAGTGGGTTCTTAATGATTTTTTGAAGGAGTGGAGACTGGGTGAGCATCTAACGGAGGAGGGAAGTGAGTTCCACAGGAACGGTGCAGCCCTCGAGAAGTTTTGAAGGCGAGCATCAGAGGTGGGAGTACGGACAGAAGGTAGACGTACGTCTTCAGCAGAGCGTAAGGGCCTAGACAGGACAAACTTGTGTATTAGTGTCACGATACAACTGAGATCCAACACGCAGAATGTAGATACAAAGTAACGTATACCGGACCTTAGAATGGCCGGACTAACGTATAAGCACAAGGGGTAGTCAAATTTAAGCAGAGGTCAAGGAGTACAGAAATCAGGACAAGTGAGTTAGCCAAATCCGGGTCAAGGAGATTAGAAAACAGAATAGTCACAATCAAAGTCAAGGTCAAAAGCTAGAATACAAATCACTGAATGCAGAATAGCACTATTGGGACCAAAAATGAACTACAACAGGGCAAGGAACCTAACACATAGAATCCCTTTTATACTGTGGCTGTAGCTTGTTAGGACGGTAGCCACGCCCACAAAATGTCATAATTCAAATGTTTTGGTGGCACGTGACGTCATTTGCGTCATGATGTCGACGCCCCTTTTTCACATCATAAAAAGGGGCAGAGCTATCGCAGCCAGTGCGAAAACGGCTGGAGCAGGGAGGGGAGAGCTGAAGATGACCTGCAGCAACATGTGAGAGGTGAGTACCCTGGGGAATAACCCTGGTTACCATAGAAGGGACCCTGACAATTAGGGAGGATAGATAGGTGGGAGCAGTATTATGAAGAGATTTGTAAGCAAGAAGCAGAATTTTAAATTGAGCCCTATATCTTACAGGAAGCCAATGTAGGGATTGACAGAAGGGTGAGGCGTGGGAGGTGCCGCATTCATTATGGACTGTAACTGTGCAAGTTGGGAGCACGTAAGATCACTGAGAAGTGGATTACAGTAGACAAGGCGTGAAAGGACAGTGGAATAGACCAGCACCTTAGTCGCATCTGGCGTTAAGTAGGGTCAGATGCTTGCAATGTTTTTGAGATGGACGCGTCAGGATCTGGTGATAGACTGAACATGAGGCTTGAAGGAGAGGTTGGAGTCAAACAGAACACCAGCGTGGTGGAGCTGATGGTAGCACTGTTGACTTGGAGGGAGACAGACACAGGAGTAGCAACACTTTAGGGAGGAAAGACCAGAATGTCAATTTTGGTCAAGTTGAGTTTAAGGAAGTGGGCAGCCAAACAGTTAGAAATAGCAGAGAGGCAGTTAGAGACACTTGTTGGGTTAATGTGCACCCTAAATATGCAAAAATACAAAGTCAAATAGCCAAAGTCAAGGACACTAAAGGTACTCAAAAAACGAATAAACAAGCCAAAGTCAGGAAAGCAGGAAATCAGAATAGTCAAATACAAAGCCGGATCAGAAACCAGAAAAACAACAACCAGACAGTACGCACTCTTGGTAGAATAAACCATGACAGGGCAATGATCCTCAGAAAAGAGGGAGTTTAAATAGGAACAACCAAAATCCTGTTGGATAGCAGCATCACCCTGTACAAAATCACGCAAAGGTGTGTGAACTGTAAAGGAAAGGGGTGTGAACTGTAAAGGGCAAATGTTGTGTCCCAGAAATATGACCTGTCACTTTAGTAATATAAAAAAGCTAACCCTACAGGGTCCTGAAATTTCTAAGGACTCTTGTAGGTGGCCCGAGGCTGCCACAGTGATCCAGTAGCCTCACAAGGAAAGAGGGCGTGCAGACATTGCGTTGCACATTGGAATGCCACGAGACATTCACTGCTAGAGCTGTGTGGGACTGGAGACATTGTGGCTGCCGCGCGGCACCCCCTGGAAGCCACATATGCCACAGGGCAAACAAAGGTATGACAGTGTGTCCTTGACAGGAAAGCGTGGGGGAAATTTAGATTAGGGGTGCCCGAGTATAGCCAGCACACATCCAAAATACATAACTGGGGACACTATAAGCACCAAAACAAGTTTAGCTCAAGGGATTGGTTTTGCTGTAGAGATCATGTCTGTACAGCCTAATATGCAGGGCATAATCTATACATTGAAACAGTTTCATTCAAATCTAAATGGTTCTGGGGCTTAGAGTATCCCTTCAAGGTCTTGTGCCGCTTACAATATGCATCATTTAATATAAAACTCTACAAAAATGAAAGACAATAATGTATGATGCTGAGCATGTACCTTTCCACTTTCATACTGTTCTTAAAAATTTTCATACATAGCACAAGTCATGACCATTTTAAAAGGTTCTGGGTGCTGAGACAAAGCTAGGAAGACAGGAGACACACTTTACATATTTTTTCTTGAATAATGAGTTGAACATGATTGGCTAAACTGGAAGTTGTGGTGACTTGACAATTGAGTTGTATAACTGTATCCATTTTTATATAATGTGCAAGGTATACTTTTGGGCCTACCACTCACTGCTCATAAGTTAACCAGAAAAACCACACCTTTAATGAAGATAAAACTGACCCATAACATAAAAAGCAATAGAATTATGAATATGCAAAAATAAGTCCTGAGTTCAAACTCCCACTACTCCTGAGTGGCAACAACAACCATAGCACACATCAGCCCCAATACATACAATAAAAAACAAAGAAAAAAAGTGTTACCCGCGCACTAGTCTTGATGTGTCAGTTGGGCTTACATCTAATGGCCATTGGAGTTACTAAATAACCTCCATCTATTTAAATATACAATGGGATTTTGGTTGACCTATCTACTACAGATTATTGGACACACATTCGTCATTTCTGCTTACTGCCAATAAATGCCAACTGCTCACAAGCTGAAAGTAATTTATGCCAAGATAAACATGATAGATCTGGCAATCCTAACCCATATTTGTGAAGCTGTAAACTGTCTTGTACTTGTCTTTACTGTTAGCCTATAATTTTATGCATTTTCAAGGTTGCCTAAATAGACACATGCTGTGTTTGATTTTCTTTTTTTTCTTTTTTTTTTTTTTTTTGCGGTACTAAATTTGTATTTTATGCTTAATTTATTTTATTACCTAGGATCAGTTATGCTAGTTCTTGTAAAATTGTAATAATTTATTTTTATTTTTTTTTTTTAAAAAATTTCATGGTTTGTACTTTTTTACAAATTACTTCTGCTTTTCAATAAATTTGCTCCTTCAATACATTTGCTCCTACTTCTGCTTTTCAATAAAAAAAGCAGGAATTTAAAGACCCTAAGTTCTCAGAACAATGAGAACTGTAATTAAACTCGCAGAAGGGAAAAAAAGAGCCTGACAAGTATGATTGTGGAAATTGCTGTAGACTGAAGCCCTCTGTGATTTCAAAGTCATCTGTGTTACATTCAATTGTACATCCTTTCACTCATTATTCCTTAATCAACTCAAGCAAAAAAATACAAGTCTGGAAACTCAAATTATTTAATGAGCCTAAGCCATGAATGCAAAAACGAGTAATCCAGATTTATTTATTTTTTTGTAAGTACAAAGAGAATGTCATTACCAATCTGAACCATTCTGACAATTTATTTTGTATCCGTATACCGCTATTGGCATTCTGTTTATTTTGTTATAAAAAACGGATACATTTCAAAGGAGAATAATGACTTATATAATAATCATAATAAAATCCAAGAATTTAGAATATGTACATAGATGAGTTCTATTGAAGGTAAAAAAAAAGATTGTTTTCTCCACAAACACATAAAATCCAAAGGTGGGGTGATTTAGTGGACTGGTCACAAAGATGCTAATACAAGTTTAAACATTTAATATAGTTACATATCGTTTGTTACTTGCTTCTTTTTCAATGTATGTTTTCTAGAATCATTCTCAAAACACACTTTAGAAAGTATAAGAAGAAAATAAGTATTTTAGGAGATGGTGAGAAATGGGAAAGGGGAGAGTGATTTTAATGTAAAAAGGAGGCATTGGGGTACAAAGGTGAGAAGACGTAGACAATGGCTAAAGAATGGCTAAAGAAACAGGATGATGAGATGGAGACCCTGATATGAGAAGATAGCACTGTGTGAAGATAGTGGACTTGGTGACACTTGGTGGGAAGTAGAGTTGACATTGTGACTGGAAGGTTGTTTTGCATGGTCATTATATCATTAAGGGGAAAGAAAATAGGTCTTCAGTTGTTAGTAGGAGCCAGATTTAACGGCAGGCACTAAAAGGTTGTGGCTGTAGGCCTGAACAACATTAAAGGGTTTTGTGGAGCCACATAGGTTATCACTTTTTATTTCATTTTTTTATTTGGACACAAGCTCCATGTACTTTTTTTTGTATTCTTTTTTTTTTTAACCCATGTAACACTCCTGGGTCTAGCACATAAGAAAACCATGTGGCACCAGGAGTTCTTTAAAATGCACCTTTGTCTAGGTTGCAGCACCATAGCTGTATTCTACTTAGAAGCTGTCACAGAGATCTCTTGCAATCTACATTTTTTTCTTCAAATTCAGTAGTTTAACTTTTACTGATACTGACAGAAAAAAAAAATACACTTTAATTAAACATTCAAAAACAACCAACAAATGATTGCAAGGGTGATTGCTCCAGATTGCTTCATTGTTTGTCTTGATAAATTACTGATGATCTGGACAAGGTTTATCACCACCAGTGACAGCACTGCAGAGTAAGTGACTTGTTGGTAAAGGCTAATATAAGCTAGCCTATCGCACCACACTGTAGATTTAGCAAGGCAAACACAGGTGCTTTTCTGGAGTTAGTGATAAAGAACCATGTAGACATGTGAAATGTTTCTCACCATTTATCATTTTCCAGAATAGCACATATTTTGCATTGATAATTATCTTATCATGGTACATGATAAGGGAGTAGAGACAAGGTAAGCCAACCTTGTTGCGGGTTTTTGCAATGCTCATATGTATAATGTAAACGCAAACACAATAACATTTTAGTAACTACAAGTATACATGTCCACCTTTTCAATGAGAAATCCATTGGGATTGGGAAAGAAGGATGAGTCTACTAATGTTTTTGTGTCTTGTAAATAATCACAGAGCATCAGGGCTCCTTATTACCTAGTCTTTGGTATGTTGAGTGCAATAATTATTCTATCAGTGGGGATTTAATTTGCATTTATATAGTAATTAGTATGCTCCAGCTTTGCAGTTGTATGCTAATTGCATGACCTCCAATTTTTTACGGATTTTAGACTCAAATCCAGCCTACTTTAAAAGAGAAGGGCCTAATATATGATCGTAATAAACTGGTAGACAGCCATAACACCCTCTGTTTGCACCAAAGCATTTTTGAAACCTTTGGAAATAAGATATATTTAATTATTTTACTGTGCAGTTTACAGATATAGGTTTGTAGGTTTACTTTAAATAATAATAGAACATGCCGCAGCAGTAATCTCTGAGCAAAAATGGCTTCTCAAGCGATTAATCTTGCTGATCGAAAATGAATCTGCGATAAAGAGAAGGATTTTTTTTTTCTGTTGTCAGTTTTATGGTAAAGTACTTTACACGAATGCTTTTTTTTTCCAGGATGTTTTCCCACATTATATGTGTGAAAGAGAAAGTAGATTTAGTGCTCATCAGGTTTTTCTGATTGCGCCCATGAATTTTCAGAGCTGTACAAGGAAGGGGAAAAAAAAGCAAGATCTTCGTAGTTAATAAACTTTCTGAACCTGGGAATGTGACACAGTTGCCAAGCGTGGGTTGGCTTCTGTGTGTGCGGGGGGAGAGGGAGTGGAATGCTGCACAGAACTGTGATATAGTGTTGTGTTTTTCCCTTGTGTGACAAGTTTATGTGTGCCTCATACAAAAGCAAAAATAATTTAGATCAAACTAAATTGCTTGTTTATGCCCCTGGAGAAAGAAATAAACAGATAAAAATACAGTTATTTCTGGTGTGATATGCCTTTTCTCAGTTATACACAGATTCTCATCTACTTCAACATTTGTAGAGTAAGATAAAAAAAAAAAAAAAATAGAGATCATTTTAACAATGTTTAAAGGGACACTATAGTCGCCAGAACAACTACAGCTTAATGTAGTTGTTCTGGTGTAAGGCATTTTCATGCAAACACTGACTTTTCAGAGAAAAGGCAGTGTTTACATTGCCCTTAGGGACATCTCCAAGTGACTACTCCTCAGATGGCCACTGGAGGTGCTTCCTGGCTCAATGCTACACAGTAGGCAGCTCTGCCATTCAGCGTCCCCACACTCTGCATGGGGACGTTAATTTTCCATATATAGATGCATTGATTCAAAGCAACTCTATGAGGTGGTGCTGCTTGGCCAAAACAGCATTTGGCCCTGCCCCCTTGCCGATTTTAGCCAATCCAATGCTTTCCCCATAATGGTGGGTTTAACACTATAGGGTCAGGAATACATGTTTGTGTTCCTGACCCTATAGTGTTCCTTTAATATATAATTTATTAAAGGTTGCATCCTTAAAGCCCCCTTCAGCAGCTTACCTTAATCCAGCACCGGGCTCCCTCGGCGCTGGTGACCTCTCCTCCCCGTCCGATGTCAGCTCCCCCGTCCGACGTCACTGGAGCCAAATGCGCATGCGTGGCAAGTGCCGCGTGCGCATTCAAAGTGTCCATAGGAAAGCATTTCTCAATGCTTTCCTATGGACGCTCTGTGCGATGGAGGTGAAATATGCCTCCAGCGTTGCAGATGCTCCTCTAGTGGATGTCCGGAAGACAGCCACTAGAGGCTTAATTAACCCCAAATGTAAACATAGCAGTTTCTCTGAAACTGTTATGTTTACATGTGAAGGGTTAAAACCTGAGGGACCTGGTACCCAGACCACTTCATTGAGCTGAAGTGGTCTGGATGACTATAGTGTCCCTTTAAACCAAAGCTGTTCTGATGCCTATAATTTCCCTTGAACTTTGAGTGTTTCATAATTAATAAAATAAAAAATTTGACATACACCCATTTGCACTTGGTATTACCCCAGTACACATTGCACATTTGTGGGGGATCTGTATTTTCACACACACTGCATCTGTCAGTTGCCCGCACTACCTTCCCATTTTCATTTTTCACTTACAGTATATGTCTTCCACTCTCCATTGACTGAGTATCTCATCTGGTGATGAGCTTGTCTCAATTCATCAACCAACACAGCTCCTTTGGTTTGTACATTCATCAAACTCAGCCAGATTATGGCTAAGCTACAGCATCGGAGATGTGACTGCACACACTTAGCAATTACAGAACCACTCCTGTGTTGCCTCACAGACTTTGGAGACTACAAACAACATCCACAAATCGTAAAAAGAAAGTGTCTGGGCACACACAAGTTTGTCCAAAGTTACCGACTTTAAAAAGAGAATGGCAATGTTTTGGCTCTCTATCAGAAAATTTCCAAGGCCACAACATTCTCACATGTTGATACAGGTTTATACAAAACCAAATTTCGTTTTTTTGGACGAAAGAACGAACAGAAATTACACCAAATTAAATAAAGACCAAATTACATGTTGGACGAAATGTAATCAATGCAATTCATTTTTGTTCATTTTAGTTTATTACAAAGTGGTATCTCTCAGCTTGCAGTTCTGTTCTTGTAATATGCTTCATAAACTCCCACGTGCCCCCCCTCTCCCTATTGTGGTCAATATGACATAATTTAGTTTAACCCCTTAAGGACCAAACTTCTGGAATAAAAGGGAATCATGACATGTCACACATGTCATGTGTCCTTAAGGGGTTAAGAGAGGTTCAAATATATAAACAGAAATATAATCAAACATAAGGATCTCTATGTGAAAAGCTGCCACTCTAAAGGCACACTCCAAAGAAGCCTATGGAAACATCTCCTGAGGAAGCCCTGAATAACGCGGGACGAAACGCGTAGAGCCATCCGGTTAGCAGTCCAGAGACATCACTACCACCACCATTACAGCTGCAAGTATCCCCTAGCCCTAGGAGTCGCGACCAGGGGCTTTGTGTATACCTCTTACTTGTTGGTTTAGTGGTTGGTGCCGGGCATTTGTCCCCGGGTCTCGTAATAGTACTGCTTCATTTCATTGTATATACCTTTTTACTGTGTTTTTTAATTGATTTTGTTATCTTTGTATATTTCCTAGAATAAAGTCTCAAGATATTTCTATTATAATTTTATCATAATTTTGACTTCCTCCACATCACTGTATCTTAAGTGTTTAGCGCCCTCATCTGGTGGGTTATATACCCAACTTTTGTCTGTATTAAGGGAGGTTAAATCCTCCCTCATGCCCCTACCTGCTGTGTGCTGTGAGTAGGGGAATGTCTACTAAACTGCAAGCACCAATGGTGGATCACCTATTTAAATATTTAACAGGGGCATAGTGCTCCCCATCCCCTGCCCATAACCTATGAGAGGGATCTATTAAAATAAACTGGGGACCTAGTGTCCCCCTCCATCCCCTCACTTAGGGTCCCCCAGCCACCACCCATTTGCGGTGGGTGGGCGCACTAAATAATGAAATGGGGGTGGACCAATTGTCCCCACCCCAGTCCCCTCACATTAGCGGTGGGGGCTAATAATACAAAGTATCCCCCTAAGTCACTAAGGGGCCAAAGCACATTATCGATATAGTGCCACCATCAGATGGCAAACTGCTTAAAATTATTGGTGTTATAAATAAAACTTTCTTCTGAAATTTGCCTTATATATACTTGTGTATGTGGGCACCACATTGAAGACCATCATAATCTCTCTCAACTATAAGTAAAAATCATACAAAAGAAGTAGTATATTTCTTTCTTCACTGACCTAGTGTAGCTCAGTTCCTGCTTTTCTGCTGCCCATAGACTCTAAGGTTGTTCAATAAATGAGTATCAACTTGTCTTGTCAAATTTGGCCAAAATAACATCCTTAGTACATTCGAACTCAAAAACATTCTTTAACATATCTTGTTGTGTGATTTGATAGAAACTAACGAGAGCCTAGTCAGCGGCCAATGGGAATAACAAAGACCCTATAACAGCTATGATGGGTCTACTGGGTGGGTCAAACAAAGTTTTATGAAATTTAGGTAAAACATTGTGAGGAACTGAAGGAACTGACTCTGTTGGATTTTGAACCCTAGTTTCCATGCTGCTAATACTCTTCTATACCAGTTCACCAGCCTGCCTTTTGCAGATTTACATGAGATCTGATAACCTTAACTCTACAAGCAATGATATTAAGCAATGATATTAAGCAATGATATTAGTGCCAACTCTCTTCAGCTGTGTCTGGTCAGGTGTCTGGTTCTTAGCCTATATAAGCCACTTCCTGTCTCTGTACCTTTGCCAGATTATTATGGTTCCAGTACGCTATAATCAAGCTTGTTCCTGTTTTTTCTACCTGTTGCTGAATTTGGATAGTTTGACTTTGCTGCTTTTCCTTCCCACTGACCTCGGCTTGCCTTACTACGATTACCATCTTTCTGTTCCAGTCTCTTATCTCTTCTTAAGACCAGACGGCCACTCAAGGTTCAGGGGCTCAACCACCTGGGTAATGAGTGGCTACTTCTGGCAGAAAACATTGCTGATCTGGCTTCTGGACTCCAAACCTTTGTAACATCAAAATCATTACAAACATATAGTACAGGGATGACATGATTTTTAACCAACAGAAAATTACTTGTCAATTTTGTATTTCTAAAGAAATAATGAGTAAAGACTTTATTTTACCTGTCATATCTTCTGTCAGACTTCTGACATTTCATCATTAAGCTGCCTTTTGATTTCTTTGATGTAATCTGACTCACAAGATCCAATGTCCAGATGGGATGCTGGTGGGAGGAGTTAAAAGAGTGGAACACAATGGTTACTGATTCCACCCCAAAGAGAGAAAACCAATCTGGAAAAGAGATGGTACTGCCTGAATCATTGGCAGGTGTCACGATTCGGGGAACCTAACACGCTAACAGGTCACAGATAGTAAAGGGTGCAGTACCGGTCCTTAGAATGGCCGGGTTAAGCACACTAAGAATAGTCAGGAGACAAGCCAAGTAGAGGGAGCAAGAAAACAGGAGAGCGAGAAACAAGCCAAGGTCAAAGGAATGGAGAAAGCAGGAGAATCGGAATAACGAGCCAAATATACGGTAACCAGAGAGACACAATAGCAAAAAGCAATACAGGTATCAAAGACCACAACAGGGCACTGAGAGACAGGAAAGGCAAGCCTTTAAATCCTTATATTAATTCTGATTGGATAACTTCCAATCAGAATTAACAATCCCATGTGGGGGATATCTATACCCCCCACTGTGATTGTTGTGCTGTAGCTTTAACGCCGGGTCACGTGAGTGACCCCGGCGTTCAGATATCAGTCCCGGCTCCCAGCGTGCAGCGTTATACATGCTGCCGCTGGGAGGAGGAGAGGAGGACGCGAGCGGCATGTCAAGAGGAGAGGACGCCGCTCGCTGACCGGTAAGGGGAGAGGGGATCGCGGGCGGCGACGGACCGAGGGTGAGTGCTGCGAGAGGATTGCAGCCTCCCCTCACAGCTGCCCGTGGAGCCCTGACATAACCCCCCCCTCGAAGACCGCCCGGAGGGCGGGAAGCCGAAGGCTTCAAAGGAAACCGTGCATGAAAGGAGCGGATCAAAGAGGGCGCGTCCAAATCAGAGACAGAAACCCAAGACCACTCCTCAGGGCCGTAACCCTTCCAATCAACCAGATACTGCAACCGACCTCGAAAGAAACGAGAATCAAGGAGAGCAGCCACCTCGTACACGTCACTAGAGACTAGAGACTAGAGACTAGAGGGCATCGGAACACCTGAGAGACCCAGAAAACCGATTACAGAGCAAGGGCTTCAAAAGGGAGGTGTGAAAAGAGTAGGTATACGCATGGAAGGAGGCAAAGCCAGGGAGTAGGACACGGGATTAGTCCTACGCAATACTTTATAGGGGCCAAGGAACCTGGGCACGAATTTCATCGATGGAACCCTGAGGCGGAGATTCCTAGAGGACAACCAAACCCTATCACCCGGAGCATAAGAAGGAGCCGCACACCTACGGCGATCAGCGAACCTCTTCTGGGCAACTGCAGCACGAGAAAGAGCAGCATGGACCTGATCCCACATCTTCCGTAAGGAGGCGAGGTGCTCGTCCAAAGCAGGCATTCCCTTGTCGGAGAACACACCGGGAAGGACAGAGGGTTGGAACCCATAAGCCACCATAAAAGGACTTACGCCAGTAGAAGAATGAGACACGGTGTTCCTGGCAAATTCAGCCCAGGGAAGGAGATGAGACCAGTTGTCCTGGTGTGCATTCGTGAAGCAGCGTAAATATAACTCCACAGACTGATTTGCCCGTTCGGCAGCTCCATTAGATTGTGGATGATAGGAGGAAGTAAACGATAAGGAGACCCCCATCTCAGCACAGAAGCCCCTCCAAAACCGAGAGACAAACTGAGGGCCCCTGTCGGATACGATATCTTGTGGTATACCATGCAAGCGGAAAACTTCTTTGGCAAACACCTGAGCCAACTGAACCGCAGAAGGTAGCTTCTTAAGCGGAATGAAGTGCGCCATTTTGGAGAACCTATCAGTTACAGTCAAAATTGAGGGTGCTTGGGATTGGTATGTCTTGACACCATCAAGAAAAGGAGACTAAATAACCAAACGGGTAGCAGCTATTATATTAGATGTAGGCACAATGGGCTCAGGAGTAGAGGCAATTGAATCTAAAGGTTCGTACTGTCGGGAGATAGCATCAGCCTTGACATTGCGATATCCAGGCCTGTAAGTGATGATGTACTGAAAGCGTGAGAGAAATAAAGACCATCTAGCCTGACGAGAGGATAACCTTTTAGCGTCTGCGATATAGGATAGATTTTTATGATCGGTTATAACCAGAATTTTGTGTCTAGCTCCTTCTAATAAGTACCTCCATTCTTTAAAAGCCATCACTATAGCTAATAATTCCCTGTTCCCGATGTCGTAATTCTTTTCAGACTCAGACAAGCGTTTAGAAAAGTAACAACAGGGAAGGAGGGGTTCGTCATACGATTGTCTTTGTGACAACACTGCTCCTATACCTGATTCAGAAGCGTCTACTTCCAGTACAAAGGGAAGGGAAGGATCAGGATAGTGTAACACAGGGGCAGTGGCAAATGCCTTTTTAAGAGTCTCGAAGGCCTCAATAGCTTTAGGAGTCCAAACCCTGGGGTGTAAACCTTTTTTAGTCAGTTTAGTGATAGGGGAAATGATGGATGAAAAGTTTTTAACAAATTTCCTATAATAATTGGCAAACCCTATAAACCGCTGTTTCGCCTTAAGTCCTTGGGGAAGAGGCCAAGACAGTATAGCTTCCAATTTAGAAGGATCCATGCTGAATCCTTGTTCAGAAATGACATGCCCAAGGAATTGTACATAAGTTTGGTCGAATAAGCATTTCTCTAATTTACAATAAAGACCGTTCTGCAACAACCTCTTAAGCACCATCCTAACATGAGTATGGTGTGTCTTCAAATCCGGAGAATATACAAGTATGTCATCAAGGTAGACTACGGCACAGACATGCAGTAGATCTCTAAGGACATCGTTTATGAGATCCTGAAATACAGCAGGAGCATTACACAATCCAAAAGGCATGACTAGATACTCGTAATGCCCACTACTTGTATTGAACGCCGTTTTCCATTCATCATTCTCCTTTATACGAACAAGGTTATAAGCCCCCTTGAGGTCTAGTTTAGTAAAATATCTAGAACCCTTAACACGATCAAACAACTCAGTGATGAGAGGGATTGGATAGGCATTTTTAATCGTTATATTGTTTAGAGCCCTGTAGTCTATACATGGCCTCACATCGCCCTCCTTTTTTGCCACAAAAAAGAAACCAGCACCAGCAGGAGAGGAGGACCTTCTAATAAAACCTTTACTTAAGGCTTCCCGTATGTACTCCTCCATGACCTGGTTTTCTTTCTCAGAAAGAGGGTAGACCTTACCCCTAGGAGGCATAGTACCCGGTAACAGGTTTATGGCACAGCCATAGTCACGATGTAGAGGTAGCTTATCTGCCTCCCTTTTTTCGAAAACCAATGCAAGGTCTGCATACACAGAAGGGACAGAAACAGAAAGTGGTCTAGCCGTGGGCACGTTGAGTAAACAAACAGGACGTACATGAGCCATACAGTCTCGTTGACAAGATTCCCCCCAGGAGAGTATATCTAAACAACCCCAATCAAGTACTGGGTTGTGTTTAACTAACCAGGGAAAACCCAGAACGATGGAAGCAGTAGGGGAGTCAATTATTTGGAAGGTTAACCTTTCCTTGTGCAAAGCACCCACAGACATAACTATTTCTTGGGTTTCATGGGTCAGCAGAGGTTTTTCAAGTGGTCTACCATCTATGGCCTCAACGGCCAAGGGTGTGGCCTTTTGGATCAAAGTCAAGGCTGCGGTTTTAGCAAAGTTCTCATCCATAAGGTTGTCTGCCGCACCTGAATCGATCAAGGCTTTGGTTGTTATAGTGGTTTTATTGACCAAAAGAGAAACCGTAATAAACGGTCTGGAGATGCACACATGAGGGGAAAAAGTCATAACACCCGAGGCCGACCCCTCTCTAGGCCTTAGGTGCTGTAGTGTCCCTGTAATTTAGGGCAGGTATTACAGTGGTGCCCCCTCTTTCCACAATAAAGGCATAACCCCTCCCTTCTACGATACACTCTTTCAGCCTCAGTTAACCCCGTAGCACCCAATTGCATGGGTTCGGGGGATGGTTGCCTAGGAGCGGGTAATGCTAGTAATGCAGTGCTGGGTAGAGAAGGTAACACCCGTGTATCCATCCGTCTTTGACTACGCCTCTCTCTAATACGGTTATCAATAAGAATTATATAGTCTATAACATCATCCAGAAGAACAGGCAATTCCCTGGATGCTATTTCATCCAGTATGTAAGCGGCCAAACCCTCCTGAAAGGCTGTTACGAGGGCGTCATTATTCCAAACGACTTCAGCTGCTAGAGTGCGGAATTCGATAGTATAATCCGCTACAGATCTGTTACCCTGTCGGACCCTAAGCAGAGCTTTGCCAGCAGAGGCAACCCTACCGGGTTGATCAAACATGCGTTTGAAAGCTGTCAAAAAATCTGCAAAGGACATAGGAGACGTATTCTCCCACATGGGGTTGGCCCATGCTAAAGCTCTCCCGGACAGGTGGTTTATCAAAAAGGCAATTTTGGATCTGTCAGTGGGATAGGAACGTGGATTCATCACCAAATGGATATCAATTTGGTTGAGGAAACCACGACACAATGCTGGGTCACCGCTGTAGCGCTGTGGTGGCGTCATATGAACTACGTGAGCAGGAACGGGTACCGGAGTGGGTTCGGACACAGCAGCAGCAACCTCCTGAACGGCAGGTTGCAAGTGTGCAGTACGAGCCAGTATGGTTTGTAACACCTGAGTAAGCTGGTCCATACGGTGGTCTAAACCATCCATTCTTGCCTCCTGATTAACTAGTAGCTGTGGAATGTCAGCAGGTTCCATTTTGGCCCTGTTGTAATGTCACGATTCGGGGAACCTAACACGCTAACAGGTCACATATAGTAAAGGGTGCAGTACCGGTCCTTAGAATGGCCGGTTAAAGCACACTAAGAATAGTCAGGAGAAAAGCCAAGTAGAGGGAGCCAGAAAACAGGAGAGCGAGAAACAAGCCGAGGTCAAAGGAATGGAGAAAGCAGGAGAATCGTTATAACGAGCCAAATATACGGTAACCAGAGAGACACACTAGCAAAAAGCAATACAGGTATCAAAGACCACAACAGGGCACTGAGAGACAGTAAAGGCAAGCATTTAAATCCTTATATTAATTCTGATTGGATAACTTCCAATCAGAATTAACAATCACACGTGGGGGATATCTATACCCCCCACTGTGATTGTTGTGCTGTAGCTTTAACGCCGGGTCACGTGAGTGACCCCGGCATTCAGATATCAGTCCCGGCTCCCAGCGTGCAGCGTTATACATGCTGCTGCTGGGAGGAGGAGAGGAGGACGCGAGCAGCATGTCAAGAGGAGAGGACGCCGCTCGCTGACCGGTAAGGGGAGAGGGAACCGCGGGCGGCGACGGACCGAGGGCAGGGCCGGATTAAGAGCACAGTGGGCCTGGTGCTGACAATTATGATGGGCCTAATTACGGAATCTTATTGACCAAAAACACTAAAACAGTCATACCTCCCAAGCGTCATGTATCTGATGGAGATGGTGCTGGAGGGAAACTCATAGAATGCAGCTATAAGAAAACACATACTCTATGCTAATCTCTCTCTGATTTATGCTTTCATCTTTCAAGTAAATCCATAACCCCCAACAGCAGTGTCCAGTGAAGCAGGAAGTCAATGTGCAGGGTAAAAGGGTGTGCCACTGGTGCGAATCACGTGACCAGACCTGCCAAAAGGGGGTGAACATGCCCAAAAAGGGGGCATGTTTGTCCAAAGAATTGGAAGGTCAGCCTGGCATGAATGCATGTCAGGCTGCCTGCCAATCATACAGGCTGTCCAACTAAGGGCATACTATTGTAGTATAATGTATAGGAAGTGGAGCGATATAGAGTAAATAAGCCCCTATCACCAAAGATAAATTTATACTTAGACTTTGCTGGATAGGACTCAGATTTCATATGCAGCATGCAAAAAAGAAAAAGAGATCATAATACAGATCTTCCTGGACTGGTGTAAATTCATATACATATATATGATATAAAAATAACAATTTATTGTGTACAATATATAAAAAACAACTAAAATATAGCTAAATAGCAGTATAAACAAATTCCTGCTTACTGGAAACGGTGGTGAGCATAACGGTATGTGTTCCCGTTTGCTCACATCAAGACTGTCCCACACTGGGTGATGTCTCCTGAATCACAGGGGTTGGATGGAGCTCCTGTTGTAAAAGTCGGGTCGGCGGGTAAGTTTTAAACTCCCTCTTCCGTATTCCCGGCTTGTGTTTTAGGCTCCGCCTCCTCTGTTACGTGATTACGTGGCTGTCTACGCGTTTCGCCGTTCTCGGATGGCTTCGTCAGGACGTAATGCGCTGGAGTCAGTTTCCACTGATACGAGTTTTTATACGATCAGTCTAATGCCTAATTGGCTTAATTTCTTTTCAGTCCACATTTGCATATGTATGGTGTCCCGGACAGATCAATTGGATTGGCAAGCACATCCTATTGTAAACGGAAGGCTGCTTTTCCCTCGTCTCTTATGGGAATTTAACTCTTTATATACTTATATCTTAAAGAGCATTTATGTTTCTTATGTTACACATATAGACTGATTTACACATTTAAAACAAAATTAAATGAAAACAGAATATTTATACACAGTCAAATAAAAATATAATTATATTTACAATTCAGCATACTTTATATGAATTTCTTTTTTACTACAGTATATTTTCCTTTTGTTGCATATCTTATAGAGAAAGAGAAAACGAGAATACATATGTTAATACTTTTACATTTTCAATCTGTTTTCTTTTTTTGGCAAATAGTTTTCTTTCTTATTCTTATATAATCTCCTATGAGGAGAAAAAGAAATAAAAGGCAATATCTGACTTTCAACATGATCATTAATATTTCACCAATGTGTTTCCTTTTACCATATCGTGATCTGGTTAACATACCGTGATCTATCTTAATTATATACATACACTCTTAAAGTGATATGATAGAATCTTATAAGTACACATGTAGATAACTGTATCCTATATTACATATAGAGATTGGATATATACCCATTTATAACCCTCAGGAGTCTAAGAAATGACAGATCTCGAAATCGCTATTTAGTCCGTTGGGGATGAGGGTATTGAGTTCAAATATCCACCTCATCTCCATTCGGCCCAGATTTTGAATAGGATTACCTCCTCTCCAATTTTTATTAATCTGTTGGATTCCCATAAATTCCAAAAGGGAAGGATCAGAATTGTGGAACTCTTCAAAATGTAGGGAGACTTGATGTTGTTGGAATTTTCTCCTAATGTTGTATGCGTGTTCACAGATTCTAATTCTCAATTGCCTAGTGGTTCTGCCTACGTATCTTAGGCCACAGGGACACTTTAACATGTATATTACATTTTGAGTTTGACAGGTTATGAGTTCTCTCACCTTATGTGTCTTGCTATCTACTATGAATTCCTTAATGCACTGTTTATCACTTTTTGTGTTGCGACAGGCATTGCAGTTGCCACATCTAAAAAAACCTTTTAATTGGTTCAAAAAATTGGGTTTAACTGTATTTTTATCTTGGATATTATCTGTCAAGATTCTTTTCATGTTCTTTACTCCTCTATGAAAAATTCTAGGATTAGAGGGTAAGAATCTTGCCAGAATTGGATCTTTGAGTATCCAGTGTCAATGTTCAGAAATTATCCTTCTGACTTGATTGTTCTGGTATCCCGAGAATTGGCAGATGAATGGAACACACACTTCGTTCTTGAAATCTTCTTTATCTTTTTGAACCCTATAGGTTAATAGACTATCTCTATCAACACTTTGAGTGTCCTCTATAGCTTTAGACAAAGTGCGGTCATCATATCCTCTTTCTCTAAAGTCAGAGATGATCCGCTGGCTTTGATCCAAAAACACTGTCTGATCAGTACAGTTTCTCTTTATCCTAGTTAATTGGCTTTTCGGAATATTCATAAGCCACGGACTGTAGTGGCAGCTGCCTACATCTATATAGCTGTTAACATCAATAGATTTAAAGAAGGACTTGGTTTTGACTTGTCCTTCCTCTATGTATACCGTGAGGTCCAGAAAATTAACTTCCTTTGGACTGTAGTCGAAAGATAGACTTATTCCCCACTTATTCTGGTTGATATACTGGATAAAGGATTTTAACTGATCTTCCCCTCCTTTCCAAATGAAAAACAGGTCATCTATATATATTTTGTAAAGCACCTAGTTCGCCTCCCAGCCACTGCCTTCCCCTAAATGGAAAGACTCCCAGCGTGTCATAAATAAATTTGCGTAGCTGGGGGCGAACTTGGTGCCCATAGCCGTACTGCATATCTGGAGGTAGAAATCCTGATTAAACCAAAAAAATTATTGTGTAGAATAAAATCAATAGCGTCGACAATAAATCTAATTTGACTGCTTGGGTAAGAAGACTTTTCTTCCAAAATGTTGTTAATCGTCTGAATTCCAAGTTTATGGTCAATGTTGGTATACAATGCGGCTACATCTGCTGTTACTAAGAGCCAATTATCCTCCCACTTGATTTTTTGTAGTTCTTGTAAAATATTAGTTGTGTCCTTTAGATATGATGGAGAGGTTTGTACCAAAGGTTGTAATAAATGATCTACATATTCTGAAAGTCTGAAAGTGTCCCTGTGGCCTAAGATACGTAGGCAGAACCACTAGGCAATTGAGAATTAGAATCTGTGAACACGCATACAACATTAGGAGAAAATTCCAACAACATTAAGTCTCCCTACATTTTGAAGAGTTCCACAATTCTGATCCTTCCCTTTTGGAATTTATGGGAATCCAACAGATTAATAAAAATTGGAGAGGAGGTAATCCTATTCAAAATCTGGGCCGAAAGGAGATGAGGTGGATATTTGAACACAATACCCTCATCCCCAACGGACTAAATAATGATTTCGAGATCTGTCATTTCTTAGACTCCTGAGGGTTATAAATGGGTATATATCCAATCTCTATATGTAATATAGGATACAGTTATCTACATGTGTACTTATAAGATTCTATCATATCACTTTAAGAGTGTATGTATATAATTAAGATAGATCACGGTATGTTAACCAGATCACGATATGGTAAAAGGAAACACATTGGTGAAATATTAATGATCATGTTGAAAGTCAGATATTGCCTTTTATTTCTTTTTCTCCTCATAGGAGATTATACAAGAATAAGAAAGAAAACTATTTGCCAAAAAAAGAAAACAGATTGAAAATTTAAAAGTAATAACATATGTATTCTCGTTTTCTCTTTCTCTATAAGATATGCAACAAAAGGAAAATATACTGTAATAAAAAAGAAATTCATATAAAGTATGCTGAATTGTAAATATAATTATATTTTTATTTGACTGTGTATAAATATTCTGCTTTAATTTAATTTTGTTTTAAATGTGTAAATCAGTCTATATGTGTAAGATAAGAAACATAAATGCTCTTTAAGATATAAGTATATAAAGAGTTAAATTCCCATAAGAGACGAGGGAAAAGCAGCCTTCCGTTTACAATAGGATGTGCTTGCCAATCCAATTGATCTGTCCGGGACACCATACATATGCAAATGTGGACTGAAAAGAAATTAAGCCAATTGGGCATTAGACTGATCGTATAAAAACTCGTATCAGTGGAAACTGACTCCAACGCATTACGTCCTGACGAAGCCATCCGAGAACGGCGAAACGCGTAGACAGCCACGTAATCATGTAACAGAGGAGGCGGAGCCTAAAACACAAGCCGGGAATACGGAAGAGGGAGTTTAAAACTTACCCGCCGACCCGACTTTTACAACAGGAGCTCCATCCAACCCCTGTGATTCAGGAGACATCACCCAGTGTGGGACAGTCTTGATGTGAGCAAACGGGAACACATACCGTTATGCTCACCACCGTTTCCAGTAAGCAGGAATTTGTTTATACTGCTATTTAGCTATATTTTAGTTGTTTTTTATATATTGTACACAATAAATTGTTATTTTTATATCATATATATGTATATGAATTTATACCAGTCCAGGCAGATCTGCACTATGATCTCTTTTTCTTTTTTGCATGCTGCATATGAAATCTGAGTCCTATCCAGCAAAGTCTAAGTATCTTTGGTGATAGGGGCTTATTTACTCTATATCGCTCCACTTCCTATACATTATACTACAATACTCTATATCTGGTGAAGGGAACACCTGTGGAAATGTGGTAGCTGCTCTGATTAAATTGCACATAACTATATGCCTAAATAGCTCTAAATTTTTATCTTTATAGAGCTTGAATACATTTAACGCTCCAGTAAAAGTAATTCTGTTTTGTAAGGGCATACTATGCAGGCAGCACCCTGAGCTTGACATAAATGCGTCTAATGATGCACTCACTCCATGCTTTCCAAGGACTTTACCCTAGCACTCGCTGGTCCACTTGTCTCCTTACCTTCTTACTAGCAGGCAGAAGTTCCTGGTATATAGTCTGAGACAGAGAAAATGTGTATGTAGTGAGTATAGAAGAAAGGGAACATGCCACAGTGTTAGAGAGACCAAAGTCTGCATTACCTAAACTAATTTTATTGTCAGCCAGTCCACACAAGTTTGTTCCCATACATCCCTCTTAAGCTTCCAAACTTAAAGGGACACTATAGTCACCAGAACAACTACAGCTTATTGTATTTGTTCTGGTAAGTAGAATCATTCCATTCAGGCTTTTTGCAGTAAACACTGTCTTTTCAGAGAAAATAACTCCTTTGGCCGCTCCTTAGATGGCTGCTAGAGGTACTTCCTGGAGCAGTACTGCCTAGTGTGCAGCACTGCCATTCAGTGTCTCCACCCTCTGCATGCAGACACTGAACTTTCCTCATAGAGATGCATTGATTCAATTTATCTTTATGGGGAGATGCTGATTGGTCAGGGCTATGTTGGACTTGTGCTGGCTCTGCCCTAGTTGACAGTCTCAGCCAATCCTATGGGTGTCACGTTCTGTTCCTGGTTGCGGATCATTCTGGTAATGGCTTCTGGTATCCAGTACTACTCTTGCTATTCTTGTTTAATATTTCTTGGTTTTTGGTTTTCTATTCTGTGTCTGGTTTTCTTTATGCTGGGATTTCTGGGTTCATTCCTATAGTTCGTCCCTGGATTTCCCAGTCTCCAGGTTTCCTTTAAATGTTTGTTTTATGTGCCACACCCTTATGTTTCCAGCTTTCATTATGTGTTGGAGTTCCTGCAGGCAGCGGCTCAAAGCTTCTGTCTTTTCTTGCAGGTAAGTGCTATATATGTGTTCTTAATCTGTGGTTGTTTTAGCATACATTAGGCAGTGTAGGACCTGCCAGATATGGGGTACATTGGCGTTGTTGGCAGGCTTATGCAATGTATGATCATATAGTGTGACTAAACCCCCATGATTTCCATATGTAGTACTTAGTTATTTCTCCTCTTGTTTTGCCTATGTTTTCTTGTCGTGTCTTAGTTTGTATATACCTGTCCATGTTTAGTCATGTCCAGTCATGCCCATGTTTAGTTAATGTTCCCTTATGTATTGTGTCATGTTCTGGGTTTAGCTTCCTATCCTTCTCTGGTTCTGGGTTCTACTAGCTATGTCTTGTTTTCATGTTTGGTGCCTGTTCTAGCTTTGTCTTGTTTCTAGTACTGGATACACCCTTGCTGCAGAGCCTCCCTATACAGCTCCTGGGAGGTCTGCTTATTTCCTAGCTCCTAGTTCCTTGGATCCGCAAAAGCTGAATCAGGGTTCTGGTTGTGGCTGCACAAACGCTGGTGCTCAACACCAGGGGGCGTGCGGTTACCCTGCACCAGACCCTGCTAATCCACCTCCACGCTGAAGACTCCCACTTCATCAGGCATTATGGGTCCCGGTCCATGCCCCGCCACCTGGACATTGTGTCTGGGTTCCGGGCACCGGACTACCACCCTGACATATGGCCGTAAGTACAATGGAGTTCGTGGAGTGGACCCTGCAGCTTTCCTGATCTGTTCTGTCTGTGTCATGTCTTGCCTGGATTTCGCAGCATCAAGAGTACCTGTATCCGCAGTGGTTGTCTTGCCCTGCTTTCCTGGCCTGACCTGACTGTATCCTGTTCAGTCTGGATTATGCAGCTTTCAAGGGTACCTGTATCTGCAGGTTTCATCTTGTTCTGCTTTTGTTCCTGTTTTTCCGGCATGCAAGAGATTCTGTATCTGGACCAGTCTGCTGGAGATGACTTCCTCATTCCTGTTTTCTGTTTTGGAGGGGGTCGATCTGCTAAGCTGTTCGTTGGTCGATTCTGGTGTTCTCTTGTGATGCCTCGTTCCTGTTTGCTGACATACTCCTTTTCTGGTGGTGATCTTCATTCATTGCTGGAGGCTCTTTTGCAGGAGGCCTTTCCGGTGGGGGATGCTTGCCTCCGTGGAAGTCAAGAGGACTTCGTTGCAGTATCCGCTCACCATTCCTGGTCTCTGCCTGAGAGCTGTTGGGAGCATCCGGACATTCCTTTCTGGTGGTTCCTATGCAGGAGACCTTTTGGTTGGGGGATCCTTGCCTTCGTGGAAGTCAAGAGGACTTCGTTGCAGGATCCGCTTTTGTTCTTGGTCTCTGCCTGGGAGCTGTTTGGAGCGTCCGGAGTTCGCTCCTTAAGAGGGGAGTTATGTCACGTTCTGTTCCTGGTTGCGGATCATTCTGGTAATGGCTTCTGGTATCCAGTACTACTCTTGCTATTCTTGTTTAATATTTCTTGGTTTTTGGTTTTCTATTCTGTGTCTGGTTTTCTTTATGCTGGGATTTCTGGGTTCATTCCTATAGTTCGTCCCTGGATTTCCCAGTCTCCAGGTTTCCTTTAAATGTTTGTTTTATGTGCCACACCCTTATGTTTCCAGCTTTCATTATGTGTTGGAGTTCCTGCAGGCAGCGGCTCAAAGCTTCTGTCTTTTCTTGCAGGTAAGTGCTATATATGTGTTCTTAATCTGTGGTTGTTTTAGCATACATTAGGCAGTGTAGGACCTGCCAGATATGGGGTACATTGGCGTTGTTGGCAGGCTTATGCAATGTATGATCATATAGTGTGACTAAACCCCCATGATTTCCATATGTAGTACTTAGTTATTTCTCCTCTTGTTTTGCCTATGTTTTCTTGTCGTGTCTTAGTTTGTATATACCTGTCCATGTTTAGTCATGTCCAGTCATGCCCATGTTTAGTTAATGTTCCCTTATGTATTGTGTCATGTTCTGGGTTTAGCTTCCTATCCTTCTCTGGTTCTGGGTTCTACTAGCTATGTCTTGTTTTCATGTTTGGTGCCTGTTCTAGCTTTGTCTTGTTTCTAGTACTGGATACACCCTTGCTGCAGAGCCTCCCTATACAGCTCCTGGGAGGTCTGCTTATTTCCTAGCTCCTAGTTCCTTGGATCCGCAAAAGCTGAATCAGGGTTCTGGTTGTGGCTGCACAAACGCTGGTGCTCAACACCAGGGGGCGTGCGGTTACCCTGCACCAGACCCTGCTAATCCACCTCCACGCTGAAGACTCCCACTTCATCAGGCATTATGGGTCCCGGTCCATGCCCCGCCACCTGGA
Source organism: Pelobates fuscus (assembly GCF_036172605.1). Taxonomy (NCBI): domain Eukaryota; kingdom Metazoa; phylum Chordata; class Amphibia; order Anura; family Pelobatidae; genus Pelobates; species Pelobates fuscus. The sequence goes on along the minus strand of NC_086326.1, from coordinate 79,088,379 downwards.
CATTGTGTCTGGGTTCCGGGCACCGGACTACCACCCTGACAATGGGGAAGTATTGTAATTTGCTCAGACCACCACTTCTGATGATGTCAGCAGACAGTCAGTTCAGAGGCAGAGCCAGCAGCTGCAGACTTGAATACAAGTAAGATTTTACTATATTTAGGGAGGCAAGGAGGGGCCAGGGTGGTGGTTTTAACATAATAGGGTCAGAAATATATGATTGTGTCCCTGACCCTATAGTGCTCCTTTAAGCAAGAGTATGTGAAGAGTAGTTAAGGTTGCCACCTTTCTTGGGGAAAAAAAATACCAGCCTTAATCATTGGTATAATTAGTTATGCATGACATCACATGATGTAAATCACAAGGAGTGACATCAGAGACAATTCTGTAAAATCAACAACAAACTACTCACAGTTTGATTCTGTGGTATAGATGGATTGCTCCCAGTGTCTCCCTGTCTCCCAGTGTCTCAGTCTCGCAAGTCACCCAGTGTCTCAGTGTCCCTATGTATCACAGTGTCCCCATGTCGCCCAGTCCCCTAGTCTCCCAGTGTCTCAGTTTCCCCATTTCTCCCAGTGTCCCAATGTCTCAGTGTGTCCCCATGTCACTAGGATACTGGGGACACAGTGAGACATGGGGACACTGAGAGACATGGGGACACTGAGACATTTAGGGAAACTGGGAGAAATGGGGACACTGAGACACTAGGGACACAGACACTGGGAGACATGGGGACACTGAGACACTAGGGACACAGACACTGGGAGACATGGGGACACTAAGACACTAGGGACACATAGATATGGGAACACAGAGACACTGGGAGACTAGGGGACACTGGCTGGGAGACCAACACTTGAGGACACTGGGAGGCATGAGGAAAGTTGTGGACATAGACATGGGGACACTGGGACATATAGGGACACTGGGAGACATGGGGACACTAGGCACACTGAGACACTAGGAACACAGACACTGGGAGGCATGGGGACACTGAAACATTTGGGGACACTAAGACACTAGGGACACAGAGATATGGGAACACAGAGACACTGGGAGACTAGGGGACACTAGCTGGGAGACCTTGAGGACACTGGGAGACATGGGGACAGTTGTGGACATAGACATATGGACACTGGGACATATAAGGACACATGGGGACACTAGGCACACTGAGAGACATGGGGCACACTAGGGACACTGGCTAGGGGACATGGGGACACTGGGAGACATGGGGACATAGTGTCATAGTGTCTCCGTGTCCCAATGTTTCAGTGTCTCCCAATGTCCCTATGTCTCACAGCATCCCCATGTGTCCCAGTGTCTCAGTGTCCCCATGTTTTCCAATGTCCCCAAGTGTCTCAGTGTCCCCAGGTCTCCCAGTGTCTGTGTCCCCAGGTCTCCCAGTGTCTGTGTCCCCATGTGTCCTAGTGTCTCAGTGTCCCCTAGTGTCTCAGTGTCCCCTAGTGTCTCAGTGTCCCCTAGTGTCTCCATATGTCCCCTAGTGTCTCAGTGCCCCCTAGTGTCTCAGTGTCCCCTAGTGTCTCAGTGTCCCCTAGTGTCCCCTTGTGTCTCAGTGTCCCATTGTGTCCCCTTGTGTCTCAGTGTCCCCATGTGTACCTGCTGCCTTTCCCCCATCCCTCACTTACCTGAGCTGTAGAGCTGCTGTCTGGACTCTGTGCTGTGTAGCTGCTCCCCCACGGATCAGTGAGTAGTAGAGAGAGGCAGTGATATGCTGTAACTTCTTATCCCTGCCTCTCTCCACACACAGTGACCCCTACTGGCTGGTGCTGGTATCGCAGAGTAATCTCCATTTATTCTGAGAAAAATGCCTGCATTTGTATTGCCGGTATAACTGCAATACCAGCATGGCTAGGCAGCCTCAAATACTGGCTGTGCCAATAAAATACCAGTCAGGTGGCAAACCTAAGAGTAGTGTGTAAAAATGGGCCTATTCCATGGGCCTGGGCCTGGAGCTGCAGCTCCATTAGCCCCTATGTTAATCCGGCCCTGACCGAGGGTGAGTGCTGCGAGAGGATTGCAGCCTCCCCTCACAGCTGCCCGCGGAGCCCTGACAGCAGGTCAGCCTGTCATGAATGTATACAATGCTGCCAGCCTATCTTTTTTTTTTTGTGTGTGCTTAGAACATACAGACAGTCTTGCAGTGCCACAACAACAGATGCAAGCATATCAAAATACATATTAGAACAATTGCATGGCAAACGACAGGTCTATCTCCGACAGGCTAGTATTAGCTCTCAAGCAAGATCAAATAAACTGTAGCTTATGCACCTGCAGGACTTTATAACTAGAATAAAAGGTGACTGACAAAAGGCCTACACGTGTGGTGATATATCTAAGCTAAATTATAGATTATAACAACCTAAGTAGGTTAGCACATATATAGTTAGAGAGCAAGATTTTTGTGAAAAAACAGCATCTGTAATGGTGAGCTTCTACTCAACACGTAGCCCTTAGTGGGAAGAAGAAATGCCCAGTATAGACACTGGAGATCAGTGGTAAATTATAGCACTGGAAGGCACATGTCTTTGGAAAACTGCAACATAAGATAAAGTCAAAAAGAGTAACGCACATTGCCTGTTTTGGGGCTAAACCTGCTGGGTTACGCTGGAGGGTAAGATTAGTCCCAGGAGCAGTTCATGCTTTGTAGTGGCTTGACAAGTGAGAGCCGAAAAGGAGACATGGTAGGGTATCACCATGCTGTGAGGAAACTGCCGCATTCTGTCTGCCATGTGCCTGAACTCGAGGGATGTCATGCTTATTACCGCGAGTCATGGGGTGCCCACCTATCCGCTGTAGCTGTTGAGGGGTAGGCCGCTGTGGATTATCCACTCTGACCCCATCTGCCAGCCTCTGTGGTATTTACCACCAGAATGCTGCACAGAGCCGATCCAAGCGTGCATACCACAGTGGTGTGTGGGATCAGCGCGATTTGCAGGAGCCATTTTGGTGCAGGCAGCCCCCATCTTAGGTGAGTTGGGTTACTTTGCTTTCTCTTGCTTGTGCCTATCCACCTAGGCCTGTGTGTGTAGTTCCAGGTGTGTAGTAGTGTCGTGGTGGACCAGGATGAACCCCACCGATCCAAAGGGGGGGGGGGGGGATCTGCAGGACTTTCAAACTGGGAGACTGGCCGCGTCAACAACACCACATCAACTGCTAGGCCGCAATTCGAACATGCCACTAGAAGTGCGTCTGGAGAGTCCATGATGCCAATCCCTGCTCCTGCTAAGAGCACTGTGGGGTGGGTGAACATAGTGCTCCCCATCCCCTTAGCTTCGCTGAGTCGCAGCATATAGGGCTTAACGTTGACCACTTGCATGGATCCTGATGGATGCAACTACTCTGCATGTTGGTCAAGCTCCGCCCCCCTGCCTATCTTTTAAGACCAGCCCACGGGAGACAGACACTACAGAGAGCACTGTTCCTAGTCCCGTGAAATAAATGCAGGCCTATCTAATGGTGGGCTTGCACAATACTTATTGAGGATAGTTCTCCTGATGTCCATTAGATGGAGGATCCATAAATCAGGACTGCCCCACCATAATTAGGACAGTTGAGAGGCCTGCTATTGGTGTCTGGTGATTTCCCTTGTTTTAGTCATTTGCACCAATTTACACTTTAATAAATATTCACCATACTTATAAACGTTTATCCCTTTAAGATACCAAGAACATCAAATGAGAGTAAAAAGGACATATCTTCTTCTAACTACTGAGCATATGTCTTGATGAGTGTCCTTGTACCTCAGCATCTCTGAAAGTTTGTTAAATAGTAACTTTCACTGTCCAATCAGTAGGAAAGTGTGGTGTAGTTTGTTATTCCCCCTTAGGACATGAATCTATTCAATATGGTGAGTGCTCTGTTGTATATGTATCATGAGGAGGTTGTGTTAAGTGGATTGTAAGAATCTACATTCCATTGTGTACCTGAGGGTAGTGATATGAGCCCAGTATGGAACCCTTGTAAGAACCTGTAATAAGAAAATCTACTAAATAATTAGAGGGGTGAGATGTCAAGTAGAAAGCCAAGTTTTCAACATTTTTTTTCAGTTAATAATTGATTTGGAAACAAGTTGTTAAGACACATGGTATTGGCTTGCGCTCTAAAACACATGAATATACCTAACACTCACACTATCACACTCACTATAACCACAGTTGCTGGTGTTAAAAGTATTCCAGACCTTGGTCTTACTTAGTAACACAAAAGGTTTGCCTACTTTGTCTTTGTCTTTTCTGTGGTTTGTGGTTGAATCTGCCTCATTTGGACACAAATTAGTGGAATGGGAATTGGATGCGAAAATGGAAAATGAGGGAGGTTTAAGGCTGGTGGAGTGATGGCAGAATAGTATCTAGTTGACTCCAAACAGTACGAAAGTTTAACTGAGCTAAAGTTGCCACAACCATGGCTGAAAAAAATTTGTGATGGCCATAAAACTTTAAATCCCCCATATTTGTGCCCCAAATCCATCAATTAATGTAAATAAAAATCAAGTTTTTCCTTGTGTTGGGTTTCACATCTTTCCCTCTAATGATGCCTTGTCTGTTTGAAGGGGGAACTAGATGTGCTGGGTTATTACGTAGGAAGATGAACTGTGTTCCTGCATGCTTGTGTGACCAGGGTTTAACGCTGGAGTGATAATAGAAGGGTTAGGAACTTCAGTATTGGAAGATTCTAATTCTCCAGACTCTCGTGTATGGAGTGAAGTGTTGGCAGATATTGGACACCATTGCATACATCTCTGTTAGACTGTCTATGTTGCCACCTTGACAAGGGTGCAGGGTCTTGCAGGAGAGCGAATTAATCTTCTTGTTCCAAAGCTTGTGATTTACTAAAAATAAATGTAATGTAAGTAACGGTACTTAAAATAAAAATCTGTAGTTAGAAACCCCCCTTCTAATTGTTAGGGTAGAAAAGGCCTGCTAACTATTGCCAGGTGGCGAGAGATTAATTGCACAGGGCAAGTGAGGCCCTACTAGGTGCCAACTGCCTGAGAGAGGCTCTATCTATGATTTGGGCCATGGTAGGATGCCACCGAACATTGTGGTGGGGTGTTGGCCTCTCGTTAACTGTACAAGGTTTAATGTGATTGGCCATGACAGGTGAGGGTGCGGCGAGGCACTAACTATGATTTGGGCCAATGGGCGATTGATCTCTGTGTTATGGATGGGATTTGGTCTTGCGGGACCATTGTAGTACTTTAAAGGGACACTATAGTCACCAGAACAACTAAAGCTTATTTAATTTGTTCTGGTGAGTAGAATCATTACCTTTAGGCTTTTTGCTGTAAACACTGTCTTTTCAGAGAAAATGCAGTGTTTACATTACAGCCTAGTGTTAACTTCACTTGCCACTCCTCAGCTGGCTGTTAGAGATCCTTCCTGGGTCATGGCTGCCTAAAATGCATCCACACATTCAGTATCTCCTTCCTCTGCATGCAGACACTGAACGTTCCTCATACAGATTCATTGATTAAATTCATCTCTATGAGTAGATGCTGATTGGTCAGGGCTGTGTTTGAATCATGCTGGCTCTGCCCCTGATCTGCCTCTTCGTCACTGTCTCAGCCAATCCTATGGGGAAGCACTGTGATTTGATCAGGCTACCACTTCTGATGATGTCAGCAGACTGCTTGTTTTTTCTGAGACAAACAGCATGCAGAGTTACAGCTTCAGGCTTGAATAAAAGTAAGATTTTGCTATTTTTAGGGAGGCATGAAGGGCCCAGGGGGGCTAATTGGTGGTTTTAGCACTATAGGGTCAGGAATACATGTTTGTGTTCCTGACCCTATAGTGCTCATTTAAGCTAAACTATTGGACAGCCCCTTGCGCCCTAAACCTCTATACCTAGTCATGGGTATAGATGTAATGTGTGTAATGGGTAAGTCAGGGAATCCATGTACCTCGTATTGTATTCAAAATGCATGAAACGTGCTTAATAAACGTAGTGAGGAACCTATGGGTAAAATAATGAATTGTAACATATGAATGTACTAGTCTGTCAGAGATATTTAAATAAGCAAAATAACATACCTAATGTGAATAGGCGCTTGCTCATAATAATTAAGATGAGCGAGAGGTTATTGCAGAGGACACAAATAGAAAAAATACTCAATAGGGATATTACCGACTAATGAAAATGGTATGGTATAGTAACAAAGTTTACCTTTCGTATAACAGGATTAGCCTTAAAGTTATACCAACATAATCCCTTCAAAGTTGTAGGAATTAAACTGTGATTAGTATCAAAATATTGCCTTTAATGAATCATTCATAACAGTCATTGATTCCCATGTAAGTAGGAAAACTGAAATAACATAGCATAGTTTACTGCATAATAGTACAAAACCAAGATGCTGATGCTAAAATAATCTATTTGTAGTAAAAGTAGCATAAAGTGAGTATATATATATATAATCTGTCAACATTGAAGTTGCTGTTTAGTAGACAGGAGAGTGCGCTGGATCTTGTGTATTATATATATATATATATATATATATATATATATATATATATATATGGCCAGGCTTGATAATCAGATATGGGGTGTTTGTACGTGTATGATTTCTGTATGATCGGGGTCCAAACTTAGGCCGAGTTAAAGGAGGAAAACTATGAATTGGACTCGCGGTCCCTTCTGAGATTAAGACTTTATGTATGAAAGCCAACTGAGGGCATGATTACGTTTGTGATGGGTGCTATGTGTCCAAACGAGGGCTGAACGTAAAACACACAAGTAAATATGGAATGAGGTTGAACATGTGCCAGATGTACTGATAGTAATGCCAACAGGAGTATGATTCACTATGACAAACAACAGTGTCTCATCTAATAAATAATGAGTCATGTTTGCCTTTTGAGTAGGGTATTCAAACGTAGTTTAAATGCAGTATAACGGTAAGGATCAGGTTGGCTGATGCTGATAAGTATCTAAATTTAGCAACAGTGGTATATAGGCCTGACCTCTAATACTGTGCTTAAATATTGTGAGGATAATGCTTGATGGGAGACTAATGCCTTGTATGTGCATGATAATGGTGTGATTGTGGGCGAAAAGTAGGTCTAGTGAAAGAGACAAATTCATGGTCCTTTATTATGATAGTAGGTATGTAGGTGAAATGAGAGCCTGATGATGTTGTGATGGTTAAGCGAGTTGGCCAAATGAGGGTCGAATGAACACCCAGTATGTATTATGTGTGGCCGCATGTGTGCCAAATGCATACCTAAATGAAGTACTAGCGCTGAGTCCGAAAATAAAGGAAGAATGTAATGAAAATCATACCTATGAACATGGCTAAATGAAGGCTGAATAAGAAAATACATGAAACTTATTACATGCAGAATAGACTGGATACAAAACCTACAATATGGCCGAATGGCTGAATATGATTAAATAAAATAGACTATATATGCCTGAAAAGGCTGAATATAAACAAAACCAACACAAACATGCTGCATGGCCAAATGAGGACCGAATATGTTCGTTACTCTGTAACATGTGTGAAATCAAACAAGCAATACCACATAACAAGCAAAATCTGCATAATGTTAAATATAATTACAAATACAATGCTATTGCTATATTTAATCATATAAAATTAATGGCTGAATGAGGACCGAATGATAACATTTATAAGTATTAGGATTGAAATTTCTGAATGATTGTGAAAACTAGGACAGCCGCATCCCTCATAAAATAAGATTGTTAGTGCTGAAAGGCAGAATAATGTTCCAAAGCTTATAATGTTTACAAAGTAAAATATGTGAATTCGGGTGCAAATACACTGAGCTGACAGGTTGAATTTCCGCCGAATGCCCCAGTAAGAACAGCGAATATATGACTATATACACTGAAATAAATTACAAACGCAACACTTTTGTTTTTGTCCCCATTTTTCATGAGCTGGACTCAAAGATCTAAGACTTTTTCTATGTACACAAAAGTCCTATTTCTCTCGAATATTGTTCACAAATCTGTCTAAATCTGTGTTAGTGAGCACTTCTCCTTTGCCGAGATAATCCATCCATCTCACAGGTGTTGCATATCAAGATGCTGATTAGACAGCATGATTATTGCACAGGTGTGGCTTAAGCTGGCCACAATAAAAGGCCACTCTAAAATGTGCAGTTTTATCACACAGCACAATGCCACAGATGTCACAAGTTTTGAGGGAGCGTGCAATTGGCATGCTGACTGCAGGAATGTCCACCAGAGCTGTTGTCTGTGAATTGAATGTTCATTTCTCTACCATAAGCTGTCTCCAAAGGCGTTTCAAAGAATTTGTCAGTACATCCAACCGGCCTCACAACCACAGACCTCGTGTAACCACACCAGCCCAGGTGTGTTTGCATAACCAAAAAATTTTGGCACAAACTGTCAGAAACTGTCTCAAGGAAGCTCATCTGCATGCTTGTCGTCCTCATCGGGGTCTCAACCTGACTGCAGTTCGTCATTGTAACCGACTTGAGTGGGCAAATGCTCACATTCAATGGCTTCTGGCACTTTGGAGAGGTGTTCTCTTCACAGATGAATCACACTTTTCACTGTACAGGTCAGATGGCAAACAGTGTGTATGGCGTCGTGTGGGTGAGCGGTTTGCTGATGTCAACGTTGTGGATCAAATGGCCCATGGTGGCAGAAGGATTATGGTATGGGCAAACATATGTTATGGACATCAAACACATGTGCATTTTATTGATGGCATTTTGAATGCACAGAGATACTGTGACGAGATCCTGAGGCCCATTGTTGTTCCATTCATCCACGACCACCAACTCATTTTGCAGCATGATAATGCACGGCCCATGTTGCAAGGATCTGTACACCATTCCTGGAAGCTGAAAACATCCCAGTTCTTGCATGGCCAGCATACTCACCGATCATGTTACCCATTGAGCATGTTTGGGATGCTCTGGATCGGCATATACGACAGTGTGTTCCAGGTCCTGCCAATATCCAGCAACTTCGCACAGCCATTGAAGAGGAGTGGACCAACATTCCACAGGCCACAATCAACAACCTGATCAACTCTATGCGAAGGAGATGTGTTGCACTGCGTGAGGCAAATGGTGGTCACGCCACAAACGGACTGGTATCCCCCCCCTCCCCCGCCCGGACCATCCTAATGCAGTAAAACTGCACATTTTAGAGTGGCCTTTTATTGTGACCAGCCTAAGCCACACCTGTGCACTAATCATGCTGTCTAGTCAGCATCTTGATATGCCAGACCTGTGAGGTGGATGGATTATCTCGGCAAAGGAGACGTGCTTACTAACACAGATTTAGACAGATTTGTGAACAATAGTTGAGAGATATAGGCCTTTTGTGTTCCTTTGAAAAAGTCTTGAGATTGTTGAGTTCAGCTCATGAAAAATGGGGGCAAAACAAAAGTGTTGCGTTTCTCATTTTGTTCAGTGTATAAAGAGGCAGAATAACAGCTGAAAGGGCTCATTAAAACATAATTTTTTTTATTTTTATTTTTATATGAATGACGCTTGTCTGGCGCAGATTCCCTCATAGAAATCACTGAGTGAGTCTGACAGAGGGGCAAGAATTCATATGTTATGCTACTTTACGAAACCCGCATCAAACATTGCCAGTTACTGCTGGCTACCATAGACCTCGCACTTTCATGTTTAGACTGCTGTATACCCGATTACATGATTCCACACTAATCTAAAATATTTCTCGCCTTCTCTCCGTCTCTCAATTTTTATTATTTACATAATTTTTAGAATGTCCAAAAAATGTTAACAAATATATAACAAATTAATGTTGTTATGCTGTTTATGGGAAAAAACACAGCATTAACATTATATGACAACTCATTGAATGAATAAACCTAAACCTCCCTTTCCTATCTTAAATATTCAAGTATTCATTGCTAAAAAAAAAAAAAAGCCTCAAGGCCATTAGTATATTAAAAATTTATTGGACAAGAATAACGAACAGCAGGAATATGTCAGGTTAATATCTGTCTATTAACAACAGTAGAGGTAGATGTAAAGTAATGTATATTATGTATACAGCTGAATGCACAGGCTACACACCATATGTCGTACTAATAAATATTTACAAAGGAAGGTTTCCATGTTTCAAATATCTAAAGTATGTGAGTGAATAAGGATTTGTAGGTAGAGGGGATGTAGCAGGGCTAAATAAAGAAAAACATCACTAAATCATCTTTATCTAGGGAGACTGACCTATAAATTGATTGTTTAATGGGCCCGCTTGCGGTATGTGATGCAGTGTGTATTTGAAATGGTTGAATCGTGATGTTATCTTAATCCAATCCAATATTTACAAAGCATGAATCCATGTTTAAACCACCATGCTCCATTATCGCTGTATATTGCATTTTGTGGTAAATATTTTTTTTTTTGTACATTTGCAACAAAATTCCAGCAAAGTTGATTTAAGACGAACAAACAAAACATAAATAATTTATAATGCAGATTTAAATTGTAAAATGTTAACACAGAGCTGAATTAAAAATCATGGTAGTTTTCCAATATGAAAAGTGATAATAGAACAATATTTGAAATAAAGAAAGAAAGAAGCGAAGATATTAAAAAGGTACGTGTAGCTAATTTACAGTGTGGTGCACTATTTTGGAAGTTTGAACCAACTAATGGGTACTTTTACAGTGGAACGTGAAATTTCAATTGTGATATTGATATGCTACAATACTATAATTTATTTTATTTATAATATTATAGAGGTACAAAAGTACTGTTTATGTGGACAATCTGCAATCTTCTCGGTAGTTTGTATATGTTTTACAAAATGCTTTTTTTTTTTGCAATATTTTATTGCTCTCCGGAATGCACATCGACATTTAGGCTTGTTACATCTTGTGTAGAGTATGATATTCTGTGTTTCTGTGCGAGGATAACAATTTGTGGAACTAAAACCTTACATTATTGGTAAATAAAGTATTTTTTCCCAATCTTTTCCTATTAGAGAGTGTGGTGGTATTACCATGTTTTGTATTATTCTAGAAAGGGCATTTTATATAGAGTTGGCCCTGGTACCAAACCTAATGTATTTATGCAGCTGAGTGTCAGTAACACAGTTTTTGTCTGTAGCCAACCACGGGCCACATTAGGTTGCGTTATGGTTAATTCTGCTATGGGGAAAATCCAAGGAAAACATGGGGAGGTTATCACTAAATCCATCTGTAACCTACATACGTCCTAAGCCTAAGGTAGTCAACTTTTTGCAATCCTGATGTTGTGGACTGCATCTCCTATAATGCTCTTACAGCCATAATGCAGGGGAGATGTAGTCTACAACATCTGGAATGTCGAAGGTTGCCTACCCGTACCCTAAGCACTAGTCAAAGAAAGTGAATTGCACTGAGGAGAAAAAGAGACAATGTTGCTAGGACTTTGAGTTATTTACTAAAGCATGAACTGTCTGGAACCCACAAAGAAATGTTGTTTCTCCAAATAGTGAAGCTGGACACATAGTAGATTGTTCAATTCATCTAATTCAGTCTATAATTTGCCATTCCTTGGTGAATATCCCCAAAATCCCTAGTTCAGTGAGTAACCATGTAAATTTCTTCCAAACGTTGATTGACATTTCAAATTTAAATGGACACTATAGGCACCCAAACCACTTCATCTTGTTGAAGTGGTCTGGGTACAATGTTCCTGTACCCTTAACCCTGCAATGTAAAACATTAATATTTTAGAGACAGCCACTTGATGCACTTCCTCGATTCCCTTGCAGTTTAACTCTGTGAAACACACTTTGCATGAGGACTTCAGCATCTTGAAAATCCACATAGGAAAGCATTGAGTCAAAATTGGGAAAGGCCCAATGCGCGCAGAGCACTCGGATGTCGGAGACAGCGGAGAGCGATCCCGTGCTGAGGAACCTCAGCGTAGGAATCAGGTAAGCGGGGGGGGGGGGGGGGGGGGAGGAGTGGGGGGAAAGGATTTTTAACTCTTCATCTGTAGGAATACAGTTTTTGCTAGCAGAATGCTTGGTTGTATAGGGAGAGGTATTAGCAGTAGAAAGAGGGAAGTGCTCATGCCATTGTACAGAACACTGGTGAGACCTCACTTGGAGTACTGTACACAGTACTGGAGACCATATCTTCAGAAGGATATTGATACCTTAGAGAGAGTTCAAAGAAGGGCTACTAAACTGGTTCAAGGATTGCAGGATAAAACTTACCAGGAAAGGTTAAAGGATCTTAACATGTATAGCTTGGAGGAAAGACGAGACAGGGGGGATATGATAGAAACATTTAAATACATAAAGGGAATCAACACAGTAAAGGAGGAGACTATATTTAAAAGAAGAAACACTACCACAAAAAGAGGACATAGTCTTAAATTAGAGGGCCAAAGGTTTCAAAATAATATCAGGAAGTATTACTTTACTGAGAGGGTAGTGGATGCATGGAATAGCCTTCCAGCTGAAGTGGTAGATGTTAACACAGTAAAGGAGTTTAAGCATGCGTGGGATAGGCATAAGGCTGTCCTAACTATAAGATAAGGCCAGGGACTAATGAACGTATTTAGAAAACTGGGCAGACTAGATGGGCCGAATGGTTCTTATCTGCCGTCACATTCTATGTTTCTATGTTTCTATGTTTTGTATTACTAACACTATATGGTTTAAGTGACTAATCCCTTCTAATGTCTCTGTTATCAACTATTAACATAGGGCAATGTTGGAATATATTTCATATATTATGGCTATTTTTTTAAGTCAGAGCATAATTTGGCTATTCATATATCACTCAGTATGTCTTTGAGTCATAAGTGTTCCAGCTCTATTTATGTATTTGTAGAGGTTATAGATGCTGAAAGAATTAAATAACAAAAACCATATTCTGGTTGTATGTATTGTCTGAATGTCTTTTTTATTTTCAGAGATTATACATTGTTTAATTTGCTTTTGTAGCTTTGCAACTGCTAAATCTTAGCATTTTTGGGTATATGAAGTGATTAAAAGAATACAACTTCCACCTAACAGTACCAGACTCAAAAAAAAATGTAGGATGTTTTTTTGTTGTTCAATAGAAGCCTGGTTTTCCATGTTAAATGCTTTGTTGAATACAATATATAAATTGATTCTAAAATACTTCTTGAACAGTGAATTCCAGGTTAATCACATAATTTGGAAACTGCTACTTAAGGTCAGATGAGGGACATTAAAATTTGGCCAGTAGAGGTATTCCTTCCCGTTGGCCTTGGAAGCCAGTGGAATCATCAAAACATTTCTTGGCTGAACTTTTTCATTTAGAGCCTGTTTAATGGCATTGAATGGTGAAAGATTCCATGTTTCCTTCCATGATATGTGTGCCCAGTCCACATAATTAAAGCCAGCAGTCTGGGCAATGATTCAGTATTTTAATCATAGCAAGTCACAAGAAGCCAAAGGTTTGTTCAGAAACTCTAAATTCCCTCAGCTGTTACAGATGTAGCATACGTTATTCAGCAGTAGAGGGAATCCTTCTGGTCCATAGACTATAAAGTTCTATAATGTAGTGGCCTATTATGTGCAAACATGTAAAAACACAACTGGAGCCTTCTGCCTCAAGGACCTGAGATACTGGGTACTTAATAATTCAGTCTCCAAAGCCTTCTGCACACAAGATAATGCACACCTTTCTGGGTCTGGATAATGGCAAGTCCACCGTCCCCCCCACCCGTAATAATTGTCATTAATACCACCAACTCTGACCTACGAATTGATTGCTTATAGGCCAGCTTGCGATATGTGATGCGGTGTGTATTTGAAGTGGTTGGATCGTGATGTTATGTCCAATATTTACAAACCGTGCATCCATGTTTAAACTATCATGCTTTATCATCTATGCATATCGTATTTTATGGTAAATATATATATATTTTTAACTTTCAACATAATTCCAGCAAAGTTTATTTAAAGCGAATAAAGAAAACATAAATAATTTATAACAATGCAGATTTAAAATGTAAAATGTTAACGCAAAAGCTGAATTAAATTCACTGGTGGTTTTCCAATATAAAAAGTAATATTAGAACAATATTTGAAATAAATAAGGAAAGGAGAGTATATATTAAAAATGCATTTGTAGCTTATTTACAGTATGGTGAACTAAGTTTGAACCAACTATTGGGGTAATTCACAGTGGAATGTGCATTTTCAAATTTGTCTTAATTGTGATATTTGTGTGTTACAATACTATAATCTCATTCTTTTGTAATATTATAGGTACAATAGTTCTATTTAGGTGGGATATCTGCAATCTTCTCAATAATTTGTATATATATATTTTTATATAATCTGTTTTTTGCACCATTTGAACTCTGTTTCCTACCTTTGGGGTGCATGATGGTGGCTTCTGCTGGCTGAGGCTGTTGGGAATTAGAAACTGACTGTAGCTGTTCATGCCCTCCTCCTCTCCCTCTCCCTCTCCCATGGCTCAGTCTCTGTTATCTGGGAGGAATTGGCAGGCTTCCACTTTCTCCCAGCACTGGTTGCAGATATTACCAGCTCATGAACTGGCTCCTGATGACATATGCCCATCGGGTGTCCAGAAGTGCATGGGCCACATCAGCATGAGGGCCCCAGTGCAGCTGCTAGTAGTGCCACCACTGGTTGAAGCAGTATTGGTAGCAGACCTCTCCTTACATTTATTCTTGACCTCTATAATCTCTGCAATCCTTTTCCCTTGAATACTGCACAAGCTGTGTGAGTGAGTCGCCTTTAACAATATCCAAGCGCTGAATGTGGCATGGGAGGACTAGGGAAGAAGGCAGGGGAACAACTGCCCCCCATTCACTAGCATGAGAGTGCTGATAAGGGGATTTGTGGTGTAGTCTCAAACCATTCTTCTTAATTTTAAAATAACAGGAAATATTTTGCACCATTCTGGGGGACTGACTCGTTAGGCAGGAATTGTGAAGGGCATTTACCAACTTGGTAATCCCGTGGGTTTGTGCATGGGCTTGTGTCTTGTTTTCTTCAGGCCTGGGCTGGCCCATTGGGATATTTGTCTGGTGGGCTGCGGTATCAGAAGCTGACCAGGCTGCCAAAGTACAGTGAGTATGTATGAGGTTCCTGGAGGTATTTGCCAGTGACCGCAGGGTGAGAGAAGGTTGTGATCATGTCATTCATTACACATACCAGTTGCCATTTCAAAAAGGGCCTTGTTCACCATCATATCTTAAAACTGTGGTAGGTTTTAAGTAATTGCATCATGCTCACATGTTTAGTGATTCATTGCTCAATAGAAATTAAATCACAAAAACGTAAAACCTTTAGATGAGCAAACCCTCCTCTTGTGTGTTTTACTGAACTTTGTTGAGTGAAATGAAATGGCCAAAAAAGGACATAAATCATAATTTTAGTTAATATTAATTAATAACTAATAAAGAACCAGACTTTATGAAGTGCCATAGAATGAAATAGGGTTAGTATACAAGGTGATGTTTAGTAAATGTAATTTAAGTGCAAATATATGTACTGATACATTAAGAATATTTATTGTACTATATTTGGAACCCCCTGTGAGTCTGAGTTACATTACCAAAGACATGTACAGGAAAAATACACTGATCAGCCACCACATTAAAACCAGTGACAATGATTATATTGACACCTGTCAATGGATGGAATATATTAGGTAGCAAGTGAACAGTCAGTTCTTGAATTTCATGTGTTGAAAGCAAACAAAATGGGCAAGCTTAAAGATCTGAGTAACTTTGACAAAGGCCAAATAGTGATGGCTAGATAACTGGGTCAGAGCGAAAAAAACGGCAAGTCTTGTGGGGTGTTCCCGGTATGTATTTCACCAGTTGTCCTTCTTTGCATCACTTTTGGTAGGTACTAACCGCTGCATGCAGGGAACACCCCGCAAGACTTGTAGTTTTGGAAATGCTCTGACCCAGTTGTCTAGCCATCATTATTTGGCCCTGTTCAAAGTCACCCAGATCTTTTCTCTTGCCCATTTTTCCTGCTTCCAACACATGAAATTCAAGAACTGCCTGTTCATTTTCTGCCTAATATATCCCATCTCTTGACAGATGCCATTGTAATAATGTAATCAATATTATTCACTTCACCTGTCCGTGGTTTCAATGTTGTGGCTGATCAGTGTATGAACTGTATAATAAAAGGCTGTTAAGGTGGTAACTTAAACCTCAACTGTCTCTTTCTCGTAATTCTGTGGTCTATTCATTGATACTTGGTCAAGACGTAATGTTGACCAGAGTCGTCTTTTCTATATTGCCTTTGGTCATGGAGTACCAATTCATTTTCTTTCTCTTTGATCATTTGGATAGATTTGCATTAGATAACTCACCGATTTATAGCTGGGTAATAAAATTGCAAAGAAGGGTTCAAAGCAATAAAACTTGATGAAAGTATCTTCTTCCCAGCTTAGGGATATAGTCCAGATAAGAATTTCCTGCTGTTGAACTTTGCAATGTTGGGTGCAAGGTACAGGAAGATCCCGGTTAATTGGAACCAGCAATAGAATATAATTTTGTCAATTAACATAAGTAAAAGCGCTTGTTAAAAGTCAGCTTTATTTTGTGCAGTTGATACTATCACAGCATAATGAGCAAGTATCTTTGTGTGAAGCTGTTGGAAGTGAATATTTTTGCTCTTTAAATCCTGAGATTAGCATTTCACATCTAGCTCTTGCTTTTTTTTTAGTCTCTGGAGCAAACGAGATCTCTAAAGGAGAAAAAAAAGAAGTCTTGTCTGGATGTGATTTTTCACTGTTCTGCAATACACCTTTTTCATGCAACACTCTAAATCAAGGGTGGCCAAAAGATAGACCGTAAGCTAATGTAGATTAAACATTTCCACAACGCTTTGCAGGTGGTGGTAATAGGTCCGGAGGTTCCACGTTTTGGCCATCTCTATCTAGAACAGTAGATGAGTTAAAAAAACTCAATGCTTGCAACATAAAACTATTAGGAACTGTCATATGTTAAAATAAAATGACAGCAAATTGTGTTTAATACATAAGGCTTATTCACCAACAATAAGCTGGAGATCTTGGCTATTTTATCCTATATTTTTTAGTTTGCCTCTCAATTCACTACACACCCTGTTTAGTGAATAAGCCCCACGGTGTCTGCAATTTTATAATTGGACACAGGGCCCCCTAGCAAGAAGCCACATGAACATCTGTGATTTAATGAATATATAAATTCTACCACAGTGGATTAATTATCTGCATTCCTGAACACGAATGCAAAACTCAGCATTGTGACTTCGCACATCTGATCATTTTAGATGCAGATACTGGACATTTCGTATTAGTCTAGAAGTCATTTTAAATATTGGTAATATGAAGTGGAAGTTGTCAGTTCCCTATAAACAAGTTACTATAAATATTGTCTTCCTGATGGAATCCAGTGCTCTCCCACCTGTGTAAGTTGCTGCATTATGTTAAAAAAAAAAAAAGGGTTTAAAAGTAGACTTGTTTATGCAGAAAAACTTGGCTAAGTCAGGGTAAGTCACCGTGCCCAAAGAAGTGTGAGGCCTTGTCCACTGTCAGGATCGGGACAGGGATCCAACACGCAGAGTACAAACAGTAGCCAGATACGTATACCGGACCTTAGAATGGCCGGACAAACGTAAGTAGTACAGTATAGAATGGTCAAAGACAAGCCGAGGTCGAGGGTAACAGAAGACAGGTAAGCGAGAGACAAGCCGAATCAAGGGTAACAGAGATAAGCAGAGTAAGGTAAACAAGCCGGGTCAAAACCAAAAGGGAAAATAGAATACACAAGCACTGAGTGACTAGAACAAGCTAGAACCACGACAGGGCAATGAGCTAATGAAAGAAGCTCTGTTAAATACCCTGTTCAGAGCAGTAACCACGCCTCCAAGGCGTCCTGATTGGTCCTGCAGCCATTGACTGACAGGTTGTTCCGGGGGAGTGTCCTGATGACTACTTCCTGCCTAGATGCTGTAAAAGGCAGTCACTCCCTCGCGGCCGGCCTAGCATGACCGGATAGACCGCGGGGAAGGGAGCCATCAGACCGTCTGGCTGGAGGAACAGCTAAGTCTCTACCTCTTTCGGAGGTAGAGACCACAGGTACCCTGACAGTACCCCCCCTCTCAGATACGCCCACCGGGCGGAATGAACCGGGACGAGATGGGAAGCGAGAGTGATACGCCCTGCGGAGACGGGGAGCATGAACATCCTCCTGAGGTACCCAACTCCTCTCCTCAGGACCATATCCCTTCCAATCAACCAGATATTGTACTCTCCCCCGGGAGATTCGAGAATCAATAATAGAGTTAACCTCATACTCCTCCTGACCCTCCACCTGAACGGGGCGAGGAGGGGCTAGTGTGGAGGAAAATCTGTTACATATGAGTGGTTTCAGCAATGAAACGTGAAACGAGTTCGGGATGCGTAAGGTATTAGGAAGAGCTAAACGATACGCAACTGGATTGATACGGGTCAGCACCCTGTAGGGTCCAATATAACGAGGAGCGAACTTCATGGAGGGCACTTTTAAACGGATGTTCCTCGTGCTCAGCCATACCCTATCACCTGGAACAAAGACCGGAGCCGCCCTTCTACGTTTATCAGCGTGTTTCTTGACCAACATAGAGTTGTGCACAAGGATTTGTCGAGTTTGATCCCACAACTTCCTCAAATTGGCAACATGAACATCAACCGACGGCACCCCCTGGGAAGGGGAATCCGAAGGAAGAATAGACGGATGAAAACCATAATTCATGAAGAAGGGGCTTGAATGAGTAGAATCGCAAACGAGATTGTTGTGTGCAAACTCCGCCCAAGGAATCAAACCGACCCAATCATCCTGGTGTTCAGAAACAAAGCATCGTAAATATTGTTCGATTTTCTGGTTGGTACGTTCAGCAGCTCCGTTAGACTGAGGATGATAGGCAGAAGAAAAGTTTAATTTAATACCAAGTTGAGAGCAGAAGGACCTCCAAAAGCGGGAAACAAATTGGGAGCCTCTGTCCGATACAATTTGAGAGGGTATCCCATGTAGGCGAAAAATCTCCTTAGCGAATATCTCTGCCAATTCGGGAGAAGACGGGAGTTTAGGCAGGGGAATGAAGTGTGCCATTTTAGTAAACCTGTCAACCACGGTGAGGATAACAGTCTGTCTTTTAGAGATAGGTAGATCGACAATAAAGTCCATGGCCAAACAGGACCATGGTTTCTCTGGAACCTCCAAGGGGTGCAGGAATCCACATGGAAGCGTATGAGGTTGTTTGGTTTTAGTACAAACTTCACATGCAGCGATGAACTCCTCAATATCCCTCCGTAAAGCAGGCCACCAGAAGTCCTTAGAGATCAACGCGTAAGTTTTGCGAATACCAGGATGTCCCGCCATCTTGCTATTATGTAAACACTGTAAAAGTTCCAGTTGAAGAGCAGGAGGAACGAAATGACGGCCCGCAGGAGTCTGTTTAGGTGCTAGATGTTGCAACTTAATGATTTCGGCCAGTAATGGAGAATGAATCCTGAGATTCGTATTAGCAATGATATTGCATTTCGGAACTATAGAAGAAAGAACTGGTTCAGGTACAGTAGAAGGTTCATATTGGCGAGATAATGCATCGGCTTTAGAGTTTTTAGAACCAGGTCTGTAAGTCAGTACATAATTGAAGTGAGTCAGGAATAAGGACCAACGAGCTTGTCTAGAGGATAAGCGCTTAGCCTCCCCAATATAGGACAAGTTTTTGTGGTCCGTCAAAATCGTAATAGGGTGTAGGGTCCCCTCCAACAAATGTCTCCACTCCTTTAAGGCTTTAATGACTGCTAACAGTTCCCTTTCCCCGATGTCATATCTGCTCTCAGGCCCAGAACATTTCTTAGAGAAAAAACCACAAGGGTGTAACGGTTTATCCACCCCTAACCTTTGAGACAGAACAGCCCCAACTGCTGTCTCAGAGGCATCGACCTCGAGCAAGAAAGGCAGAGTCGTATCAGGATGGACTAGAATGGGAGCCGAGGCAAAAAGTTCCTTGAGAGTCTTGAAAGCACCAAGAGCTTCCTTAGACCAGAACTTAGTATCAGCCCCTTGTTTGGTCATATTGGTAATAGGCGCAATGATAGAGGAGTATCCTTTAATGAAGCGCCTATAGTAGTTGGAAAAACCAATAAACCTTTGGATAGCCTTGAGTCCTTTGGGCAAGGGCCAGTCTAAAATAGATTGGAGTTTTACAGGATCCATTTTAAAACCCTCCCCAGAAATCACGTATCCAAGAAAGTCTACCTGAGACTGATCAAAACTGCACTTTTCCAATTTGCAATATAGACCATGTTGCAGCAGCTTGTGTAATACCTTTCTGACCTGTCTATGGTGAGTCTCAATCTCCTTAGAGTGTATTAGTATGTCGTCCAGGTAAACAATAACACAATCATGCTGAAACTCCCTAAGTACCTCATTAATCAAATCTTGAAATACTGCAGGAGCATTGCATAGTCCAAATGGCATAACAGTGTATTCGTAATGGCCATACCGGGTATTGAATGCCGTCATCCACTCGTGACCTTGCTGGATTCTCACCAAATTGTAAGCCCCTCTGAGATCTAACTTGGTGAAGATTTTGGAGCCCTTAAGACGATCAAATAACTCGGTAATCAGTGGGATAGGATAGGCATTTCTGACAGTTATTTTATTCAAGCCTCGGTAATCGATACAAGGTCTCAGCGTGCCATCCTTCTTCTTAATGAAAAAGAACCCAGCCCCGGCCGGAGAAGAAGACCTCCTGATGAATCCCTTTTCTAAATTCTCCCGAATATACTCCTCTAGAACCGAGTTTTCCTGAACAGACAAAGGATATACATGGCCCCTCGGAGGCATAGTGCCGGGTAGCAGCTTAATCTTACAGTCAAATGACCTGTGTGGAGGCAAAGAATCGGCTTTCTTCTTGTCAAACACTGCCCTTAAGTCTAGGTAAAGGTCTGGTATTTGTCTTTCTGTGGACTGAGTAGGATTCTCCGGTATGTTAATATTAGCTAATGGAGAAACCTTGCACAAACACCGATCCTGGCAGCCCTGGCCCCACGAGAGTATCTCTCCTAATTCCCAATCGATAATAGGGTTATGTTTTTTCAACCATGGGTACCCCAGAACTATGGGAACGGAAGGAGACGAAATGAGCAGAAGAGATAAATTCTCCACGTGTAGGATACCAACATTTAAATCAATGGGTACGGTCTCACGAAAGATAACAGGGTCTAGTAGTGGTCTACCATCTATGGCCTCAACGGCCAAAGGTGTCTCCCTTAGCTGGGATGGAAAATTGTTCTTACTAGCAAAGGCTTGGTCGATAAAATTCTCAGCAGCACCGGAATCTATCAATGCCATAGCCCTTACTACTTCCTTCCCCCAAGTTAAGGAAACTGGTAGCAGAAGCCTGTGATCCTTATAATTAGGAGTAGAAGACAAAATAGAAACACCCAAGGCCTGTCCTCTAGAGGGACTTAGGTGCGAGCGTTTCCCGGGCGGTTAGAACAGTTCGAGAGTAAATGACCATTGGCTCCACAATACATACACAAACCCTCTCTTCTCCTGTGCTGTCTTTCCTCCTCAGAGAGGCGGGTATACCCTATCTGCATAGGTTCAGTAAGCAAAGATATCGTGGAGTCAGGACTTGGAAAAGCAGGAGCTAACCTAAAAGAAGGAGCTAACCTAAAAGAGGTTCCTCTCTCGAGTGTTCTGTCTCTCTCTTAGACGTTCATCTATACGAGAGATGAACGAAATTAAATCCTCTAAATTCTCAGGGAGTTCTCTGGTAGCAACCTCATCAAGGATTACATCAGATAGGCCATTCAAAAATACATCCATATACGCCTGCTCATTCCACTTGATTTCTGCCGCCAGAGACCTGAACTCTAGTGCATAATCCACCAGTGTTCGGTTCTCCTGTCTCAGGCGCAACAGTAATCTGGCTGCATTAACCTTTCTACCTGGAGGGTCAAATGTTCTTCTAAAAGCAGCTACAAATGCGTTATAGTTATAAACTAATGGGTTATCGTTCTCCCATAGTGGGTTGGCCCATCTCAGAGCTTTCTCAATGAGTAGGGTGATAATAAATCCTACTTTTGCCCTATCTGTAGGATAAGAGCGAGGTTGCAATTCAAAGTGGATACTAATTTGGTTTAAAAAACCACGACACTTCTCAGGAGCCCCACCATAGCGTACTGGGGGGGTAATGCGAGAAGAAGCACCCACTGTGGCTACCTCTAGACCTGAACAGACAGGAGAAACAGGGGTATTACGTATCTCCTCTGGTGGGTTATTGGCACAAGCTAATAGAGCCTGTAGCGCAAGCGCCATCTGATCCATTCTGTGATCCATGGCTTCAAACCTAGGATCAGGAGCAGCCAGCTGACTGTTTGTACTTGCAGGATCCATTGGCCCTGTCGTAATGTCAGGATCGGGACAGGGATCCAACACGCAGAGTACAAACAGTAGCCAGATACGTATACCGGACCTTAGAATGGCCGGACTAACGTAAGTAGTACAGTATAGAATGGTCAAAGACAAGCCGAGGTCGAGGGTAACAGAAGACAGGTAAGCGAGAGACAAGCCGAATCAAGGGTAACAGAGATAAGCAGAGTAAGGTAAACAAGCCGGGTCAAAACCAAAAGGGAAAATAGAATACACAAGCACTGAGTGACTAGAACAAGCTAGAACCACGACAGGGCAATGAGCTAATGAAAGAAGCTCTGTTAAATACCCTGTTCAGAGCAGTAACCACGCCTCCAAGGCGTCCTGATTGGTCCTGCAGCCATTGACTGACAGGTTGTTCCGGGGGAGTGTCCTGATGACTACTTCCTGCCTAGATGCTGTAAAAGGCAGTCACTCCCTCGCGGCCGGCCTAGCATGACCGGATAGACCGCGGGGAAGGGAGCCATCAGACCGTCTGGCTGGAGGAACAGCTAAGTCTCTACCTCTTTCGGAGGTAGAGACCACAGGTACCCTGACATCCACTTTGCATGGACATTTTATATGAGTAAGAGAAAAAAAAGTCCACTGCCGCTCTCGAAAAATAACGGGCAATCGATTCCAATGAGGATATACATAAATAAGCAATAAACTAAAAAAAAAAAAAAAAATAGATTAGTAAAACCTTAGTAAAAACAAAATAGACAAAAAGAGGAACAGGGCATTATAATAATCATATTCATTAAGTTTTATGCCATATTTCATGTTTGTTTTAAATGTCCTGTGTCCCGAGAGATATATAGAGATATATATATTGTGACCGAAAGCAAGGAATTGTGCTGTAGGGAATCTATATACCTCCCCAGATTTTGCAAGGTTCCTACTTTGTGTAATTAGCCCCAGGGAAATGTGTTATGTTAAAATTAATACTGCACTTTAAATATGTGTATATTTGGGCCCTGGGGAGGAGCACTTGGAGAGTAGGGTGGGCCAGTGCTCCTTTCCACATTTTGGAAGTTGCTTGTAACCTACAGGTGAGAAGTCCAGTTCCAGAGTTTCAATCCTAATTTAACTCACCTGAAAAGGATTGTCAATTACAGGTGCTATTAAGTACTTCCCTGCCAAGGGAGGAGGGAGATTGTGTTTGATTTCTGTGAGTGGAAACAGAGAGCTGAAAACCCTGAAACAGTAAGGTTGTTGTTTATGTTGGGAAATGGACAAGCCATCCAACCCAGTTAGCTAATTATTTTGTTTAGTTAGTGCTCAGAAGAGCAAGGATTTTGTTTTATATATTTTGTTACAACCTTTTATACCTTACTGTGCATTTATTTTGCAACCACAATAAAAAGAGCAAGTCCTTTTACCTAATCCAGTGTGTGAACTGTCTCTAAAGCCTACAAACACTGTTTGTAACACCCCAATCCCAGGACAAGGTACCAAGGGAAAGGAGTACTTTTGTCACAATATATATCTATATATATATATATATATATATATATATATATATATATATATATATATATATATATATATATAAAAATATAAAATACCTCGTTGGAAGTGCACTCACAGGACTCGAAACTGTTGCCAAAAATGTGCCATTTATTCAAGCTTCAAAAGTTGATTACATAGTGTCAGCGTTTCAGTCCACTACCTCTGAGCCACAGCAGCTTTGTTTGTTTTCAAGCTATTCCAGTTCTGTTCTTCCTGGCTTGTCTGCAGCAGTGGGGGCTGGTCCTTGACTAATGCGGTGCTTCACCTGACCCTGATCAGTTATCAGCAGGGTATATAAACTCAGCCTCGCCCTGTAAACTGGGTCGAGTCTTTGATCCTGTTGTGTGTGTTCCATACCAGTGTTCCTGTCTATTGTTACTCTGCTTCATATTGACCCCGGCTTCTGACATTGTTTACTCTGACCTCTGGCATCCCTTGACTTCGGCTACTCCTTGTTGTTCCTGTCCTCTGGCATTCTTTGACCTCGGCTATCCCTTGACAATCCTGCTGTTTGAGTCCTTGCCTGCACTGCGACTTGGAACTTCATTCTGCACAGCTCCCGTGCACAGACCCACAGGCCAGGGGAATTCTTACCTGACCACCTTGGCCTGTGGCTATTTGCAAGGGTGAGCAACATATCTGCGCTACAGACTCCCAACCCAGGTAAGACCCTGACACAACTGGGGTGAACCCCCTTTTTGTTATACACGTCAACTGGCAACTCTAAGGAAGGTAAAACCCTTAGTGGTACCTCCTCCCACGCCAGAAATATCAGGGTGCCCCCGCTATATGTATGTGAGACTTCCACGTCTCCCATTTCACGCAAGGGAAATGCCCTTCCGTACACTAGAGGGTAAGCCCCTCTCATATTGACACCAACGACCCTGGTTTGTCGCTTAGACCACCCAGAACACCCAGTGTTACACATTTCTGGGCGAGCCCCAGTTGTACCAGGAGCCTGGCACCATGTAGGGTGTATTTCATGCAAGTGGCGCAAACCCACTAACTGTCACTGTTCCCCAACAGGATTACTCGATCAATATGAGTGACACACCCCCACCCACACAAGACCTCCAGGTATTGATCAACGCTGCGGTTGCGGCCTCGGTGGAAAAAACCCTTGTGAAGGTGCTGCCACAACCCATTGATGATGGATTACCAGACAAGGAACTGGCAGGCCCCAAATGCAATTGGAAAAGGGCGACTTCCCCAGCAACGAGAATTAAGGGCAAGGCTCCGGTCAAACGCTCTAAGAGAACCAAAAAAATGGAAACCTCCTCCCCATCTATTCCTCGGACATGGACTTCATTGGCGGTGGTGGATGAATGGCAGGCGGAGAGGTCCGTATCCGAACAGGATGACTGGCATGACTTACCTCAGTCGGACTCCAGTTACGTGAAGGAAACAGTGCTAGGGTCTCTCAGACCCAATTTGTTGTTCACTTTCTGGTGTCCTTGTGCTTTGTGGTGAACAGACAAAAGTCGGCACTCGTTCCATCTCAAACGTGCAGTTCCTCGGGTTTGATATAGACTCAGTGAACTGTGTTCTACGACTGCCAACCTCGAAGATTTCCTCGATACATAAGGAATTGCGCAAGGTGTTACGCAAAGACTGTGTTCCTCTATGTCTCCTTGCCCGCATAGTGGACCTCCTCTCCTGCTCGATTCAAACAATCTTTCCAGGCCCGCTACACTACTGAGCCATGAAACGGTTGAAGGCCACTTACCTGAGACCAGGTTACTCCTACGACCATCAGCTACCACTGTCAGAGGAGGTACGGTCAGAACTTGGTGGTTACGACATATGGAAGCCTGGAATGGAAAGGCGATGTTTGTCCCCTCTCCGGACTTTGTGGTAGAATCTGACATCAGTCTTTGTGGCTGGGGAGCCAACTGCGCAGAACGCTCCACGGGGACTACACATGATAGCAGGGTAATTTGCTATCTGCAGCCTTGCCAAGGGCCTTTCCGATTGCAGCATTCTGCTACGCATGGACAATATTTTGGCAGTGCAATATATAAACCACCCTGGGGAGCCCGTTCCCGGTACCTGACAGAGGCAACAAAGGACATCTATAAATTTTGCCTCTCCCGCAACATCACCCTTCGGGCGGAATATCTACCAGGGACTTCGAGCCTCAGATTGGTTCTCTCACCACTGGCGGGACACCAATGATTTGCGGCTAGATTACTTGATTCTCAGAGATCTGATGCCCCTCAGGGGGCCACTAAAGGTGGATCTGTTTGCCTTCAACTCCAGAGGTATTTCAGTTGGCTTCACGATCCTGAATGCGAGGCAGTGGACGCATTCCTCCAGCCCTAGCCGATTCAGGGTTCCTTCCCTCCTTTCTCCATGCTAGCAAGAGTACTCCACTACTTGAGGCTACACAGAGTGTCCCTACTACTCCTCGCTCCTCTATGGCAGAGTCAGCTGTGGTTCCCGGATCATCTGGAATTCTTGTACAACCAACTACTTCTGCTCCCCTCGTTTCCTACTCTCCTCACTAGGATGGACGATTTCCGGGGATCCTGGTCGGTCCACAGTTTACTTCTCTGGGGCTCCTGGCACAAGGAGAAGCTATATCTCCGCCTGGGACGCTTGGAGCAGTTGGTGTTTGGAGAGGGATTCCGATCCCTTTACAACACCTATCCCACTCATTCTGAACTACCTGTCTCATCTATTTTTCATAGGTTGGTCTTATCAATCTATTAACGTGGTACACTCGGCTATCTCGGCGGCATACATTCCTATCCAGGGCATTCCAGTGGGACAAGATCCTCTGGAATGTCGGCTTCTGAGAGGCATTAAATTATCAAGACCTCCGGGAACCAAATATTCTCGCCTCTGGGATGTGGATTTGGTTCAACGTTTCCTGCGAGACTGGCTGGATAATGCGAGTTTGTCCCTGCGACAACTATCCACTAAACTGAGTCTCTTATGATGTCTCATCTCGTTCCGTTGGGCCTCAGACGTTCGTGCATTTGACATGGACGGTTTTTCCTTCTCGCCGGAAGGGGTCACGTTCTATATTTCACAGCCTAATAAATCCGATTCTAACTCAGTTTTTTTATCCATTTTTTTCATGAGGTTTTGTGGTTATGCGTCGTAGATGCGCTGTTAAAGTATGAAGCGGCTACAGACTTCTTCGCTACAGACTTCACCATCAGGACAACTTCTTCTTTCCTATGTTAAACCACACAAGCCTGCCATAACCACGACTTTGGCTAGGTGGATTCGTTGGTGGTTGTCCACGGCCGGGGTAGAATCCTGTTTTGGTGCCCACTCGGTTGGTGGCACGACTGCATCACAGGCCTTTTCGGCAGTTGCGTCCCTCGCGGACATTATGAAACAGGGGTTTTAAAACTCTGGTCCCCCAGATGTTGCTACAACTCCCATGATTCTTTGAATTACATAGATAGCCAGAAAATCATGGGAGTTCAGCAATACCTGGGGGGCCGGAGTTTGAGGACCCCTGTTATGAAATGTCTGGATTGGACACAAGAGAATAATTTCCGTGTCTTCTACTTTAGACAATCTTCTCACGCTTCTTTCGCTTTTCTTAATTCTCAGCGTTAAAAATGCAAAATATGAAGCCTACTGTCATGTGGTAAAATTGTAGATTATGTGTCAGGGTGGCGGTCCGGTGCCCGGGCCCAGACACTGTCCGGGCGGCGAGGACCAGGACCCAGTATGTCTGATGTTCAAAGTCACAGTGTGGAGGTGGATTTGCAGGGTCTGGTGCAGGGTAACCGCACGCCCCCTGGTGTTGAGCACCAGCGTTTGTGCAGCCACATACCAGAACCCTGATGTAGCTACAGCAGATCCCAGGTACTTGGAGCTGGAAATAAGCAGACCTCCCAGGAGCTGAATAGGGAGGCTCTGCAGCAAGATTGTATCCAGTACAGAAACAAGGCAAGGCTAGGATAGTCACCCAAAATGAAAACAAGACAGAACTAATAGAACCCAGAAGCAGAGAAGGATAGGAAGCTAAACCCAGAACATGTACAAAAGACATAAGGGAACATTAACATAACATGGGCAGGACAGGACTGTACATGGGCTGGGAATACAAACTAAAACAAGACAAGATATAATGGGCAAAACAAGAGGAGAAATAACCAAGTACTATATATGAAAATCATGGGGATTTAGTCACACTATATGATCATCCATTGCATAAGCTTGCCAACAACGCAAATGTACCCCATATCTGGCAGGTCCTACTCTGCCTAATGTAAGCTAAACCAACCAAAGAAAACACACATAGTACTTACCTGCAAGAAAGACTTGAGCAGCTGCCTGCAGGAACACTGAAACAAAAGGATACCAGAAGCCATCACCAGACTGATCCGCAGCTTGGAACAGGATGTGACATTATGCTAACGTAGTGTACCTATAATCTTAATTTTAGTAATGACAGGAGGCGAATATTTTCCCACCCTGCTATGCTTTCCACCCTGGGTCTTTATTTCTCGTACTATTCTTATTGATATATATTGGTTGTAAGTATTGGTTATATATATATATATTGATATATATTGGTTAACTATATAGTTTTTACATTTAGTCTATTGCTTAGTTAGATAATGTATGGTTAAATCGCTTTAAGCTAATTCTTTAATGTGTTATGGCATTTGCTTATGTTATGTGGTTATTATTGTGGACATCGTGTCACTTCAGATGCCTTTCACTTATTTTTGTTTCCTTTCAGTGTGATCGACTTCTCCAAGGGATTGGATCTGTTTCCGTTATGTTGCCGGTCATCTATTTTTCATTTTCTGAATGTTGCTTGCTGTTCCGTTATTCTTCAGGACTTGGTTTTGTTCTAGACTATGTATATTGTTCGCTACAAAGAATGAGGAAGTGATCAGACTGGCAGGGCATTTTATAGAGTTGGATACTTTTTTCTGATTGGTTGTTTCTGTTATGATCTGTGCTGCTGGATTTTACAGTAAAGTGAGTTATGCTAAATATTTGCCTCCTGTAAGATTATAAATACACTACGTTAGCATAATCTACAATTCTCCTCGACCTTTCTGCTGCCTTTGACACGGTTGATCATCAACAGCTTCTCCTCATCCTCCGTAAACTGGGTCTATGAGATACCGCTCTCTCCTAATGCTCTTCCTACCTCTCCCAGCGCTCATTCAGTGTTTTTTTCTATGGCTCTGCCTAGTTGCTTGGAGTAATGTAAGTGACGGTGTTTGCAACCATCTTTTTCCCATGATAAATTTTTAAAATGTAGATTTGTACCTGCCTATTTTTGGTACACTGTAAATAGTGTTAGGATTAAACATAATTTGACCAAATGGTGTAAGAAAAAACTCATATTGAGTATCAGACAGGTGATTGTAAATAGCTTTGAAAGCTTGATTGAACATTGCTTTGCTTTTGTTTTTCTGTGTGTGATGAACCACAATTGAGTTTTTAGAACCAGAGACAGAACAAAGCACATCACGCTGACATGATTATTGCTGCAAAAATTAAACAATTCTCTAGTACCTATAATAGTGAACAGGGGGTAAATATTTTGTTTTGATTCATTTATAGTGATGTTGCGAACCCGAAATTTTCGGTTCGCGAACGGGAACTTCCGCAAACGTTCGCGAATCGGCGAACCGCCATTGACTTCAATGGGCAGGCGAATTTTAAAACCCACAGGGACTGTTTCTGGCCACAAAAGTGATGGAAAAGTTGTTTCAAGGGGACTAACACCTGGACTGTGGCATGCCGGAGGGGGATCCATGGCAAAACTCCCATGGAACATTACACAGTTGATGCAGAGTCTGCTTTAATCCACAAAGGGCAGAAATCACCTAACGTTCCTAAATCACAATGGATATGGATTGACACCTGACATATTGACACCTTGACATATGGATTGACACCTGTCCTCAGAGACCCTGATACACACTGACACAGAGCAGAATAGGGACTGTTCCCCTTACATAGGGTCACTTGGCAGGTATGGATTGACACCGGTCCTCAAAGCCTCTGATACACACTGACACAGAGCAGAATAGAGACTGTTTCCCATCCTCAGAGACCATGATACACACTGACAAAGAGCAGAATAGAGACCGGGGGTCTAGTAGCGTGGACACCCAGCACAGGTCGTTCTCCTTCAGCCTTTTTATACGAGGGTCCCTCAACAGGCACGACAGCATGAAAGACCCCATTTGCACAAGGTTGGATGCCGAGCTACTCATTTCCCGTTCCTCCTCCTCACACAGAGTAGAATAGAGACTGTTCCCCGTCCTCAGAGACCATGATACACACTGACACAGAGCAGAATAGAGACTGTTCCCCCTACATAGGGTCACTTGGCAGATATGGATTGACACCTATCCTAAGGATCCCTGAAACACACTGACACAGAGCAGAATAGGGACTGTTCCCCCTACATAGGGTCACTTGGCAGATATGGATTGACACCTGTCCTCAGGGACCCTGATACACACTGGGGGGGGGGCCTACTGTCCTCCCCCACCCCTGCGCGGTGGGTGGGGGCCATAAATCACAATGGGGGGACCTACTGTCCTCCCCCCGGCGCCCACCCCTGCGCGGTGGGTGGGGGGCCATAAATCACAATGGGAGGACCTACTGTCCACCCCCCGGCCCCCACCCCTGCGCGGTGGGTGGGCGGCATAAATCACAATGGGGGGGACCTACTGATAGGAGTGGTGTACTATTATTATCAGTTTAATACCTTCCGCGTCTCCTATCAGTGGACGTGTATATGGCAGCCATTTTAGGAACCGCACACCTGGGACCCGAGCAAGGTCACCTCTTTCAACAGGCGACAATATTTGTCCCTGGAAAACTATCCTGGACATTATGTACAATTTCTATGGATATGGCAATGATTTCTGTAACAGGGAGATGGAAGAAGATGCTTGGTCGGTCCTCTTACTTCAAATTTGGGGCACTGCGCGGTCAAGCTAATGTGCCACCAGATAGGAGTGGTGTGTTTAGTATTGTTCTGATCAGTTTAATACCTTCCGCGTCTCCTATCAGTGGACGTGTATATGGCAGCCATTTTAGGAACCGCACACCTGGGACCCGAGCAAGGTCACCTCGTTCAACAGGCGACAAGATTTGTCCCTGGAAAACTATCCTGGACATTATGTACAATTTCTATGGATATGGCAGTGATTTCTGTAACAGGGAGATGGAAGAAGATGCTTGGTCGGTCCTCTTACTTCAAATTTGGGGCACTGCGCGGTCAAGCTAATGTGCCACCAGATAGGAGTGGTGTGTTTAGTATTGTTCTGATCAGTTTAATACCTTCCGCGTCTCCTATCAGTGGACGTGTATATGGCAGCCATTTTAGGAACCGCACACCTGGGACCCGAGCAAGGTCACCTCTTTCAACAGGCGACAAGATTTGTCCCTGGAAAACTATCCAGGACATTATGTACAATTTGTATGGATATGGCAGTGATTTCTGTAACAGGGAGATGGAAGAAGATGCTTGGTCGGTCCTCTTACTTCAAATTTGGGGCACTGCGCGGTCAAGCTAATGTGCCACCAGATAGGAATGGTGTGTTTAGTATTGTTCTGATCAGTTTAATACCTTCCGCGTCTCCTATCAGTGGACGTGTATATGGCAGCCATTTTAGGAACCGCACACCTGGGACCCGAGCAAGGTCACCTCTTTCAACAGGCGACAAGATTTGTCCCTGGAAAACAATCCAGGACATTATGTACAATTTGTATGGATATGGCAGTGATTTCTGTAACAGGGAGATGGAAGAAGATGCTTGGTCGGTCCTCTTACTTCAAATTTGGGGCACTGCGTGGTCAAGCTAATGTGCCACCAGATAGGAGTGGTGTGTTTAGTATTGTTCTGATCAGTTTAATACCTTCCGCGTCTCCTATCAGTGGACGTGTATATGGCAGCCATTTTAGGAACCGCACACCTGGAACCCGAGCAAGGTCACCTCTTTCAACAGGCGACAAGATTTGTCCCTGGAAAACTATCCTGGACATTATGTACAATTTCTATGGATATGGCAGTGATTTCTGTAACAGGGAGATGGAAGAAGATGCTTGGTCGGTCCTCTTACTTCAAATTTGGGGCACTGCGCGGTCAAGCTAATGTGCCACCAGATAGGAGTGGTGTGTTTAGTATTGTTCTGATCAGTTTAATACCTTCCGCGTCTCCTATCAGTGGACGTGTATATGGCAGCCATTTTAGGAACCGCACACCTGGGACCCGAGCAAGGTCACCTCTTTCAACAGGCGACAAGATTTGTCCCTGGAAAACTATCCTGGACATTATGTACAATTTCTATGGATATGGCAATGATTTCTGTAACAGGGAGATGGAAGAAGATGCTTGGTCGGTCCTCTTACTTCAAATTTGGGGCACTGCGCGGTCAAGCTAATGTGCCACCAGATAGGAGTGGTGTGTTTAGTATTGTTCTGATCAGTTTAATACCTTCCGCGTCTCCTATCAGTGGACGTGTATATGGCAGCCATTTTAGGAACCGCACACCTGGGACCCGAGCAAGGTCACCTCGTTCAACAGGCGACAAGATTTGTCCCTGGAAAACTATCCTGGACATTATGTACAATTTCTATGGATATGGCAGTGATTTCTGTAACAGGGAGATGGAAGAAGATGCTTGGTCGGTCCTCTTACTTCAAATTTGGGGCACTGCGCGGTCAAGCTAATGTGCCACCAGATAGGAGTGGTGTGTTTAGTATTGTTCTGATCAGTTTAATACCTTCCGCGTCTCCTATCAGTGGACGTGTATATGGCAGCCATTTTAGGAACCGCACACCTGGGACCCGAGCAAGGTCACCTCTTTCAACAGGCGACAAGATTTGTCCCTGGAAAACTATCCAGGACATTATGTACAATTTGTATGGATATGGCAGTGATTTCTGTAACAGGGAGATGGAAGAAGATGCTTGGTCGGTCCTCTTACTTCAAATTTGGGGCACTGCGCGGTCAAGCTAATGTGCCACCAGATAGGAATGGTGTGTTTAGTATTGTTCTGATCAGTTTAATACCTTCCGCGTCTCCTATCAGTGGACGTGTATATGGCAGCCATTTTAGGAACCGCACACCTGGGACCCGAGCAAGGTCACCTCTTTCAACAGGCGACAAGATTTGTCCCTGGAAAACAATCCAGGACATTATGTACAATTTGTATGGATATGGCAGTGATTTCTGTAACAGGGAGATGGAAGAAGATGCTTGGTCGGTCCTCTTACTTCAAATTTGGGGCACTGCGTGGTCAAGCTAATGTGCCACCAGATAGGAGTGGTGTGTTTAGTATTGTTCTGATCAGTTTAATACCTTCCGCGTCTCCTATCAGTGGACGTGTATATGGCAGCCATTTTAGGAACCGCACACCTGGAACCCGAGCAAGGTCACCTCTTTCAACAGGCGACAAGATTTGTCCCTGGAAAACTATCCTGGACATTATGTACAATTTCTATGGATATGGCAGTGATTTCTGTAACAGGGAGATGGAAGAAGATGCTTGGTCGGTCCTCTTACTTCAAATTTGGGGCACTGCGCGGTCAAGCTAATGTGCCACCAGATAGGAGTGGTGTGTTTAGTATTGTTCTGATCAGTTTAATACCTTCCGCGTCTCCTATCAGTGGACGTGTATATGGCAGCCATTTTAGGAACCGCACACCTGGGACCCGAGCAAGGTCACCTCTTTCAACAGGCGACAAGATTTGTCCCTGGAAAACTATCCTGGACATTATGTACAATTTCTATGGATATGGCAATGATTTCTGTAACAGGGAGATGGAAGAAGATGCTTGATCGGTCCTCTTACTTCAAATTTGGGGCATTGCGCGGTCAAGCTAATGTGCCACCAGATAGGAGTGGTGTGTTTAGTATTGTTCTGATCAGTTTAATACCTTCCGGGTCTCCTATCAGTGGACGTGTATATGGCAGCCATTTTAGGAACCGCACACCTGGGACCCGAGCAAGGTCACCTCTTTCAACAGGCGACAAGATTTGTCCCTGGAAAACTATCCTGGACATTATGTACAATTTCTATGGATATGGCAGTGATTTCTGTAACAGGGAGATGGAAGAAGATGCTTGGTCGGTCCTCTTACTTCAAATTTGGGGCACTGCGCGGTCAAGCTGATGTGCCAACCGATAGGAGTGTTGTGTTTAGTATTGTTCTGATCAGTTTAATACCTTCCGGGTCTCCTATCAGTGGACGTGTATATGGCAGCCATTTTAGGAACCGCACACCTGGGACCCGAGCAAGGTCACCTCTTTCAACAGGCGACAAGATTTGTCCCTGGAAAACTATCCTGGACATTATGTACAATTTCTATGGATATGGCAATGATTTCTGTAACAGGGAGATGGAAGAAGATGCTTGGTCGGTCCTCTTACTTCAAATTTGGGGCATTGCGCGGTCAAGCTAATGTGCCACCAGATAGGAGTGGTGTGTTTAGTATTGTTCTGATCAGTTTAATACCTTCCGGGTCTCCTATCAGTGGA
Source organism: Pelobates fuscus (assembly GCF_036172605.1). Lineage (NCBI taxonomy): Eukaryota > Metazoa > Chordata > Amphibia > Anura > Pelobatidae > Pelobates > Pelobates fuscus. Next base: position 79,053,969 of record NC_086326.1, on the reverse strand, counting down.
CGTGTATATGGCAGCCATTTTAGGAACCGCACACCTGGGACCCGAGCAAGGTCACCTCTTTCAACAGGCGACAAGATTTGTCCCTGGAAAACTATCCTGGACATTATGTACAATTTCTATGGATATGGCAATGATTTCTGTAACAGGGAGATGGAAGAAGATGCTTGGTCGGTCCTCTTACTTCAAATTTGGGGCACTGCGCGGTCAAGCTAATGTGCCACCAGATAGGAGTGTTGTGTTTAGTATTGTTCTGATCAGTTATACCTTCCGGGTCTCCTATCAGTGGACGTGTATATGGCAGCCATTTTAGGAACCGCACACCTGGGACCCGAGCAAGGTCACCTCTTTCAACAGGCGACAAGATTTGTCCCTGGAAAACTATCCTGGACATTATGTACAATTTCTATGGATATGGCAGTGATTTCTGTAACAGGGAGATGGAAGAAGATGCCTGGTCGGTCCTCTTACTTCAAATTTGGGGCACTGCGCGGTCAAGCTAATGTGCCACCAGATAGGAGTGGTGTGTTTAGTATTGTTCTGATCAGTTTAATATCTTCCGCGTCTCCTATCAGTGGACGTGTATATGGCAGCCATTTTAGGAACCGCACACCTGGGACCCGAGCAAGGTCACCTCGTTCAAGCTGCTCTGGTTCCTTGATGAGCCAGCTGCCTGTGAGTTAACATGTCCCGTGGAGAAGCACTCTGTCCTGTAAAGCCTCACCAAAAAAAATTTAAATAAATAACAGCACTTGGAGTGGGTTGAGAACTAGAGTTTTCCCCCATCTCACACTAGTGGTACCATGGCCACGAGCAGAACCATAGAGTTGGACAGAACAAGGGCCATGGATAATATTAGAGAGACAACTAATCATGGCCATGGGCAGAACCATGGGCAGAACCAGAGACTCTCCAAACAATGTTGCAAGCATGGATTGTTGTAGACATGGTGTGCAGAAATGAAGTCATGTACATTCCAGGACTGATGGTTAACTCAATGGACACTTGATATTAGGGATCCGGTTTAACGACCGATGTACAGGCTCAGTAACCTTGGGGACCTAGAATGTTGGTTGGCATCAGAACTAATGTAGTTGAAGCACCAAATAAGATGGGACCTGGGAGCTGGGACCTGAGACCAGAAAATGCCCTACTCTTCATCTCGATTGACCCATTCCCTAAAGCACATGCCGACCTAACATATCATATTTTGATTGCTGCCAACTTATTAATAGCCAGAGGGTGGAAACAACAACAGCCACCGGAGAGATCTAGCCTTCTCCAGCAGATCTCCCTAAACCTAGCATATGAAACAAAAACCTGCCAGCGGCTACACCCCCCACACCACATAGTGAAAGCCAGGAACATATGGGAGGCGTATCTGAGGAAGGAAGAGGAGGGGGTCGTGTTAGAACAATAACATATATCACATATATATATATATATATATATATATATATATATATATATATACACACGAAGGATGAATAGTACCACTCCAAGACCTAACTGCTCTGACGCAGAGAGACAACGACTCCAAACACCATGGTACAACAGCCAACATTGAGGTATACCAAGCTGAGGTTAAACAATCTACAGGGCATAACGGAACAAACACCCACATTGTACATAGTTAAGTAGTTAGATAAGGGAATAGACCCGGTGACCGCACACAGCGTGCTAACTAAGAAGGAGACAAAGGGAGATGAGGGGCTTCCGACGTCTATTTCCCCCGTTCTTCTTCTCCTACCGTAGCCTGTCCCCAGGTTTACCCCTTCCCATACCCCAGACCAAACCCAGGTTTAGGAGAGAAAGACAACCCTGACATGGTACTAGACCGAAGGCACAAGGGCAGCGGAAAAACACCCACGAGAATGAATAACCAGTTTGCTCTTGAATGTATAAGATGTGAATAAGATCGATGTACCTTAACCGCTTACCCTCCCTTTTTTCCTTTCTGTATCCCGAACAAGTTCTCTGATAAAATAAAAATTGTCAGATTCAAGTTCTTGTGCCCCACAGTTCAAATTAACATTCAAATGACAATTCATGACAGATCACACAAGTGAATAGCCCTGCCAATGTCGTCTCAGAATTTTTTTGTTATCTAAGAAGAAATAGAAATGCAAGAGCAGAATAGAGACTCTTCCCCGTCCTCAGCGACCATGATACACACTGACTGTCAGGATCGGGACAGGGATCCAACACGCAGAGTACAAACAGTAGCCAGATACGTATACCGGACCTTAGAATGGCCGGACTAACGTAAGTAGTACCGTATAGAATGGTCAAAGACAAGCCGAGGTCGAGGGTAACAGAAGACAGGTAAGCGAGAGACAAGCCGAATCAAGGGTAACAGAGATAAGCAGAGTAAGGTAAACAAGCCGGGTCAAAACCAAAAGGGATAATAGAATACACAAGCACTGAGTGACTAGAACAAGCTAGAACCACGACAGGGCAATGAGCTAATGAAGGAAGCTCTGTTAAATACCCTGTTCAGAGCAGTAACCACACCTCCGAGACGTCCTGATTGGTCCTGCAGCAATTGACTGACAGGTCGATCCGGGGGAGTGTCCTGATGATGACTTCCTGCCTAGATGGTGTAAAAGGCAGTCACTCCCTCGCGGCCGGCCTTGCATGACCGGATAGACCGCGGGGAAGGGAGTCATCAAACCGTCTGGACGGTGGAACAGCCAAGTCTCCACCTCCCTTGGAGGTAGAGACCACAGGTACCCTGACAGTACCCCCCCTCTCAGATACGCCCACCGGGCGGAATGAACCGGGACGAGATGGGAAGCGAGAGTGAAGGGACCATATCCCTTCCAATCAACCAGATATTGTACTCTCCCCCGGGAGATTCGAGAATCAATAATAGAGTTGACCTCATACTCCTCCTGACCCTCCACCTGAACGGAGCGAGGAGGGGCTATTGTGGAGGAAAATCGGTTACATATGAGTGGTTTCAGCAATGAAACGTGAAACGAGTTCGGAATGCGTAATGTATTAGGAAGAGCTAAACGATACGCAACCGGATTGATACGGGTCAGCACCCTGTAGGGTCCAATATACCGAGGAGCGAACTTCATGGAGGGCACTTTTAAACGGATGTTCCTCGTGCTCAGCCATACCCTATCACCTGGAACAAAGACCGGAGCCGCCCTTCTACGTTTATCAGCGTGTTTCTTGACCAACATAGAGTTGTGCACAAGGATTTGTCGAGTTTGATCCCACAACTTCCTCAAATTGGCAACATGAACATCAACCGACGGCACCCCCTGGGAAGGAGAATCCGAAGGAAGAATAGACGGATGAAAACCATAATTCATGAAGAAGGGGCTTGAATGAGTAGAATCGCAAACGAGATTGTTGTGTGCAAACTCCGCCCAAGGAATCAAACCGACCCAATCATCCTGGTGTTCAGAAACAAAGCATCGTAAATATTGTTCAATTTTCTGGTTGGTACGTTCAGCAGCTCCGTTAGACTGAGGATGATAGGCAGAAGAAAAGTTTAATTTAATACCAAGTTGAGAGCAGAAGGACCTCCAAAAGCGGGAAACAAATTGGGAGCCTCTGTCCGATACAATTTGAGAGGGTATCCCATGTAGGCGAAAAATCTCCTTGGCGAATATCTCTGCCAATTCGGGAGTTTAGGCAGGGGAATGAAGTGTGCCATCCTAGTAAACCTGTCAACCACGGTGAGGATAACAGTCTGTCTTTTAGAGATAGGTAGATCGACAATAAAGTCCATGGCCAAACAGGACCATGGTTTCTCTGGAACCTCCAAGGGTTGCAGGAGTCCACATGGAAGCGTATGGGGTTGTTTGGTTTTAGTACAAACTTCACATGCAGCGATGAACTCCTCAACATCCCTCCGTAAAGTAGACCACCAGAAGTCCTTAGAGATCAAGGCATAAGTTTTGCGAATACCAGGATGTCCCGCCATCTTGCTATTATGTAAACACTGTAAAAGTTCCAGTTGAAAAGCAGGAGGAACGAAATGACGACCCGCAGGGGTCTGTTTAGGTGCGAGATGTTGCAACTTAATGATCTCGGCCAGTAATGGAGAATGAATCCTGAGATTCGTATTAGCAATGATATTGCACTTCGGAACTATAGAAGAAAGAACTGGTTCAGGTACAGTAGAAGGTTCATATTGGCGAGATAATGCATCGGCTTTAGAGTTTTTAGAACCAGGTCTGTAAGTCAGTACATAATTGAAGTGAGTCAGGAATAAGGACCAACGAGCTTGTCTAGAGGATACGCGCTTAGCCTCCCCAATATATGACAAGTTTTTGTGGTCTGTCAAAATCGTAATAGGGTGTAGGGTCCCCTCCAACAAATGTCTCCACTCCTTTAAGGCTTTAATGACTGCTAACAGTTCCCTGTCTCCGATGTCATATCTGCTCTCAGCCCCAGAAAGTTTCCTGGAAAAAAAACCACACGGGTGTAATGGTTTATCTACCGCTAATCTTTGTGACAGAACCGCACCTACTCCTGTCTCAGAGGCATCGACCTCGAGTAGAAACGGCAAAGTCGTATCAGGATGGACTAATATTGGAGCAGAAGCAAAAAGTTCTTTGAGCCTCTTGAAAGCAGCGAGAGCTTCAGGAGACCACGTCTTATTTTCTGCCCCCTGTTTGGTCATATTGGTAATGGGCGCAATAAGAGACGAGTAACCCTTAATGAAGCGCCTATAATAATTGGAGAAACCAATAAACCTCTGAATAGCCTTGAGTCCCTTAGGTAATGGCCAATCTAAAATAGACTGGAGTTTGTCAGGGTCCATCTTAAAACCTTCCCCAGAAATCACGTAACCAAGAAAATCTATCTGAGACTGATCAAAGCTGCATTTTTCCAATTTACAGTATAGACCATGTTGCAGAAGTTTCTGTAATACCGCTCTGACCTGTCTATGGTGAGTTTCAATCTCCCTAGAGTGTATCAGTATGTCGTCTAGGTAGACAATGACACAATCATGTTGAAACTCCCTAAGTACCTCATTAATCAGATCCTGAAATACTGCAGGAGCATTGCAAAGTCCAAACGGCATAACTGTGTATTCATAGTGACCGTACCGAGTATTGAACGCCGTCATCCACTCGTGTCCCTGCTGGACTCTCACCAAATTATATGCCCCTCTGAGATCTAACTTGGTGAAGATTTTGGAGCCCTTAAGACGATCAAATAACTCGGTAATAAGTGGAATAGGATAGGCATTTCTGACAGTTATTTTATTCAAGCCTCGGTAATCGATACAAGGTCTCAGCGTGCCATCCTTTTTCTTAACGAAAAATAACCCAGCCCCGGCCGGGGAAGAAGACCTCCTAATGAATCCCTTTTCTAAGTTCTCCCGAATATACTCCTCTAGAACCAAGTTTTCCTGAACAGACAAAGGATATACATGGCCCCTCGGAGGCATAGTCCCAGGTAGAAGCTTAATTTTACAATCAAATGGCCTGTGTGGCGGCAAAGAATCGGCATTCTTCTTGTCAAATACTGCCTTTAAGTCTAGGTAAAGGTCTGGTATCTGTCTTTCTGTGGACTGAATAGGAGTCTCAGGTATGTTAACATTAGCTAATGGAGAAACCTTGCATAAACACCTATCCTGGCAACCCAGGCCCCACGAGAGTATCTCCCCTAACTCCCAATCGATAATAGGGTTATGTTTCTTCAACCATGGGTACCCCAGAACTATGGGAACGGAAGGGGATGAAATGAGCAAAAGAGATAAATTCTCCACGTGTAGGATACCAACATTTAAACTAATGGGTATGGTTTCATGAAAGATAACAGGGTCTAGTAGTGGTCTACCATCTATGGCCTCAACGGCCAAGGGTGTCTCCCTTAGCTGGGATGGGAAATTGTTCTTAATAGCAAAGGCTTGGTCGATAAAATTCTCAGCAGCACTGGAATCTATCAATGCCATAGCCCTTACTACTTCCTTCTCCCAAGTTAAGGAAATTGGTAGCAGAAGCCTGTGATCTTTATAATTAGGAGTAGAGGACAAAATAGAAACACCCAAGGCTTGTCCTCTAGAGAGACTTAGGTGCGAGCGTTTCCCGGTGTAGCGGTACTTACCTTATCCGGGGGCCGGACGCGGTCCTCTCTTCAAGCCGCGCGCGGTCCTGCGGCTGCACGAGCCGCGCGCGGCTCGTCCGACTGTTCTGACAGGAAGGCGGGCAGTGACCGCGAGAAGCGGTCACGTGTCCCGCCTGCAGCTAAGAGCGCGCCGCGAATCTCGGGCGCGCTCTTAAAGAGACAGTGGGAGCCTAAATTGCAAAAAGGCTCCCATTGGCTCCTGTCATGCCAATCACCCCATACACTTACCTGTTGGGGGAGTGGAAGTGACAGGAGCCAATCACATTAGTTTGAAGGCTACTTATACTTACCCTTTTCCCTTAGTTCCTTGCCCTATCGTGGTTTCTGCTACAGTTCCCTTTAGTGCTTGTTGTGTTCAGTTGTGTTTCTCCGTATTTGACCTTGGCTTTGTATTCTGACTTCGTTTTCGCTTTATCCTTTTCTGTACTGTTTGCCGGCTTGCTGATTCCTGTGTACCAGTCCCCGGCTAGTTTTCGTTTACGCTGTCTCTTTGTGCCCTTGACCTCGGATCGTTCCTGACTCTGTCTTATCCTATTACGTCGAGTCCGGCCACTCTAAGGTCCGGTAGACGTATCTCTCCTCTGTACTGTCTTCTGTTAGGCTGGATCCTGCGTGTAGGGGTATATACTCGTTACATTACGATAGGGCCATGGACCCCGCAGATTTAGCTCAACAGATGGCGACCCATGAGGCTAGATTTGTAGAGCAGGATCACCGTATGGATCAAATAGCTCAGGCTCTCCAGACGCTCTTAGCTAGAACCATTCCAGCAACCGCACCTAACCCTCCTGCACCCCTGCTTCCTGAAGTATCGACTATGCCTAACGCTACAGCACATTTAACGCCTCCTCCTAGGTATGGAGGGGATTCTAAGACATGCAGAGGGTTCATTAACCAAATAGAGTTTCATTTTGAAATGTATCCACGTTCATTTCCCACAGAGAGGTCTAAAGTTGGGTTCTTTATGCACCAACTTACCGACAAAGCACTTGAATGGGCAAACCCTATTTGGGAGGCTAATGGACCTATGGTGCATAACTTTCACAGTTTCCTAACAGCTTTTCGCAGAACTTTTGATACTATGAAAAGGTCTAAGAATGCCGCTAGAGCATTAATGAGGGTTAAACAGGGTTCTAGGTCTGTGGCTGATTACGCTATACAGTTTCGTACCCTTGCCTCACAGGTCGATTGGACCAATAATGGGTTAACTACGGCCTTCATGGAAGGTTTATCAGACTCTATATTGGATGAGGTAGCAGCTAAGGAGCTTCCTATTGCCTTAGAGGACCTTATTGACTACCTCATCGATATAGATAATAGGATTCGTGACAGGCTCTATACTAAGAACAGGAATAGACGTTTTGTTACACCTATTCAACCCAGAGTTAATATACCGGAGAGTGTTAAAGTACCTGAAGAGGAACCTATGCAATTAGGGGTTGCCAAACTCTCAGATACTGAGAAATTACATAGGAGAAGGGAGGGACTCTGCCTATATTGTGGTAAGAGAGACCATATGGTAAAGGAGTGTCCTCTGCTCCCGGAAAACTCTCGCACCTAAGACCTTATAGGGGACTGGCCTTGGGTGTGATTTCTAAGTCTCCTACTTTGCCTCCTAACCGACTGCTTCTCCCTGTTTCTTTACATATGGGAGAGAGTTGTATAGTTGAAAACATAGACGCCCTGGTTGATTCTGGGGCAGCCGAGAACTTTATAGACTCTGGTTTTGTAAAGAGAAACAATATTCCCATCAGAGAGAAGGAGATACCCTTGGCCGTTGAGGCCATAGATGGTAGACCATTGATATCTCCTGTTGTTACTCACGAGACTGCACCGCTACACATGTACACAGGGGTTCTACACTATGAAACCATTCGGTTCCAGGTCATCACCTCTCCCTCTTCACAGTTGGTGTTAGGGTATCCATGGTTACGTGCCCACAATCCCATTTTTGACTGGGAGACAGGGCAGATAAAATCATGGAGTGAAGCCTGCCATGAGTCATGTACTATTGAAGTCACGCCTGTGAATTCTATTAACGTTCCTACTGTTCCTCCTTTATCTACGACTATACCCTCTCAGTATTTAACTTTAAAGACTGTCTTTGATAAAAGAGAGGCTGACAAATTACCGCCTCACAGACCCTACGATTGTGCTATTGATTTGTTGCCTGGTACTATACCTCCTAAGGGCAGGGTGTACCCCCTATCGGTTCAAGAAAACCGTGTCATGGAGGAGTACATTAAAGAGTCATTAGACAAGGGATTTATTAGAAGATCCTCTTCTCCGGCTGGAGCGGGGTTCTTCTTTGTATCAAAGAAAGAAGGTGATTTAAGACCTTGCATTGATTATAGAGGTCTTAACAAGATCACCATCAAAAATGCTTACCCTATACCTCTAATAACAGAATTGTTTGACAGGCTCAAACATGCTACGGTATTCACCAAATTAGATCTTAGAGGAGCATACAATTTGATACGTATTAAAAAGGACCACGAATGGAAGACAGCCTTTAACACTCGGTCAGGTCATTATGAGTATACCGTCATGCCATTTGGGCTTTGCAATGCCCCAGCAGTGTTCCAAGAATTTATTAATGATGTCTTAAGGGATTTTATTCACTCATTTGTTATTGTGTACTTGGATGACATTTTAATATATTCTACAGACATTCACGCTCATCACAGACATGTTACAACAGTTCTGAAGACCCTTCTTGCTAATGGTCTTTATTGCAAATTAGAAAAATGTCTATTCGACCAGTCCGAGGTCCAGTTTTTAGGGTATTTGATTTCCGCCGAGGGTTTTCGGATGGATCCCCAGAAGCTCGCTGCAGTCATAGAATGGCCTCTGCCGCAAGGTCTGAAAGCCATCCAGCGTTTTCTGGGGTTCTCTAATTATTATAGACGTTTTATCAAAGGTTTTTCGTCTATAGTAGCGCCTATAACTCGTATGACTAAAAAGGATGGCAATACACGTGTCTGGTCTACTGAGGCACTTCAGGCTTTTGACTTTCTTAAGACTACGTTCGCCTCTGCCCCTATTTTACAGCATCCTGTCCCCTCATTGCCATATATACTTGAGGTTGATGCTTCCGATATAGGGGTAGGTGCTGTCTTATCCCAAAGAGAGTCTCCTGACAAGCCATTGCATCCTTGTGGCTTCTTTTCTAAACAAATGTCCAAGGCAGAGAGGAATTATGATGTGGGTAATCGCAAACTCCTTGCTATCATTTTAGCACTCAAAGAATGGAGACATTTGCTAGAAGGAACTAAGGATCCTATTCTCATATTTACAGATCATAAGAACCTATCCTACCTTAGCGAAGCTAAAAGATTGTCTTCAAGGCAGGCTAGGTGGTCACTGTTCTTGTCTCATTTTAATTATATAATCACCTATAGGCCAGGTGACCGGAACACTAAAGCGGACGCCCTGTCCAGACAATTCGAGACTATTGACAAACAGGAGATTGATGTCACTCCTGTCATTCCCCCAGACAGGATAATAGCAACTACTATATTGTCTATTTCCTCGTCCCTCTTGCAGGCCATACAAGCGAAACAAGGCATGGCACCCAGCGAGAGGCCTAATGATAAATTGTTCGTTGACATTCCCGAGAGACGGGATATTCTGTCACTTTATCACGATACTAAGACTGCTGGACATCCTGGTATTTCCAAAACAGTGTCAGCCGTTTCTCGGTATTTCTGGTGGGATACCTTACGTAAGGATGTTACTGACTATATAAGTGCTTGTACTACTTGTGCATGTATGAAAACCTCTCGTAGAGTTCCTTGTGGGCTGTTGCATCCGTTGCCCGTTCCCGAGAGACCTTGGTCTAATCTATCAATGGATTTTATTGTTGAATTACCCCCTTCGAATGGTAACACAGTCATCCTAATGATAGTAGATCGGTTTTCCAAAATGGCTCACTTTGTGTCTCTTCGCAAGTTGCCCACTTCCAAGGAATTGGCTCTTATCTTCGCTAGAGAAGTGTTTCGATTACATGGTATTCCCTTATCTATTGTATCCGATAGGGGTAGCCAATTTATTTCCAGGTTCTGGAAAGCCTTTTGTTCGGAGATGGGTATTTCCCTCTCATTTTCTTCCGCTTACCACCCCCAGTCTAATGGAGCTGCTGAACGTGCCAACCAGTCTCTAGAGCAGTACCTCCGTTGTTTTGTGTCTCACCATCAGGACAATTGGTCTGACCTGCTTCCTTGGGCTGAATTTGCTCGGAATAATGCCACTCATGATTCTTCCGGCAAAAGCCCTTTTTACGTTGTCTATGGCCAGCATCCCGTTGTTCTTCCGGCTGCATTCTCCTCTCAGGGCATGCCAGTTCTGGATGAGCATTTGGCTGGTTTGCGTAATACTTGGGAGCAGGTTCAGCATTCTTTGGTGGACTCTGCTGCCCGCCAGAAGGCTCAGGCTGACAAGCATCGCAGAGCGGCTCCTTCCTATGTTGTGGGGGACAGGGTTTTGCTTTCCACACGGAATATTCGCCTCCGGGTGCCTTCTATGAAATTGGCTCCCCGCTTTATTGGTCCTTATCGCATTATACATAAGGTTAATCCCGTTTCTTATGCCTTGGGTCTGCCTAAGAATCTGCGTATACCCAATGTATTTCACACCTCTTTGTTGAAGCCTTACGTACACAACCGCTATACCCGGCATACTCCCCCTCCCCCTCCTGTCTCTGTGGAGGGTCATGAGGAGTTCGAAGTATCTGCTGTTATTGACTCTCGTTTTCTTCGGGGTCGGCTTCAGTACTTGGTACATTGGAAGGGTTATGGGCCTGAGGAGCGCAGTTGGATTTCTGCGGATGCTGTTCATGCTCCCCGCCTTGTACGTTCTTTCCATTCGCGTTTTCCTGCCAGGCCTGGTCCTGCCCGCCCGGAGGGCGTGTCCTCAGGGGGGGGTACTGTAGCGGTACTTACCTTATCCGGGGGCCGGACGCGGTCCTCTCTTCAAGCCGCGCGCGGTCCTGCGGCTGCACGAGCCGCGCGCGGCTCGTCCGACTGTTCTGACAGGAAGGCGGGCAGTGACCGCGAGAAGCGGTCACGTGTCCCGCCTGCAGCTAAGAGCGCGCCGCGAATCTCGGGCGCGCTCTTAAAGAGACAGTGGGAGCCTAAATTGCAAAAAGGCTCCCATTGGCTCCTGTCATGCCAATCACCCCATACACTTACCTGTTGGGGGAGTGGAAGTGACAGGAGCCAATCACATTAGTTTGAAGGCTACTTATACTTACCCTTTTCCCTTAGTTCCTTGCCCTATCGTGGTTTCTGCTACAGTTCCCTTTAGTGCTTGTTGTGTTCAGTTGTGTTTCTCCGTATTTGACCTTGGCTTTGTATTCTGACTTCGTTTTCGCTTTATCCTTTTCTGTACTGTTTGCCGGCTTGCTGATTCCTGTGTACCAGTCCCCGGCTAGTTTTCGTTTACGCTGTCTCTTTGTGCCCTTGACCTCGGATCGTTCCTGACTCTGTCTTATCCTATTACGTCGAGTCCGGCCACTCTAAGGTCCGGTAGACGTATCTCTCCTCTGTACTGTCTTCTGTTAGGCTGGATCCTGCGTGTAGGGGTATATACTCGTTACACCCGGACGGTTAGGACAGTTCGAGAGTAAATGACCCTTGGCTCCACAATACATACACAAACCCTCTCTTCTCCTGTACTGTCTTTCCTCCTCAGAGAGGCGGGTATAACCTATCTGCATAGGTTCAGGAAGCAAAGATACCGTGGAGTCAGGACTTGGAAAAGCGGGGGCTAACCTAAAAGAAGGTCTCCGGTTCCTCTCTCGAGTGTTCTGTCTCTCTCTTAAACGTTCATCTATATGAGAGATGAACGAAATTAAATCTTCTAAATTCTCAGGGAGTTCTCTGGTAGCAACCTCATCAAGGATTACTTCAGATAGGCCATTCAAAAATACATCCATATACGCCTGCTCATTCCACTTGACTTCTGACGCCAGAGACCTGAACTCTAGTGCATAATCCACCAGTGTTCTGTTCTCCTGTCTCAGGCGCAACAGTAATCTGGCTGCATTAACCTTTCTACCTGGAGGATCAAATGTTCTTCTAAAAGCAGCTACAAATGCGTTATAGTTATACACTAATGGGTTATCGTTCTCCCATAGTGGGTTGGCCCATCTCAGAGCTTTCTCAATAAGTCCTACCTTTGCCCTATCTGTAGGATAAGAGCGGGGTTGCAATTCAAAGTGGATACTAATTTGGTTTAAAAAAAACACGACACTTCTCAGGAGCCCCACCATAGCGTACTGGGGGGGTAATGCGAGAAGAAGCACCCACTGTGGCTACCTCTAGACCTAAACTGACAGGAGAAACAGGGGTATTACGTATCTCCTCTGGTGGGTTATTGGCATGAGATAATAGAGCCTGTAGCGCAAGCGCCATCTGATCCATTCTGTGATCCATGGCTTCAAACCTAGGATCAGGAGAAGCCAGCTGATTGTTTGTACTTGCAGGATCCATTGGCCCTGTCGTAATGTCAGGATCGGGACAGGGATCCAACACGCAGAGTACAAACAGTAGCCAGATACGTATACCGGACCTTAGAATGGCCGGACTAACGTAAGTAGTACCGTATAGAATGGTCAAAGACAAGCCGAGGTCGAGGGTAACAGAAGACAGGTAAGCGAGAGACAAGCCGAATCAAGGGTAACAGAGATAAGCAGAGTAAGGTAAACAAGCCGGGTCAAAACCAAAAGGGATAATAGAATACACAAGCACTGAGTGACTAGAACAAGCTAGAACCACGACAGGGCAATGAGCTAATGAAGGAAGCTCTGTTAAATCCCCTGTTCAGAGCAGTAACCACACCTCCGAGACGTCCTGATTGGTCCTGCAGCAATTGACTGACAGGTCGATCCGGGGGAGTGTCCTGATGATGACTTCCTGCCTAGATGGTGTAAAAGGCAGTCACTCCCTCGCGGCCGGCCTTGCATGACCGGATAGACCGCGGGGAAGGGAGTCATCAGACCGTCTGGACGGTGGAACAGCCAAGTCTCCACCTCCCTTGGAGGTAGAGACCACAGGTACCCTGACACTGACACAGAGCAGAATAGGGACTGTTCCACCTACATAGGGTCACTATGTGCCTTTTTTTTTGGTTTGGTTTTTGAAGCCACGGTGCTGCACCAGTGGGCCTAAAAATTAGGCATGTACACATGCCTGAACAATTTGGTATTGTTGCAGCCGCTGCTGTATCAGCGGCCAGAAAAATTTTTTTTTTTTTCACAGGCAGAAAGTGCCCTAAAACATGGCGGCTTGAACCCTAGTTGGTGGCGGATAAGTCACGCAAGTCAACCGGCATTCAGAGCTAAAATACAGCAGCGTGTGGACCATTTTTAGCCCAAGGCAGCTCATCTCATCAGGCCTTTTTTAATCGAATGTATCGCCCAGTGTCAGTCCCTTCGGGATCCATCCCTCATTCATCTTAATAAAGGTGAGGTAATCTAGACTTTTTTGACCTAGGCGACTTCTCTTCTCAGTGACAATACCTCCTGCTGCACTGAAGGTCCTTTCTGACAGGACACTTGAAGCGGGGCACGCCAGAAGTTCTATCGCAAATTGGGATAGCTCAGGCCACAGGTCAAGCCTGCACACCCAGTGGTCAAGGGGTTCATCGCTCGTCAGAGTTTCGATATCTGCAGTTAAGGCAAGGTAGTCTGCTACCTGTCGGTCGAGTCGCTCTATGAGGGTGGATCCCGAAGGGCTGTGGCGATGCGTAGGACTTAAAAAGGTCCGCATGTCCTCCATCAACAACACGTCTTTAAAGCGTCCTGTCCTTGCCGGCGTGGTCGCGGGAGGAGGAGGATGAATTCCACCTCTCCTCCTGTTAGATTCCCGTTGTGCTCTGACATCACCCTTATACGCTGTGGAAAGCATACTATTTAATTTATTTTGCAAATGCTGCATCCTTTCCGACTTGTTGTAATTCGGTAACATTTCGGCCACTTTCTGCTTATACCGGGGGTCTAGTAGCGTGGACACCCAGTACAGGTCGTTCTCCTTCAGCCTTTTTATACAAGGGTCCCTCAACAGGCAGGACAGCATGAAAGACCCCATTTGCACAAGGTTGGATACCGAGCTACTAATTTCCCGTTCCTCCTCCTCACTGATGTCAATGAAGGTATGTTCTTCCCCCCAGCCACGTACAACACCATGGGTACCAGATAGGTGACAACGAGCACCCTGGGATGCCTGTTGTGGTTGGTCTTGCTCCTCCTCAAAGCCACATTCCTCCTCTGACTCCTCTTCCTCACAATCCTCTTCCAGCGTTGCCGCAGGTCCAGCAAGCGATGCTGATAAGGCTGTTTCTGGTGGTGATGGTGACCACAACTCTTCCTCTTCCTCTTCACGCTCATCTACGGCCTGATCCAGCACTCTTCGCAGGGCACGCTCCAGGAAGAAAACAAATGGTATAATGTCGCTGATGGGGCCTTCGGTGCGACTGACTAGGTTTGTCACCTCCTCAAAAGGACGCATGAGCCTACAGGCATTGCGCATGAGCGTCCAGTAACGTGGCTAAAAAATTCCCAGCTCTCCAGAAGCTGTCCTAGCACCCCGGTCATACAAATATTCATTAACAGCTTTTTCTTTTTGGAGCAGGCGGTCGAACATTAGGAGTGTTGAATTCCAACGTGTAGGGCTGTCGCAAATCAAGCGCCTCACTGGCATGTTGTTTCGCCGCTGGATATCGGCAAAGTGAGCCATGGCCGTGTAGGAACGCCTGAAATGGCCACACACCTTCCTGGCCTGCTTCAGGACGTCCTGTAAGCCTGTGTACTTATGCACAAAAATTGTACGATCAGATTACACACGTGCTACGCACGGCACATGTGTCAACTTGCCCAACTTCAATGCCGCTAACAAATTTGTTCCGTTGTCACAAACCACTTTGCCGATATCCAGTTGCTGCAGAGTCAATTTTCCACCTGTGCATTCAGGGCAGACAGGAGTGCTTGTCCGGTGTGACTCTCTGCTTTCAAGCAAGTCAAACCCAAGACGGCGTGACACTGCCGTATCCGGGATGTGGAATAGTACCTGGGGAGCTGGGGGGTGCCGTTGATGTGGAGCAAGACGCAGCAGCAGAAGAGGACTCAGCCGAGGAGGTTATGGAAGAGGATGGAGTAGGAGGAGTAGAGGAGGTGGCAGCAGGACTGCCTGCAAGTCGTGGCGGTGTCACCAACTCCTCTGCGATGCCACGCATTCCATGCTTGTCAGCCGTAAGCAGGTTTACCCAATGCGCAGTGTAGGTGATATACCTGCCCTGACCATGCTTTGCAGACCAGGTATCAGTGGTCAGATGGACCCTTGCCCCAACACTGTGTGCCAGACATGCCATTACTTCCTTTTGCACAATCGAGTACAGGTTGGGGATTGCCATTTGTGAAAAGAAATTTCGACCGGGTACCTTCCACTGCGGTGTCCCGATAGCTACAAATTTTTTGAACGCCTCAGACTCCACCAGCTTGTATGGTAAAAGCTGGCGGGCTAATAGTTCAGACAAGCCAGCTGTCAGACGCTGGGCGAGGGGGTGACTTTGTGACATTGGCTTCTTACGCTCAAACATGTCCTTGACAGACACATGACTGTGGGCAGATGAGCGGGAACTGCTCAAGGCGGGAGACGGAGTGGCGGATGGTTGAGAGGGGGCAAGGAGGACAGCAATGGTTGACGTGGCTGAAGATGCTGGACCAGGAGGAGGATGGCGGCTTAGAGTAGGCGTGCTGCTTGTACTCATGTGTTGATCCCATAGGCGTTTGTGATGTGAGATCATGTGCCTACGCAAAGCAGTTGTACCTAGGTGGGTGTTGGACTTCCCACGACTCAGTTTCCTTTGGCACAGGTTGCAAATGGCATCGCTGTTGTCAGAGGCAGACACACAAAAAAAATTCCACACTGCTGAGCTCTGCAATGACGGTATTCTGGTGGTGGACACAGCATGCGTTGATTGGCGTGCTGTCGGGCTGACCCCGGGTGCCGATGCATGCTGTCTGACTGTGCCACTAGCTCCTTGCGATGACTACCCCTGCTTCCAACTCGTCTCCAACTCCTCCTCTCTGTCTCCCCATCTGAACTTTCGCCCTGTTCTTCTTCTTGCCGAGCGGGCACCCACATGACATCCATGGACGCATCGTCATCATCAACCGCTTCACTTGAATCTGACAACTCAGAAAAGGAAGCAGCAGCGGATACAACATCATCATCATCACACCGTACCTCCATGTGTTTAATGCTGCCTGCCTGAGACATATCCCTGTTATCTACATCCTCTGGCAATAATGGTTGCGCATCACTCATTTCTTCAAACGGATGTGTGAATAACTCCTCTAACATACCAAGTAAAGCATCTGTGGTGCTAGTTTTGGTGGTGGCGGCAGGCGGGTGAGTGGTATCTTGAGAGGTGCCTGAAGCTAAGCTGGAGGAGGATGGTGCGTCAAGGTTCCAAGCAGAGGCTGTAGAAGATTGGGTGTCCTGTGTTAGCCAGTCAACTAGCCAGTGAACTTTTCAAGTTCGGGGTACGTGGCCTCTGAAAACTGGGCATTATTCTAGGGCCAAAGGGAATCACAGCACCACGACCACGATGGCCCCTGCGGGGTGGCCTGCCTCTGCCTGTCATTTTTTGGGGATTAGTGGTACTATGCGTGCAAGCTACTGTGAGACCAGATATGAGTGGCAAACTGGCAATGTGCACTGGCACAGGTCTGCAGAGCACAGGCTGTAGGCCTGACACACGCTGTAAGAACACTGACTGCTATTAGCTTACAATGGAAACCTTTTTTCTTTGTAAAAGCACGCTACAGAGACACCAGATATGAGTGGCAATGTGCACTGGCACCGGTCTGCAGAGCACAAGCTGTAGGCCTGACACAGCCGCTTGAAGGACACTGACTGGCTGCTATTAGCTTACACTGGAAACCTTTTTTTCTTTGTAAAAGCATGCTACAGAGACACCAGATATGAGTGGCAATGTGCACTGGAACAGTTCTGCAGAGCACACACTGTAGGCCTGACACACCCGCTTGAAGACAAGTAACTGCTATTCAATCTATAACAGTAAAAAAAATGTTTTGGTTTTAAATGCACGCTATAGAGACACCAGATATGAGTGGCAATGTGCACTGGCACAGTTCTGCAGAGCACACGTTGAAAGCCTGACACAGCCGCTTGAAGGACACTGACTGGCTGCTATTAGCTTACACTGGAAACCTTTTTTCTTTGTAAAAGCATGCTACAGAGACACCAGATATGAGTGGCAATGTGCACTGGCACCGGTCTGCAGAGCACAGGCTGTAGGCCTGACACAGCCGCTTGAAGGACACTGACTGGCTGCTATTAGCTTACACTGGAAACCTTTTTTCTTTGTAAAAGCACGCTACAGAGACACCAGATATGAGTGGCAACTGTCAAAGTACGCTGGCAGGGTTGTGCAGGGCACACGCTGAAGGAGGGCCTGACACAGCCGCTTGAAGGACACTGACTGGCTGCTATTAGCTTACACTGGAAAACTTTTTTCTTTGTAAAAGCATGCTACAGAGACACCAGATATGAGTGTCAATGTGCACTGGCACCGGTCTGCAGAGCACAGGCTGTAGGCCTGACACAGCCGCTTGAAGGACACTGACTGGCTGCTATTAGCTTACACTGGAAACCTTTTTTTCTTTGTAAAAGCACGCTACAGAGACACCCGATATGAGTGGCAATGTGCACTGGAACAGTTCTGCAGAGCACACACTGTAGGCCTGACACACCCGCTTGAAGACAAGTAACTGCTATTCAATCTATAACAGTAAAAAAAAAATTTGGGTTTTAAATGCAAGCTATAGAGACTCCAGATATGAGTGGCAATGTGCACTGGCACAGTTCTGCAGAGCACACGTTGAAAGCCTGACACAGCCACTTGAAGGACACTGACTGGCTGCTATTAGCTTACACTGGAAACCTTTTTTCTTTGTAAAAGCACGCTACAGAGACACCAGATATGAGTGGCAATGTGCACTGGCACCGGTCTGCAGAGCACAGGCTGTAGGCCTGACACAGCCGCTTGAAGGACACTGACTGGCTGCTATTAGCTTACACTGGAAACCTTTTTTCTTTGTAAAAGCACGCTACAGAGACACCAGATATGAGTGGCAATGTGCACTGGAACAGTTCTGCAGAGCACACAATGTAGGCCTGACACACCCGCTTGAAGACAAGTAACTGCTATTCAATCTATAACAGTGAAAACAAATTTTGGTTTTAAATGCACGCCATAGATACACCAGATATGAGTGGCAATGTGCACTGGCACAGTTCTGCAGAGCACACGCTGAAGGCCTGACACAGCCCCTTGAAGGACACTGACTGGCTGCTATTAGGTTACACTGGAAAACTTTTTTCTTTGTAAAAGCACGCTACAGAGACACCAGATATGAGTGGCAACTGTCAAAGTACGCTGGCAGGGTTGTGCAGGGCACACGCTGAAGGAAGGCCTGACACAGCCGCTTGAAGGACACTGACTGGCTGCTATTAGCTTACACTGGAAACCTTTTTTCTTTGTAAAAGCACGCTACGGAGACACCAGATATGAGTGGCAATGTTCCCTGGCACCGGTCTGCAGAGCACAGGCTGTAGGCCTGACACAGCCGCTTGAAGGACACTGACTGGCTGCTATTAGCTTACACTGGAAACCTTTTTTCTTTGTAAACGCATGCTACAGAGACACCAGATATGAGTGTCAATGTGCACTGGCACCGGTCTGCAGAGCACAGGCTGTAGGCCTGACACAGCCGCTTGAAGGACACTGACTGGCTGCTATTAGCTTACACTGGAAACATTTTTTCTTTGTAAAAGCACGCTACAGAGACACCAGATATGAGTGGCAACTGTCAAAGTACGCTGGCAGGGTTGTGCGGGGCACACACTGAAGGAAGGCCTGACACAGCTGCTTGAAGGACACTGACTGGCTGCTATTAGCTTACACTGGAAACCTTTTTTCTTTGTAAAAGCACGCTACAGAGACACCAGATATGAGTGGCAACTGTCAAAGTACACTGGCACAGGTCTGCAGAGCACACGCTGAAGGAGGCCTGACACCCAGACGCTTGCAGACAACTAACTGCTCTTCTATTACAGTGATTTTTTTTATTTTTTTTAAATGTAAAGCTTAAGCTATTGTGACAACAGATATGAGTGGTGGCACTGACTGTGCAAATGGGCACAGCATCCAGCCTGACACAGAAGCTGGCAGGCAGGCAACTGCTCTTCTATTACAGTGAAAAAAATTTTTTTTTTCTTCAAACGGATGTGTGAATAACTCCTCTGACATACCAAGTAAAGCGTCTGTGGTGCTAGTTTTGGTGGTGGCGGCAGGCGGGTGAGTGGTATCTTGAGAGGTGCCTGAAGCTAAGCTGGAGGAGGATGGTGCGTCAAGGTTCCAAGCAGAGGCTGTAGAAGATTGGGTGTCCTGTGTTAGCCAGTCAACTAGCCAGTGAACTTTTCAAGTTCGGGGTACGTGGCCTCTGAAAACTGGGCATTATTCTAGGGCCAAAGGGAATCACAGCACCACGACCACGATGGCCCCTGCGGGGTGGCCTGCCTCTGCCTGTCATTTTTTGGGGATTAGTGGTACTATGCGTGCAAGCTACTGTGAGACCAGATATGAGTGGCAAACTGGCAATGTGCACTGGCACAGGTCTGCAGAGCACAGGCTGTAGGCCTGACACACGCTGTAAGAACACTGACTGCTATTAGCTTACAATGGAAACCTTTTTTCTTTGTAAAAGCACGCTACAGAGACACCAGATATGAGTGGCAATGTGCACTGGAACAGTTCTGCAGAGCACACACTGTAGGCCTGACACACCCGCTTGAAGACAAGTAACTGCTATTCAATCTATAACAGTAAAAAAAATTTTTTGGTTTTAAATGCACGCTATAGAGACACCAGATATGAGTGGCAATGTGCACTGGCACAGTTCTGCAGAGCACACGTTGAACGCCTGACACAGCCGCTTGAAGGACACTGACTGGCTGCTATTAGCTTACACTGGAAACCTTTTTTCTTTGTAAAAGCATGCTACAGAGACACCAGATATGAGTGGCAATGTGCACTGGCACCGGTCTGCAGAGCACAGGCTGTAGGCCTGACATAGCCGCTTGAAGGACACTGACTGGCTGCTATTAGCTTACACTGGAAACCTTTTTTCTTTGTAAAAGCACGCTACAGAGACACCAGATATGAGTGGCAACTGTCAAAGTACGCTGGCAGGGTTGTGCAGGGCACACGCTGAAGGAGGGCCTGACACAGCCGCTTGAAGGACACTGACTGGCTGCTATTAGCTTACACTGGAAACCTTTTTTCTTTGTAAAAGCATGCTACAGAGACACCAGATATGAGTGGCAATGTGCACTGGCACCGGTCTGCAGAGCACAGGCTGTAGGCCTGACACAGCCGCTTGAAGGACACTGACTGGCTGCTATTAGCTTACACTGGAAACCTTTTTTTCTTTGTAAAAGCACGCTACAGAGACACCCGATATGAGTGACAATGTGCACTGGAACAGTTCTGCAGAGCACACACTGTAGGCCTGACACACCCGCTTGAAGACAAGTAACTGCTATTCAATCTATAACAGTAAAAAAAAAATTGGGGTTTTAAATGCAAGCTATAGAGACACCAGATATGAGTGGCAATGTGCACTGGCACAGTTCTGCAGAGCACACTTTGAAAGCCTGACACAGCCACTTGAAGGACACTGACTGGCTGCTATTAGCTTACACTGGAAACCTTTTTTCTTTGTAAAAGCACACTACAGAGACACCAGATATGAGTGGCAATGTGCACTGGCACCGATCTGCAGAGCACAGGCTGTAGGCCTGACACAGCCGCTTTAAGGACACTGACTGGCTGCTATTAGCTTACACTGGAAACCTTTTTTCTTTGTAAAAGCACGCTACAGAGACACCAGATATGAGTGGCAATGTGCACTGGAACAGTTCTGCAGAGCACACAATGTAGGCCTGACACACCCGCTTGAAGACAAGTAACTGCTATTCAATCTATAACAGTGAAAAAAAAATTTGGTTTTAAATGCACGCCATAGATACACCAGGTATGAGTGGCAATGTGCACTGGCACAGTTCTGCAGAGCACACGCTGAAGGCCTGACACAGCCGCTTGAAGGACACTGACTGGCTGCTATTAGGTTACACTGGAAAACTTTTTTCTTTGTAAAAGCACGCTACAGAGACACCAGATATGAGTGGCAACTGTCAAAGTACGCTGGCAGGGTTGTGCAGGGCACACGCTGAAGGAAGGCCTGACACAGCCGCTTGAAGGACACTGACTGGCTGCTATTAGCTTACACTGGAAACCTTTTTTCTTTGTAAAAGCACGATACGGAGACACCAGATATGAGTGGCAATGTTCACTGGCACCGGTCTGCAGAGCACAGGCTGTAGGCCTGACACAGCCGCTTGAAGGACACTGACTGGCTGCTATTAGCTTACACTGGAAACCTTTTTTCTTTGTAAACGCATGCTACAGAGACACCAGATATGAGTGTCAATGTGCACTGGCACCGGTCTGCAGTGCACAGGCTGTAGGCCTGACACAGCCGCTTGAAGGACACTGACTGGCTGCTATTAGCTTACACTGGAAACCTTTTTTCTTTGTAAAAGCACGCTACAGAGACACCAGATATGAGTGGCAATGTGCACTGGCACCGGTCTGCAGAGCACAGGCTGTAGGCGTGACACAGCCGCTTGAAGGACACTGACTGGCTGCTATTAGCTTACACTGCAAACCTTTTTTCTTTGTAAAAGCACGCTACAGAGACACTAGATATGAGTGGCAATGTGCACTGGAACAGTTCTGCAGAGCACACACTGTAGGCCTGACACACCCTCTTGAAGACAAGTAACTGCTATTCAATCTATAACAGTGAAAAAAAAATTTGGTTTTAAATGCTCGCTATAGAGACACCAGATATGAGTGGCAATGTTCACTGGCACAGTTCTGCAGAGCACACGCTGAAGGCCTGACACAGCCGCTTGAAGGACACTGACTGGCTGCTATTAGCTTACACTGGAAACCTTTTTTCTTTGTAAAAGCACGCTACAGAGACACCAGATATGAGTGGCATCTGTCAAAGTACGCTGGCAGGGTTGTGCAGGGCACGCGCTGAAGGAAGGCCTGACACAGCCGCTTGAAGGACACTGACTGGCTGCTATTAGCTTACACTGGAAACCTTTTTTCTTTGTAAAAGCACGCTACAGAGACACCAGATATGAGTGGCATCTGTCAAAGAACGCTGGCAGGGTTGTGCAGGGCACATGCTGAAGGAAGGCCTGACACAGCCGCTTGAAGGACACTGACTGGCTGCTATTAGCTTACACTGGAAACCTTTTTTCTTTGTAAAAGCTCGCTACAGAGACACCAGATATGAGTGGCAATGTGCACTGGCACCGGTCTGCAGAGCACAGGCTGTAGGCCTGACACAGCCGCTTGAAGGACACTGACTGGCTGCTATTAGCTTACACTGGAAACCTTTTTTCTTTGTAAAAGCACGCTACAAAGACACCAGATATGAGTGGCAACTGTCAAATTACGCTGGCAGGGTTGTGCAGGGCACGCGCTGAAGGAAGGCCTGACACAGCCGCTTGAAGGACACTGACTGGCTGCTATTAGGTTACACTGGAAAGCTTTTTTCTTTGTAAAAGCACACTACAGAGACACCAGATATGAGTGGCAACTGTCAAAGTACGCTGCAGGGTTGTGCAGGGCACACGCTGAAGGAAGGCCTGACACAGCCGCTTGAAGGACACTGACTGGCTGCTATTAGCTTACACTGGAAACCTTTTTTTCTTTGTAAAAGCATGCTACAGAGACACTAGATATGAGTGGCAATGTGCACTGGAACAGTTCTGCAGAGCACACACTGTAGGCCTGACACACCCTCTTGAAGACAAGTAACTGCTATTCAATCTATAACAGTGAAAAAAAATGTTTGGTTTTAAATGCACGCTATAGAGACACCAGATATGAGTGGAAATGTTCACTGGCACAGTTCTGCAGAGCACACGCTGAAGGCCTGACACAGCCGCTTGAAGGACACTGACTGGCTGCTATTAGCTTACACTGGAAACCTTTTTTCTTTGTAAAAGCACGCTACAGAGACACCAGATATGAGTGGCATCTGTCAAAGTACGCTTGCAGGGTTGTGCAGGGCACACGCTGATGGAAGGCCTGACACAGCCGCTTGAAGGACACTGACTGGCTGCTATTAGCTTACACTGGAAACCTTTTTTCTTTGTAAAAGCACGCTACAGAGACACCAGATATGAGTGGCAACTGTCAAAGTACGCTGGCAGGGTTGTGCAGGGCACACGCTGAAGGAAGGCCTGACTCAGCCGCTTGAAGGACACTGACTGGCTGCTATTAGCTTACACTGGAAACCTTTTTTCTTTGTAAAAGCACGCTACAGAGACACCAGATATGAGTGGCAACTGTCAAAGTACGCTGGCAGGGTTGTGCGGGGCACACACTGAAGGAAGGCCTGACACAGCTGCTTGAAGGACACTGACTGGCTGCTATTAGCTTACACTGGAAACCTTTTTTCTTTGTAAAAGCACGCTACAGAGACACCAGATATGAGTGGCAACTGTCAAAATACACTGGCACAGGTCTGCAGAGCACACGCTGAAGGAGGCCTGACACCCAGACGCTTGCAGACAACTAACTGCTCTTCTATTACAGTGATTTTTTTTATTTTTTTTAAATGTAAAGCTTAAGCTATTGTGACAACAGATATGAGTGGTGGCACTGACTGTGCAAATGGGCACAGCATCCAGCCTGACACAGAAGCTGGCAGGCAGGCAACTGCTCTTCTATTACAGTGAAAAAAAATTTTTTTTTCTTCAAACGGATGTGTGAATAACTCCTCTGACATACCAAGTAAAGCGTCTGTGGTGCTAGTTTTGGTGGTGGCGGCAGGCGGGTGAGTGGTATCTTGAGAGGTGCCTGAAGCTAAGCTGGAGGAGGATGGTGCGTCAAGGTTCCAAGCAGAGGCTGTAGAAGATTGGGTGTCCTGTGTTAGCCAGTCAACTAGCCAGTGAACTTTTCAAGTTCGGGGTACGTGGCCTCTGAAAACTGGGCGTTATTCTAGGGCCAAAGGGAATCACAGCACCACGACCACGATGGCCCCTGCGGGGTGGCCTGCCTCTGCCTGTCATTTTTTGGGGATTAGTGGTACTATGCGTGCAAGCTACTGTGAGACCAGATATGAGTGGCAAACTGGCAATGTGCACTGGCACAGGTCTGCAGAGCACAGGCTGTAGGCCTGACACACGCTGTAAGAACACTGACTGCTATTAGCTTACAATGGAAACCTTTTTTCTTTGTAAAAGCACGCTACAGAGACACCAGATATGAGTGGCAATGTGCACTGGCACCGGTCTGCAGAGCACAAGCTGTAGGCCTGACACAGCCGCTTGAAGGACACTGACTGGCTGCTATTAGCTTACACTGGAAACCTTTTTTTCTTTGTAAAAGCATGCTACAGAGACACCAGATATGAGTGGCAATGTGCACTGGAACAGTTCTGCAGAGCACACACTGTAGGCCTGACACACCCGCTTGAAGACAAGTAACTGCTATTCAATCTATAACAGTAAAAAAAAATTTTTGGTTTTAAATGCACGCTATAGAGACACCAGATATGAGTGGCAATGTGCACTGGCACAGTTCTGCAGAGCACACGTTGAACGCCTGACACAGCCGCTTGAAGGACACTGACTGGCTGCTATTAGCTTACACTGGAAACCTTTTTTCTTTGTAAAAGCATGCTACAGAGACACCAGATATGAGTGGCAATGTGCACTGGCACCGGTCTGCAGAGCACAGGCTGTAGGCCTGACACAGCCGCTTGAAGGACACTGACTGGCTGCTATTAGCTTACACTGGAAACCTTTTTTCTTTGTAAAAGCACGCTACAGAGACACCAGATATGAGTGGCAACTGTCAAAGTACGCTGGCAGGGTTGTGCAGGGCACACGCTGAAGGAGGGCCTGACACAGCCGCTTGAAGGACACTGACTGGCTGCTATTAGCTTACACTGGAAACCTTTTTTCTTTGTAAAAGCATGCTACAGAGACACCAGATATGAGTGGCAATGTGCACTGGCACCGGTCTGCAGAGCACAGGCTGTAGGCCTGACACAGCAGCTTGAAGGACACTGACTGGCTGCTATTAGCTTACACTGGAAACCTTTTTTTCTTTGTAAAAGCACGCTACAGAGACACCCGATATGAGTGGCAATGTGTACTGGAACAGTTCTGCAGAGCACACACTGTAGGCCTGACACACCCGCTTGAAGACAAGTAACTGCTATTCAATCTATAACAGTAAAAAAAAAATTTGGGTTTTAAATGCAAGCTATAGAGACACCAGATATGAGTGGCAATGTGCACTGGCACAGTTCTGCAGAGCACACGTTGAAAGCCTGACACAGCCACTTGAAGGACACTGACTGGCTGCTATTAGCTTACACTGGAAACCTTTTTTCTTTGTAAAAGCACGCTACAGAGACACCAGATATGAGTGGCAATGTGCACTGGCACCGGTCTGCAGAGCACAGGCTTTAGGCCTGACACAGCCGCTTTAAGGACACTGACTGGCTGCTATTAGCTTACACTGGAAACCTTTTTTCTTTGTAAAAGCACGCTACAGAGACACCAGATATGAGTGGCAATGTGCACTGGAACAGTTCTGCAGAGCACACAATGTAGGCCTGACACACCCGCTTGAAGACAAGTAACTGCTATTCAATCTATAACAGTGAAAAAAAATTTTGGTTTTAAATGCACGCCATAGATACACCAGATATGAGTGGCAATGTTCACTGGCACAGTTCTGCAGAGCACACGCTGAAGGCCTGACACAGCCGCTTGAAGGACACTGACTGGCTGCTATTAGGTTACACTGGAAAACTTTTTTCTTTGTAAAAGCACGCTACAGAGACACAAGATATGAGTGGCAACTGTCAAAGTACGCTGGCAGGGTTGTGCAGGGCACACGCTGAAGGAAGGCCTGACACAGCCACTTGAAGGACACTGACTGGCTGCTATTAGCTTACACTGGAAACCTTTTTTCTTTGTAAAAGCACGCTACGGAGACACCAGATATGAGTGGCAATGTTCACTGGCACCGGTCTGCAGAGCACAGGCTGTAGGCCTGACACAGCCGCTTGAAGGACACTGACTGGCTGCTATTAGCTTACACTGGAAAACTTTTTTCTTTGTAAACGCATGCTACAGAGACACCAGATATGAGTGTCAATGTGCACTGGCACCGGTCTGCAGAGCACAGGCTGTAGGCCTGACACAGCCGCTTGAAGGACACTGACTGGCTGCTATTAGCTTACACTGGAAACCTTTTTTCTTTGTAAAAGCACGCTACAGAGACACCAGATATGAGTGGCAATGTGCACTGGCACCGGTCTGCAGAGCACAGGCTGTAGGCCTGACACAGCCGCTTGAAGGACACTGACTGGCTGCTATTAGCTTACACTGGAAACCTTTTTTCTTTGTAAAAGCACGCTACAGAGACACCAGATATGAGTGGCAATGTGCACTGGAACAGTTCTGCAGAGCACACAATGTAGGCCTGACACACCCGCTTGAAGACAAGTAACTGCTATTCAATCTATAACAGTGAAAACAAATTTTGGTTTTAAATGCACGCCATAGATACACCAGATATGAGTGGCAATGTGCACTGGCACAGTTCTGCAGAGCACACGCTGAAGGCCTGACACAGCCCCTTGAAGGACACTGACTGGCTGCTATTAGGTTACACTGGAAAACTTTTTTCTTTGTAAAAGCACGCTACAGAGACACCAGATATGAGTGGCAACTGTCAAAGTACGCTGGCAGGGTTGTGCAGGGCACACGCTGAAGGAAGGCCTGACACAGCCGCTTGAAGGACACTGACTGGCTGCTATTAGCTTACACTGGAAACCTTTTTTCTTTGTAAAAGCACGCTACGGAGACACCAGATATGAGTGGCAATGTTCCCTGGCACCGGTCTGCAGAGCACAGGCTGTAGGCCTGACACAGCCGCTTGAAGGACACTGACTGGCTGCTATTAGCTTACACTGGAAACCTTTTTTCTTTGTAAACGCATGCTACAGAGACACCAGATATGAGTGTCAATGTGCACTGGCACCGGTCTGCAGAGCACAGGCTGTAGGCCTGACACAGCCGCTTGAAGGACACTGACTGGCTGCTATTAGCTTACACTGGAAACCTTTTTTCTTTGTAAAAGCACGCTACAGAGACACCAGATATGAGTGGCAATGTGCACTGGCACCGGTCTGCAGAGCACAGGCTGTAGGCCTGACACAGCCGCTTGAAGGACACTGACTGGCTGCTATTAGCTTACACTGGAAACCTTTTTTCTTTGTAAAAGCACGCTACAGAGACACTAGATATGAGTGGCAATGTACACTGGAACAGTTCTGCAGAGCACACACTGTAGGCCTGACACACCCTCTTGAAGACAAGTAACTGCTATTCAATCTATAACAGTGAAAAAAAAAATTTGGTTTTAAATGTTCGCTATAGAGACACCAGATATGAGTGGCAATGTTCACTGGCACAGTTCTGCAGAGCACACGCTGAAGGCCTGACACAGCCGCTTGAAGGACACTGACTGGCTGCTATTAGCTTACACTGGAAACCTTTTTTCTTTGTAAAAGCACGCTACAGAGACACCAGATATGAGTGGCATCTGTCAAAGTACGCTGGCAGGGTTGTGCAGGGCACGCGCTGAAGGAAGGCCTGACACAGCCGCTTGAAGGACACTGACTGGCTGCTATTAGCTTACACTGGAAACCTTTTTTCTTTGTAAAAGCACGCTACAGAGACACCAGATATGAGTGGCATCTGTCAAAGAACGCTGGCAGGGTTGTGCAGGGCACACGCTGAAGGAAGGCCTGACTCAGCCGCTTGAAGGACACTGACTGGCTGCTATTAGCTTACACTGGAAACCTTTTTTCTTTGTAAAAGCACGCTACAGAGACACCAGATATGAGTGGCAACTGTCAAAGTACGCTGGCAGGGTTGTGCGGGGCACACACTGAAGGAAGGCCTGACACAGCTGCTTGAAGGACACTGACTGGCTGCTATTAGCTTACACTGGAAACCTTTTTTCTTTGTAAAAGCACGCTACAGAGACACCAGATATGAGTGGCAACTGTCAAAGTACACTGGCACAGGTCTGCAGAGCACACGCTGAAGGAGGCCTGACACCCAGACGCTTGCAGACAACTAACTGCTCTTCTATTACAGTGATTTTTTTGATTTTTTTTAAATGTAAAGCTTAAGCTATTGTGACAACAGATATGAGTGGTGGCACTGACTGTGCAAATGGGCACAGCATCCAGCCTGACACAGAAGCTGGCAGGCAGGCAACTGCTCTTCTATTACAGTGAAAAAAAAAAATTTTTTCTTCAAACGGATGTGTGAATAACTCCTCTGACATACCAAGTAAAGCGTCTGTGGTGCTAGTTTTGGTGGTGGCGGCAGGCGGGTGAGTGGTATCTTGAGAGGTGCCTGAAGCTAAGCTGGAGGAGGATGGTGCGTCAAGGTTCCAAGCAGAGGCTGTAGAAGATTGGGTGTCCTGTGTTAGCCAGTCAACTAGCCAGTGAACTTTTCAAGTTCGGGGTACGTGGCCTCTGAAAACTGGGCATTATTCTAGGGCCAAAGGGAATCACAGCACCACGACCACGATGGCCCCTGCGGGGTGGCCTGCCTCTGCCTGTCATTTTTTGGGGATTAGTGGTACTATGCGTGCAAGCTACTGTGAGACCAGATATGAGTGGCAAACTGGCAATGTGCACTGGCACAGGTCTGCAGAGCACAGGCTGTAGGCCTGACACACGCTGTAAGAACACTGACTGCTATTAGCTTACAATGGAAACCTTTTTTCTTTGTAAAAGCACGCTACAGAGACACCAGATATGAGTGGCAATGTGCACTGGCACCGGTCTGCAGAGCACAAGCTGTAGGCCTGACACAGCCGCTTGAAGGACACTGACTGGCTGCTATTAGCTTACACTGGAAACCTTTTTTTCTTTGTAAAAGCATGCTACAGAGACACCAGATATGAGTGGCAATGTGCACTGGAACAGTTCTGCAGAGCACACACTGTAGGCCTGACACACCCGCTTGAAGACAAGTAACTGCTATTCAATCTATAACAGTAAAAAAAATGTTTTGGTTTTAAATGCACGCTATAGAGACACCAGATATGAGTGGCAATGTGCACTGGCACAGTTCTGCAGAGCACACGTTGAACGCCTGACACAGCCGCTTGAAGGACACTGACTGGCTGCTATTAGCTTACACTGGAAACCTTTTTTCTTTGTAAAAGCATGCTACAGAGACACCAGATATGAGTGGCAATGTGCACTGGCACCGGTCTGCAGAGCACAGACTGTAGGCCTGACACAGCCGCTTGAAGGACACTGACTGGCTGCTATTAGCTTACACTGGAAACCTTTTTTCTTTGTAAAAGCACGCTACAGAGACACCAGATATGAGTGGCAACTGTCAAAGTACGCTGGCAGGGTTGTGCAGGGCACACGCTGAAGGAGGGCCTGACACAGCCGCTTGAAGGACACTGACTGGCTGCTATTAGCTTACACTGGAAACCTTTTTTCTTTGTAAAAGCACGCTACAGAGACACCAGATATGAGTGGCAATGTGCACTGGCACCGGTCTGCAGAGCACAGGCTGTAGGCCTGACACAGCCGCTTGAAGGACACTGACTGGCTGCTATTAGCTTACACTGGAAACCTTTTTTCTTTGTAAAAGCACGCTACAGAGACACTAGATATGAGTGGCAATGTACACTGGAACAGTTCTGCAGAGCACACACTGTAGGCCTGACACACCCTCTTGAAGACAAGTAACTGCTATTCAATCTATAACAGTAAAAAAAAAATTTGGGTTTTAAATGCAAGCTATAGAGACACCAGATATGAGTGGCAATGTGCACTGGCACAGTTCTGCAGAGCACACGTTGAAAGCCTGACACAGCCACTTGAAGGACACTGACTGGCTGCTATTAGCTTACACTGGAAACCTTTTTTCTTTGTAAAAGCACGCTACAGAGACACCAGATATGAGTGGCAATGTGCACTGGCACCGGTCTGCAGAGCACAGGCTGTAGGCCTGACACAGCCGCTTTAAGGACACTGACTGGCTGCTATTAGCTTACACTGGAAACCTTTTTTCTTTGTAAAAGCACGCTACAGAGACACCAGATATGAGTGGCAATGTGCACTGGAACAGTTCTGCAGAGCACACAATGTAGGCCTGACACACCCGCTTGAAGACAAGTAACTGCTATTCAATCTATAACAGTGAAAAAAAATTTTGGTTTTAAATGCACGCCATAGATACACCAGATATGAGTGGCAATGTTCACTGGCACAGTTCTGCAGAGCACACGCTGAAGGCCTGACACAGCCGCTTGAAGGACACTGACTGGCTGCTATTAGGTTACACTGGAAAACTTTTTTCTTTGTAAAAGCACGCTACAGAGACACAAGATATGAGTGGCAACTGTCAAAGTACGCTGGCAGGGTTGTGCAGGGCACACGCTGAAGGAAGGCCTGACACAGCCGCTTGAAGGACACTGACTGGCTGCTATTAGCTTACACTGGAAACCTTTTTTCTTTGTAAAAGCACGCTACGGAGACACCAGATATGAGTGGCAATGTTCACTGGCACCGGTCTGCAGAGCACAGGCTGTAGGCCTGACACAGCCGCTTGAAGGACACTGACTGGCTGCTATTAGCTTACACTGGAAACCTTTTTTCTTTGTAAACGCATGCTACAGAGACACCAGATATGAGTGTCAATGTGCACTGGCACCGGTCTGCAGAGCACAGGCTGTAGGCCTGACACAGCCGCTTGAAGGACACTGACTGGCTGCTATTAGCTTACACTGGAAACCTTTTTTCTTTGTAAAAGCACGCTACAGAGACACCAGATATGAGTGGCAATGTGCACTGGCACCGGTCTGCAGAGCACAGGCTGTAGGCCTGACACAGCCGCTTGAAGGACACTGACTGGCTGCTATTAGCTTACACTGGAAACCTTTTTTCTTTGTAAAAGCACGCTACAGAGACACCAGATATGAGTGGCAATGTGCACTGGAACAGTTCTGCAGAGCACACAATGTAGGCCTGACACACCCGCTTGAAGACAAGTAACTGCTATTCAATCTATAACAGTGAAAACAAATTTTGGTTTTAAATGCACGCCATAGATACACCAGATATGAGTGGCAATGTGCACTGGCACAGTTCTGCAGAGCACACGCTGAAGGCCTGACACAGCCCCTTGAAGGACACTGACTGGCTGCTATTAGGTTACACTGGAAAACTTTTTTCTTTGTAAAAGCACGCTACAGAGACACCAGATATGAGTGGCAACTGTCAAAGTACGCTGGCAGGGTTGTGCAGGGCACACGCTGAAGGAAGGCCTGACACAGCCGCTTGAAGGACACTGACTGGCTGCTATTAGCTTACACTGGAAACCTTTTTTCTTTGTAAAAGCACGCTACGGAGACACCAGATATGAGTGGCAATGTTCCCTGGCACCGGTCTGCAGAGCACAGGCTGTAGGCCTGACACAGCCGCTTGAAGGACACTGACTGGCTGCTATTAGCTTACACTGGAAACCTTTTTTCTTTGTAAACGCATGCTACAGAGACACCAGATATGAGTGTCAATGTGCACTGGCACCGGTCTGCAGAGCACAGGCTGTAGGCCTGACACAGCCGCTTGAAGGACACTGACTGGCTGCTATTAGCTTACACTGGAAACCTTTTTTCTTTGTAAAAGCACGCTACAGAGACACCAGATATGAGTGGCAATGTGCACTGGCACCGGTCTGCAGAGCACAGGCTGTAGGCCTGACACAGCCGCTTGAAGGACACTGACTGGCTGCTATTAGCTTACACTGGAAACCTTTTTTCTTTGTAAAAGCACGCTACAGAGACACTAGATATGAGTGGCAATGTACACTGGAACAGTTCTGCAGAGCACACACTGTAGGCCTGACACACCCTCTTGAAGACAAGTAACTGCTATTCAATCTATAACAGTGAAAAAAAAATTTTGGTTTTAAATGTTCGCTATAGAGACACCAGATATGAGTGGCAATGTTCACTGGCACAGTTCTGCAGAGCACACGCTGAAGGCCTGACACAGCCGCTTGAAGGACACTGACTGGCTGCTATTAGCTTACACTGGAAACCTTTTTTCTTTGTAAAAGCACGCTACAGAGACACCAGATATGAGTGGCATCTGTCAAAGTACGCTGGCAGGGTTGTGCAGGGCACGCGCTGAAGGAAGGCCTGACACAGCCGCTTGAAGGACACTGACTGGCTGCTATTAGCTTACACTGGAAACCTTTTTTCTTTGTAAAAGCACGCTACAGAGACACCAGATATGAGTGGCATCTGTCAAAGAACGCTGGCAGGGTTGTGCAGGGCACACGCTGAAGGAAGGCCTGACTCAGCCGCTTGAAGGACACTGACTGGCTGCTATTAGCTTACACTGGAAACCTTTTTTCTTTGTAAAAGCACGCTACAGAGACACCAGATATGAGTGGCAACTGTCAAAGTACGCTGGCAGGGTTGTGCGGGGCACACACTGAAGGAAGGCCTGACACAGCTGCTTGAAGGACACTGACTGTCTGCTATTAGCTTACACTGGAAACCTTTTTTCTTTGTAAAAGCACGCTACAGAGACACCAGATATGAGTGGCAACTGTCAAAGTACACTGGCACAGGTCTGCAGAGCACACGCTGAAGGAGGCCTGACACCCAGACGCTTGCAGACAACTAACTGCTCTTCTATTACAGTGATTTTTTTTATTTTTTTTAAATGTAAAGCTTAAGCTATTGTGACAACAGATATGAGTGGTGGCACTGACTGTGCAAATGGGCACAGCATCCAGCCTGACACAGAAGCTGGCAGGCAGGCAACTGCTCTTCTATTACAGTGAAAAAAATTTTTTTTTTCTTCAAACGGATGTGTGAATAACTCCTCTGACATACCAAGTAAAGCGTCTGTGGTGCTAGTTTTGGTGGTGGCGGCAGGCGGGTGAGTGGTATCTTGAGAGGTGCCTGAAGCTAAGCTGGAGGAGGATGGTGCGTCAAGGTTCCAAGCAGAGGCTGTAGAAGATTGGGTGTCCTGTGTTAGCCAGTCAACTAGCCAGTGAACTTTTCAAGTTCGGGGTACGTGGCCTCTGAAAACTGGGCATTATTCTAGGGCCAAAGGGAATCACAGCACCACGACCACGATGGCCCCTGCGGGGTGGCCTGCCTCTGCCTGTCATTTTTTGGGGATTAGTGGTACTATGCGTGCAAGCTACTGTGAGACCAGATATGAGTGGCAAACTGGCAATGTGCACTGGCACAGGTCTGCAGAGCACAGGCTGTAGGCCTGACACACGCTGTAAGAACACTGACTGCTATTAGCTTACAATGGAAACCTTTTTTCTTTGTAAAAGCACGCTACAGAGACACCAGATATGAGTGGCAATGTGCACTGGCACCGGTCTGCAGAGCACAAGCTGTAGGCCTGACACAGCCGCTTGAAGGACACTGACTGGCTGCTATTAGCTTACACTGGAAACCTTTTTTTCTTTGTAAAAGCATGCTACAGAGACACCAGATATGAGTGGCAATGTGCACTGGAACAGTTCTGCAGAGCACACACTGTAGGCCTGACACACCCGCTTGAAGACAAGTAACTGCTATTCAATCTATAACAGTAAAAAAAAAATTTTGGTTTTAAATGCACGCTATAGAGACACCAGATATGAGTGGCAATGTGCACTGGCACAGTTCTGCAGAGCACACGTTGAACGCCTGACACAGCCGCTTGAAGGACACTGACTGGCTGCTATTAGCTTACACTGGAAACCTTTTTTCTTTGTAAAAGCATGCTACAGAGACACCAGATATGAGTGGCAATGTGCACTGGCACCGGTCTGCAGAGCACAGGCTGTAGGCCTGACACAGCCGCTTGAAGGACACTGACTGGCTGCTATTAGCTTACACTGGAAACCTTTTTTCTTTGTAAAAGCACGCTACAGAGACACCAGATATGAGTGGCAACTGTCAAAGTACGCTGGCAGGGTTGTGCAGGGCACACGCTGAAGGAGGGCCTGACACAGCCGCTTGAAGGACACTGACTGGCTGCTATTAGCTTACACTGGAAACCTTTTTTCTTTGTAAAAGCATGCTACAGAGACACCAGATATGAGTGGCAATGTGCACTGGCACCGGTCTGCAGAGCACAGGCTGTAGGCCTGACACAGCCGCTTGAAGGACACTGACTGGCTGCTATTAGCTTACACTGGAAACCTTTTTTTCTTTGTAAAAGCACGCTACAGAGACACCCGATATGAGTGGCAATGTGCACTGGAACAGTTCTGCATAGCACACACTGTAGGCCTGACACACCCGCTTGAAGACAAGTAACTGCTATTCAATCTATAACAGTAAAAAAAAAATTTGGGTTTTAAATGCAAGCTATAGAGACACCAGATATGAGTGGCAATGTGCACTGGCACAGTTCTGCAGAGCACACGTTGAAAGCCTGACACAGCCACTTGAAGGACACTGACTGGCTGCTATTAGCTTACACTGGAAACCTTTTTTCTTTGTAAAAGCACGCTACAGAGACACCAGATATGAGTGGCAATGTGCACTGGCACCGGTCTGCAGAGCACAGGCTGTAGGCCTGACACAGCCGCTTTAAGGACACTGACTGGCTGCTATTAGCTTACACTGGAAACCTTTTTTTCTTTGTAAAAGCACGCTACAGAGACACCAGATATGAGTGGCAATGTGCACTGGAACAGCTCTGCAGAGCACACAATGTAGGCCTGACACACCCGCTTGAAGACAAGTAACTGCTATTCAATCTATAACAGTGAAAAAAAATTTTGGTTTTAAATGCACGCCATAGATACACCAGGTATGAGTGGCAATGTGCACTGGCACAGTTCTGCAGAGCACACGCTGAAGGCCTGACACAGCCGCTTGAAGGACACTGACTGGCTGCTATTAGGTTACACTGGAAAACTTTTTCCTTTGTAAAAGCACGCTACAGAGACACCAGATATGAGTGGCAACTGTCAAAGTACGCTGGCAGGGTTGTGCAGGGCACACGCTGAAGGAAGGCCTGACACAGCCGCTTGAAGGACACTGACTGGCTGCTATTAGCTTACACTGGAAACCTTTTTTCTTTGTAAAAGCACGCTACGGAGACACCAGATATGAGTGGCAATGTTCACTGGCACCGGTCTGCAGAGCACAGGCTGTAGGCCTGACACAGCCGCTTGAAGGACACTGACTGGCTGCTATTAGCTTACACTGGAAACCTTTTTTCTTTGTAAACGCATGCTACAGAGACACCAGATATGAGTGTCAATGTGCACTGGCACCGGTCTGCAGTGCACAGGCTGTAGGCCTGACACAGCCGCTTGAAGGACACTGACTGGCTGCTATTAGCTTACACTGGAAACCTTTTTTCTTTGTAAAAGCACGCTACAGAGACACCAGATATGAGTGGCAATGTGCACTGGCACCGGTCTGCAGAGTACAGGCTGTAGGCGTGACACAGCCGCTTGAAGGACACTGACTGGCTGCTATTAGCTTACACTGCAAACCTTTTTTCTTTGTAAAAGCACGCTACAGAGACACTAGATATGAGTGGCAATGTGCACTGGAACAGTTCTGCAGAGCACACACTGTAGGCCTGACACACCCTCTTGAAGACAAGTAACTGCTATTCAATCTATAACAGTGAAAAAAAAAATTTGGTTTTAAATGCTCGCTATAGAGACACCAGATATGAGTGGCAATGTTCACTGGCACAGTTCTGCAGAGCACACGCTGAAGGCCTGACACAGCCGCTTGAAGGACACTGACTGGCTGCTATTAGCTTACACTGGAAACCTTTTTTCTTTGTAAAAGCACGCTACAGAGACACCAGATATGAGTGGCATCTGTCAAAGTACGCTGGCAGGGTTGTGCAGGGCACGCGCTGAAGGAAGGCCTGACACAGCCGCTTGAAGGACACTGACTGGCTGCTATTAGCTTACACTGGAAACCTTTTTTCTTTGTAAAAGCACGCTACAGAGACACCAGATATGAGTGGCATCTGTCAAAGAACGCTGGCAGGGTTGTGCAGGGCACATGCTGAAGGAAGGCCTGACACAGCCGCTTGAAGGACACTGACTGGCTGCTATTAGCTTACACTGGAAACCTTTTTTCTTTGTAAAAGCTCGCTACAGAGACACCAGATATGAGTGGCAATGTGCACTGGCACCGGTCTGCAGAGCACAGGCTGTAGGCCTGACACAGCCGCTTGAAGGACACTGACTGGCTGCTATTAGCTTACACTGGAAACCTTTTTTCTTTGTAAAAGCACGCTACAGAGACACCAGATATGAGTGGCAACTGTCAAATTACGCTGGCAGGGTTGTGCAGGGCACGCGCTGAAGGAAGGCCTGACACAGCCGCTTGAAGGACACTGACTGGCTGCTATTAGGTTACACTGGAAAGCTTTTTTCTTTGTAAAAGCACACTACAGAGACACCAGATATGAGTGGCAACTGTCAAAGTACGCTGCAGGGTTGTGCAGGGCACACGCTGAAGGAAGGCCTGACACAGCCGCTTGAAGGACACTGACTGGCTGCTATTAGCTTACACTGGAAACCTTTTTTTCTTTGTAAAAGCATGCTACAGAGACACTAGATATGAGTGGCAATGTGCACTGGAACAGTTCTGCAGAGCACACACTGTAGGCCTGACACACCCTCTTGAAGACAAGTAACTGCTATTCAATCTATAACAGTGAAAAAAAAATTTGGTTTTAAATGCTCGCTATAGAGACACCAGATATGAGTGGCAATGTTCACTGGCACAGTTCTGCAGAGCACACGCTGAAGGCCTGACACAGCCGCTTGAAGGACACTGACTGGCTGCTATTAGCTTACACTGGAAACCTTTTTTCTTTGTAAAAGCACGCTACAGAGACACCAGATATGAGTGGCATCTGTCAAAGTACGCTGGCAGGGTTGTGCAGGGCACGCGCTGAAGGAAGGCCTGACACAGCCGCTTGAAGGACACTGACTGGCTGCTATTAGCTTACACTGGAAACCTTTTTTCTTTGTAAAAGCACGCTACAGAGACACCAGATATGAGTGGCATCTGTCAAAGAACGCTGGCAGGGTTGTGCAGGGCACATGCTGAAGGAAGGCCTGACACAGCCGCTTGAAGGACACTGACTGGCTGCTATTAGCTTACACTGGAAACCTTTTTTCTTTGTAAAAGCTCGCTACAGAGACACCAGATATGAGTGGCAATGTGCACTGGCACCGGTCTGCAGAGCACAGGCTGTAGGCCTGACACAGCCGCTTGAAGGACATTGACTGGCTGCTATTAGCTTACACTGGAAACCTTTTTTCTTTGTAAAAGCACGCTACAGAGACACCAGATATGAGTGGCAACTGTCAAATTACGCTGGCAGGGTTGTGCAGGGCACGCGCTGAAGGAAGGCCTGACACAGCCGCTTGAAGGACACTGACTGGCTGCTATTAGGTTACACTGGAAAGCTTTTTTCTTTGTAAAAGCACACTACAGAGACACCAGATATGAGTGGCAACTGTCAAAGTACGCTGCAGGGTTGTGCAGGGCACACGCTGAAGGAAGGCCTGACACAGCCGCTTGAAGGACACTGACTGGCTGCTATTAGCTTACACTGGAAACCTTTTTTTCTTTGTAAAAGCATGCTACAGAGACACTAGATATGAGTGGCAATGTGCACTGGAACAGTTCTGCAGAGCACACACTGTAGGCCTGACACACCCTCTTGAAGACAAGTAACTGCTATTCAATCTATAA
Source organism: Pelobates fuscus (assembly GCF_036172605.1). Lineage (NCBI taxonomy): Eukaryota > Metazoa > Chordata > Amphibia > Anura > Pelobatidae > Pelobates > Pelobates fuscus. The sequence goes on along the minus strand of NC_086326.1, from coordinate 79,015,866 downwards.
CAGTGAAAAAAATTTTTTGGTTTTAAATGCACGCTATAGAGACACCAGATATGAGTGGCAATGTTCACTGGCACAGTTCTGCAGAGCACACGCTGAAGGCCTGACACAGCCGCTTGAAGGACACTGACTGGCTGCTATTAGCTTACACTGGAAACCTTTTTTCTTTGTAAAAGCACGCTACAGAGACACCAGATATGAGTGGCAACTGTCAAATTACGCTGGCAGGGTTGTGCAGGGCACGCGCTGAAGGAAGGCCTGACACAGCCGCTTGAAGGACACTGACTGGCTGCTATAAGGTTACACTGGAAAGCTTTTTTCTTTGTAAAAGCACACTACAGAGACACCAGATATGAGTGGCAACTGTCAAAGTACGCTGCAGGGTTGTGCAGGGCACACGCTGAAGGAAGGCCTGACACAGCCGCTTGAAGGACACTGACTGGCTGCTATTAGCTTACACTGGAAACCTTTTTTTCTTTGTAAAAGCATGCTACAGAGACACTAGATATGAGTGGCAATGTGCACTGGAACAGTTCTGCAGAGCACACACTGTAGGCCTGACACACCCTCTTGAAGACAAGTAACTGCTATTCAATCTATAACAGTGAAAAAAATTTTTTGGTTTTAAATGCACGCTATAGAGACACCAGATATGAGTGGCAATGTTCACTGGCACAGTTCTGCAGAGCACACGCTGAAGGCCTGACACAGCCGCTTGAAGGACACTGACTGGCTGCTATTAGCTTACACTGGAAACCTTTTTTCTTTGTAAAAGCACGCTACAGAGACACCAGATATGAGTGGCAACTGTCAAAGTACGCTGGCAGGGTTGTGCAGGGCACACGCTGAAGGAAGGCCTGACTCAGCCGCTTGAAGGACACTGACTGGCTGCTATTAGCTTACACTGGAAACCTTTTTTCTTTGTAAAAGCACGCTACAGAGACACCAGATATGAGTGGCAACTGTCAAAGTACGCTGGCAGGGTTGTGCGGGGCACACACTGAAGGAAGGCCTGACACAGCTGCTTGAAGGACACTGACTGGCTGCTATTAGCTTACACTGGAAACCTTTTTTCTTTGTAAAAGCACGCTACAGAGACACCAGATATGAGTGGCAACTGTCAAAATACACTGGCACAGGTCTGCAGGGCACACGCTGAAGGAGGCCTGACACCCAGACGCTTGCAGACAACTAACTGCTCTTCTATTACAGTGATTTTTTTGATTTTTTTTAAATGTAAAGCTTAAGCTATTGTGACAACAGATATGAGTGGTGGCACTGACTGTGCAAATGGGCACAGCATCCAGCCTGACACAGAAGCTGGCAGGCAGGCAACTGCTCTTCTATTACAGTGAAAAAAAAAAAATTTTCTTCAAACGGATGTGTGAATAACTCCTCTGACATACCAAGTAAAGCGTCTGTGGTGCTAGTTTTGGTGGTGGCGGCAGGCGGGTGAGTGGTATCTTGAGAGGTGCCTGAAGCTAAGCTGGAGGAGGATGGTGCGTCAAGGTTCCAAGCAGAGGCTGTAGAAGATTGGGTGTCCTGTGTTAGCCAGTCAACTAGCCAGTGAACTTTTCAAGTTCGGGGTACGTGGCCTCTGAAAACTGGGCATTATTCTAGGGCCAAAGGGAATCACAGCACCACGACCACGATGGCCCCTGCGGGGTGGCCTGCCTCTGCCTGTCATTTTTTGGGGATTAGTGGTACTATGCGTGTAAGCTACTGTGAGACCAGATATGAGTGGCAAACTGGCAATGTGCACTGGCACAGGTCTGCAGAGCACAGGCTGTAGGCCTGACACACGCTGTAAGAACACTGACTGCTATTAGCTTACAATGGAAACCTTTTTTCTTTGTAAAAGCACGCTACAGAGACACCAGATATGAGTGGCAATGTGCACTGGCACCGGTCTGCAGAGCACAAGCTGTAGGCCTGACACAGCCGCTTGAAGGACACTGACTGGCTGCTATTAGCTTACACTGGAAACCTTTTTTTCTTTGTAAAAGCACACTACAGAGACACCAGATATGAGTGGCAATGTGCACTGGAACAGTTCTGCAGAGCACACACTGTAGGCCTGACACACCCGCTTGAAGACAAGTAACTGCTATTCAATCTATAACAGTAAAAAAAAATTTTTGGTTTTAAATGCACGCTATAGAGACACCAGATATGAGTGGCAATGTGCACTGGCACAGTTCTGCAGAGCACACGTTGAACGCCTGACACAGCCGCTTGAAGGACACTGACTGGCTGCTATTAGCTTACACTGGAAACCTTTTTTCTTTGTAAAAGCATGCTACAGAGACACCAGATATGAGTGGCAATGTGCACTGGCACCGGTCTGCAGAGCACAGGCTGTAGGCCTGACACAGCCGCTTGAAGGACACTGACTGGCTGCTATTAGCTTACACTGGAAACCTTTTTTCTTTGTAAAAGCACGCTACAGAGACACCAGATATGAGTGGCAACTGTCAAAGTACGCTGGCAGGGTTGTGCAGGGCACACGCTGAAGGAGGGCCTGACACAGCCGCTTGAAGGACACTGACTGGCTGCTATTAGCTTACACTGGAAACCTTTTTTCTTTGTAAAAGCATGCTACAGAGACACCAGATATGAGTGGCAATGTGCACTGGCACCGGTCTGCAGAGCACAGGCTGTAGGCCTGACACAGCCGCTTGAAGGACACTGACTGGCTGCTATTAGCTTACACTGGAAACCTTTTTTTCTTTGTAAAAGCACGCTACAGAGACCCCCGATATGAGTGGCAATGTGCACTGGAACAGTTCTGCAGAGCACACACTGTAGGCCTGACACACCCGCTTGAAGACAAGTAACTGCTATTCAATCTATAACAGTAAAAAAAAAATTTGGGTTTTAAATGCAAGCTATAGAGACACCAGATATGAGTGGCAATGTGCACTGGCACAGTTCTGCAGAGCACACGTTGAAAGCCTGACACAGCCACTTGAAGGACACTGACTGGCTGCTATTAGCTTACACTGGAAACCTTTTTTCTTTGTAAAAGCACGCTACAGAGACACCAGATATGAGTGGCAATGTGCACTGGCACCGGTCTGCAGAGCACAGGCTGTAGGCCTGACACAGCCGCTTTAAGGACACTGACTGGCTGCTATTAGCTTACACTGGAAACCTTTTTTCTTTGTAAAAGCACGCTACAGAGACACCAGATATGAGTGGCAATGTGCACTGGAACAGTTCTGCAGAGCACACAATGTAGGCCTGACACACCCGCTTGAAGACAAGTAACTGCTATTCAATCTATAACAGTGAAAAAAAATTTTGGTTTTAAATGCACGCCATAGATACACCAGATATGAGTGGCAATGTTCACTGGCACAGTTCTGCAGAGCACACGCTGAAGGCCTGACACAGCCGCTTGAAGGACACTGACTGGCTGCTATTAGGTTACACTGGAAAACTTTTTTCTTTGTAAAAGCACGCTACAGAGACACAAGATATGAGTGGCAACTGTCAAAGTACGCTGGCAGGGTTGTGCAGGGCACACGCTGAAGGAAGGCCTGACACAGCCGCTTGAAGGACACTGACTGGCTGCTATTAGCTTACACTGGAAACCTTTTTTCTTTGTAAAAGCACGCTACGGAGACACCAGATATGAGTGGCAATGTTCACTGGCACCGGTCTGCAGAGCACAGGCTGTAGGCCTGACACAGCCGCTTGAAGGACACTGACTGGCTGCTATTAGCTTACACTGGAAACCTTTTTTCTTTGTAAACGCATGCTACAGAGACACCAGATATGAGTGTCAATGTGCACTGGCACCGGTCTGCAGAGCACAGGCTGTAGGCCTGACACAGCCGCTTGAAGGACACTGACTGGCTGCTATTAGCTTACACTGGAAACCTTTTTTCTTTGTAAAAGCACGCTACAGAGACACCAGATATGAGTGGCAATGTGCACTGGCACCGGTCTGCAGAGCACAGGCTGTAGGCCTGACACAGCCGCTTGAAGGACACTGACTGGCTGCTATTAGCTTACACTGGAAACCTTTTTTCTTTGTAAAAGCACGCTACAGAGACACTAGATATGAGTGGCAATGTGCACTGGAACAGTTCTGCAGAGCACACACTGTAGGCCTGACACACCCTCTTGAAGACAAGTAACTGCTATTCAATCTATAACAGTGAAAAAAAATTTTTGGTTTTAAATGCTCGCTATAGAGACACCAGATATGAGTGGCAATGTTCACTGGCACAGTTCTGCAGAGCACACGCTGAAGGCCTGACACAGCCGCTTGAAGGACACTGACTGGCTGCTATTAGCTTACACTGGAAACCTTTTTTCTTTGTAAAAGCACGCTACAGAGACACCAGATATGAGTGGCATCTGTCAAAGTACGCTGGCAGGGTTGTGCAGGGCACGCGCTGAAGGAAGGCCTGACACAGCCGCTTGAAGGACACTGACTGGCTGCTATTAGCTTACACTGGAAACCTTTTTTCTTTGAAAAAGCACGCTACAGAGACACCAGATATGAGTGGCATCTGTCAAAGAACGCTGGCAGGGTTGTGCAGGGCACATGCTGAAGGAAGGCCTGACACAGCCGCTTGAAGGACACTGACTGGCTGCTATTAGCTTACACTGGAAACCTTTTTTCTTTGTAAAAGCTCGCTACAAAGACACCAGATATGAGTGGCAATGTGCACTGGCACCGGTCTGCAGAGCACAGGCTGTAGGCCTGACACAGCCGCTTGAAGGACACTGACTGGCTGCTATTAGCTTACACTGGAAACCTTTTTTCTTTGTAAAAGCACGCTACAGAGACACCAGATATGAGTGGCAACTGTCAAAGTACGCTGGCAGGGTTGTGCAGGGCACACGCTGAAGGAAGGCCTGACACAGCCGCTTGAAGGACACTGACTGGCTGCTATTAGCTTACGCTGGAAACCTTTTTTCTTTGTAAAAGCACACTACAGAGACACCAGATATGAGTGGCAACTGTCAAAGTACGCTGGCAGGGTTGTGCGGGGCACACGCTGAAGGAAGGCCTGACACAGCTGCTTGAAGGACACTGACTGGCTGCTATTAGCTTACACTGGAAACCTTTTTTCTTTGTAAAAGCACGCTGCAGAGACACCAGATATGAGTGGCAACTGTCAAAGTACACTGGCACAGGTCTGCAGAGCACACGCTGAAGGAGGCCTGACACCCAGACGCTTGCAGACAACTAACTGCTCTTCTATTACAGTGAATTTTTTTATTTTTTTTAAATGTAAAGCTTAAGCTATTGTGACAACAGATATGAGTGGTGGCACTGACTGTGCAAATGGGCACAGCATCCAGCCTGACACAGAAGCTGGCAGGCAGGCAACTGCTCTTCTATTACAGTGAAAAAAAAATGTTTTAAATGTAAAGCTTAAGCTATTGTGACAACAGATATGAGTGGTGGCACTGACTGTGCAAATGGACACAGCATCCAGCCTGACACAGAAGCTGGCAGGCAGGCAACTGCTCTTCTATTACAGTGACATTTTTTTTTTAAATGTAAAGCTTAAGCTATTGTGACAACAGATATGAGTGGTGGCACTGACTGTGCAAATGGGCACAGCATCCAGCCTGACACAGAAGCTGGCAGGCAGGCAACTGCAATTACATTACACAGAAAAAAAATGCAAGCTATTGTGACACCAGATATGAGTGGTGGCACTGGGCAAGTGGGCACAGTATACGCTGTGAGCCTGACTCACACGCTGGCAGGCAGGCAACTTCAATTAGATTACACAGGAAAAAAAAAAGCAGACTGATGTTCTAGCCCTAAAAAGGGCTTTTTGGGGTGCTGTGCTTACAGCAGAGATCAGATGAGTCCTTCAGGACTGTAGTGGACACTGAATCCCCCAGCCTAGCTATCAATTTCCCTATATAATCAGCAGCAGCTACCCTTTCCCTCCTCTCACTAAGCATGCAGCTTCAGAATGAATCGAAAATGGATGCTGGGAGGGAGGTGGGAGGGTGTGGAAGGGAGGTTGTGCTGCTGATTGGCTGGAATGTGTCTGCTGACCGAGAGGCACAGGGTCAAAGTTTGCTCAATGATGACGAATAGGGGGCGGATCGAACCGCGCATGTGTCCGCCCGCCGCGGCGAACGCGAACACGCTATGTTCGCCGGGAACTATTCGCCGGCAAACAGTTCGGTACATCACTATTCATTTACTAATATTCTAAACTTGGTTCATCCCAGATTAAGAAAATATCTATTCAGACAAGCCAATATTTGTCTGAAAATGTTAATTTCTGAAATTCTGATGCCCATTATTTCCTATGTGGAATTTTCTTAATTTTGAATCTTTTCGCTGATTAGTAACTCCCTAATCTGTTATCCTAACATAAGATTGCCATATTTAAACAAACCAAATGCATTAGTTATCTACTAAACAGCCAAAAGAGCAAAATTAAGAAACACGCGTTTCTTAATTTTGCTCTCTAAGCTGTTTAGTAGATAACTCCCTAATTTGCTAACTTTGTCAAAAGAAACAAATGTATTCTGTTCATTACAAATGCATTTGTTAAAGTTTCGTGTTGCAGTGATTCGGAAATTTGGAAGCTTTCAAATTGCTGATTTCGCAGAATTTTATAGGAAATTCAATTCCTTCCGAAACAGATTGCACAAGTCTTCTAGCGCTCATCAAATTGCTGGGGCACAACCCCCACTGCAGTTTCTCTGTATTTAATTTCCTTTTATCTCCTTTTTTAGCTCTCTCTCTCTCTCTTTCTCTCTCTTTCCAATTCTGTCTACCTTCCCTTCTCTAAGATCAGCAGAACACATCAATCAGGCTTGCTTGGCAGCTTCACAGTGACCATGGGCCAAGGTAATGATTTGAGTATTTTGCAGGAAATCACGCCGTGGAAATGAGAGGCTATCCCTCCAAAACTGAGAGAGCTAATATAGCCCTGTGCTTAAAAGAAATATTATAACATTATTTTTTAAGTAGGTGCATTGCTGTGCTACTTTGGTAAATGAAAGCTCCAGTTAATGCACTTTTAACACAGTTGTACTTAAATCAGCTACTATAAATATTTTATGCAGTTTGTTTTTAATGGCAATGTAGAAACCGTATGCAGGTAATTGGGGAGAGGAGTGGGGGCTTTATGTCCCCTGTTTTAGCATTTTACTGATCTATAACAGCAAAACCTTCAATATTTGAGTTTATTTGTCAGCATACTGCAGTGTAATAGGGTTGATCACCAGAGCACATTTTAATCAGGACTTTTGCTTTTCCAATTTATATTAAAAAGAAAAAAAATCCCAAATGAAAGTTTTATTCTCGACAGTAGAGAAATGCAATAAAAATTACGGCAGCAAATTAACCGTGAAGATTTGCACGTATGTTTCTTAAACTAATCATAAAATGAATGCAACAAAAACACAAGTAATGGTCTTCAATTATTCATTTATTAAAAATAAATAACTCAGACACAAACACGAGAGGCAAAAATACATGTTTGATGAATGAGGGTGAAATTCACAGCTAGAACAGTCCAAGGATAAATCATTAAATGTGGGACGCCGCAGGGTAATGTGATTATAAGTCTGACACCTACTGTGAACGGTGCTCGCTGAAACTGGACTAATGTATAACTCAAAATGTTGGAGTTTCTTTAAAGCTATTCTATCCATGTATATATTTGCTCGTCAACTTACTTGAAAAGATTACCTACGGTAGGGATGATCAATTCGTAGATTTGTGTGTTTGTGTGTAACAGTGTCAGTGTGTATGTGCATCTGTGTCGGTGTGTATCTGTATCAAAATGTGTGTATCGGTGTCAGTGGGTGAGTGTGTCTGTCAGTTTGTATCTGTTTTTGGGTCAGTATATGTGTGTCAGTATAGGTTTATATCTGTGTCAGTGTGCATGTGAATCTGTGTGAATATCTGTGTGTTTTTCATTGTCAGTATGTGTGAAGCAGTGTATGTGTATATGTCCATACATCTCCACATTCAAACGCAAACACGTTACATAAATACACCCTGCATTCAAACAGCAACACTACATACAAATGGTAGGAAGTTAGTTTTTCACTTTATCCCACCTATAGGGAAATCTGCGTGGAGAGGCAGAAGAGGGGGGACAAGCAAAAAGGGGAGGGTAGATAGAGCGCATGGACCAGATTCTCAACAGCCTTTAGTCAGTAGCAAGATCCCAGTGGATCCCAAGGAAGCCACCCTCCTGCACTAAAAAGTTATGGAAGCAGAATGGTGGTTAAAATTATGAAAATTATGACCTGTGTGTTTGACAGTGGGTATGTGTATCTGTGTCAGTATGTGTATCTGTGTGTTCTGTGTGTGTGCCAGTGGGTATCTGTCAGTGTGTATGCGTGTATCTGGGTTTGTGTCAGGGTGTCTTTGTGTATCTATGTGTGTGTCTGTATGGATGTGTATATGTTTCGCTGTGTGCCAGGATTGTGTATCTGTGTCACTGTGTGTGCATTTGTCAGTGTATATTTGTGTCAGTATGTGTTCCAGTGTGTATCTGTCAGTGTGTATTTGTATCCATATGTGTGCCAGTGTGTTTATCTGTGTCATTTCGTGTATATCTGTGTCAGTGTGTGTGTGCATGTCTGTCAGTGTGTCTTTGTGTCAGTGTGTATATGTGGGTGCATCTCTGTGTCACTATTTGTGTATCTCTATGTTCAGTATGTGTGCATATGTGTGTGTAAGTATATCTGTGTTTCAGTGTGTATGTGTATCTGTGAGTGCATTTGTGAATATCTTTGTCAGTATGTGTGTCAGTGTACCTCTATCTGTGTCAGTATGTCTGTGTATCAGTGTGTATGTGTATCTGTGTCAGTGTATGTATCTGTTTCTGTGTCAGTATGTTTGTGTTAGTGTGTGTATTTGTGTGTGTGTCAGTATGTTGTCAGTGTGTGTATCTGTGACATTATGTTTCTGTATCTGTCAGTGTGCGTGTCAGTATGTCTGTGTATTTGTGTGTGTGTGTCAGTGTGTATGTGTCTGTATGTTATCAGTGTGTATCTGTGTCACTGTGTGTATTTGTGTCAGTATGTATATGTTAGTGTGTGTGTACTGTCAGTATGTCCATCTGTGTTAATATATTCTCTTTAATATTTTTATTAGTGATATTGCAGAAGGTCTTGATGGTAAGGTATGTCTTTTTGCTGATGATACTAAGATATGTAACAGGGTTGATGTTCCAGGAGGGATAAGTCAAATGGCAAATGATTTAGGTAAACTAGAAAAATGGACAGAGTTGTGGCAACAGACATTTAATGTGGATACGTGCAAGATAATGCATCTTGGACGTAAAAACCCAAGGGCAGAGTACAGAATATTTGATAGAGTCCTTACCTCAACATCTGAGGAAAGGGATTTAGGGGTGATTATTTCTGATGACTTAAAGGTAGGCAGATAATGTAATAGAGCAGCAGGAAATGCTAGCAGAATGCTTGGTTGTATAGGGAGAGGTATTAGCAGTAGAAAGAGGGAAGTGCTCATGCCATTGTACAGAGCACTGGTGAGACCTCACTTGGAGTCTTGTACGCAGTACTGGAGACCGTATCTTTCAAAGGATATTGATACCTTAGAGAGAGTTCAGAGAAGGGCTATTAAACTGGTTTGTGAATGAACAAAAATGGGATACAGCTGAATAACTAAAAAACAAAAGAATACATAGCACATAGTGAAGTACAATAACAATAATTGGATTTAACCCACAATGATTGCACTCACGAAATAGTGTAGAGTAATGCGCCTTTAAGCCCACAATGGGCTGAAATGGTACTCGCCTTCCACGGGTAGGTTACTCTGTCTTTCCAAGAAATGGGAGTATGCCAGCTGGAATGTAAAATATTTTTTATTCAAAGGCAATAGATAGCCTTAAAAAATCAATCAATAAAATTTAAAATTAACTGCAATCTAACGCGTTTCGTCCATACAACTTGGACTTCATCAGAGAAAATTCTGCAGTTTAAACAATGATATAAAATACAAAGCATGCATAATCCCACCCCCAACAGAGTTCCTTAAATACAACCAGTCCGTGTGTTGATTGGAGAGTTATCTCCTGGAACCACCTCCACCAGGTCAAGTTGTCACCATCAACCCTGGCTGAGAGGCATTGCCAAAAGTCAACTAACAAGGGTACGTAGAAACTGTTCCAATGCTCAAGATTTCGAAGTTCAGGCGAAACATATAAAAAATAAATTGGTGAACAAAGGTTATGATAAAAACACGATTGAAAAAGAAATCAGAATACTTAGGAAAAAAGATAGAGGGGATTTATTAACTAATCATCCAAAAAATGATTCAAATGAACACTTTAGACATTAATTTATAACGAAATATAACACCGACCATTGGAAAATAAATAGGTGCCTTAAAAAACATTGGCCTATATTACTCCAGGATCTAGTTCTTGGAAGCATTCTTCCTGATCGTCTATCTATTATCTATAAAAAGGGTCAAAATCTTAAAGATTTAGTTGCTCCCAGTTACCCTAGAAAAGACATCCCTAAAAAGAAAGTGGTCTCATACACAAAGGGTTCTAAGGGATGCCAAATGTGCCGGGCTTGTTCAAGAATGAATCTAGGTCTAACTCTTCAGTTCACAAGTTATACCTCTGGAATCACCTTCCCAGTGAAGTCCAGTATTGGATGCCACACGGATTTTGTGATTTATTTCTTGCAATTTCCGTGTGGCAAACAGTACGTGGGAAAAACAAAAAGACCCCTGAAAGTACGCCTTATGGAACATATTAATAATATAAGGAAAGGCATAACAACCCATTCAGTGCCAGTTCACTGTAACACATGCCAGGCCTTTAATTGGAGAGATTTTAAGGGTTGTGGTATAGAACATGTACCCTCCCATTGGAGAGGAGGAAACAGGTAGTTGAAATTAGCACAACGGGAGACCTATTGGATCTACCAATTGGATACCCTGACACCTAAGGGTTTGAATATAGATGTGGATCTGGCTAGCTTTATGGTATAATGTTATTTTCCTTTTTACTATAGATGTTCTTTTGTCCAAAGGGGGACTTCCATCTTCTGCCATATAGTTTTTTCTCTAGATTTATAATATATATTTTTTTTGTTTTTCCATTAGTTTTTCATTTTATTTTTATTTTTAATTTTATTTTTATTATTATTTTTATTTTATTTTTCATATTTTTTACTTTTATTTCTAATTTTTATTTTATTTATTTTTATTTTTAAAAACTTTATTTTCTATTGGTTAAAAACTGGCAGAGGATGTAAATCTCATTGCTCTATTGGATGATGGCACATTTTGTTATTCATATGTCTCTGTTTGTATTCATGAGAGTCTGTTAATTGATTATTGTCATTATTCCGAGATTATTTTCAGTTATTTAGCCATTAGAGTGGCTTTTCATCTTTGGAACGCATATATCGCATCTTGGAACGCAACGTCAGCGTCATGCCGTGTGTTGCCATCCGCAACCGGAAATACGTATGTGGAACGCAACCGGAAACGGACATTTGGAACGCAAAGTAATATTATACAGACGGACGGACAACAGCCGCTTTTTTGCCGCAAACTTTTCAAGTGAAAACCATCTGGAGGCAATATGTCTTTAATGGAGAGGTGGTTCCAGGAGATAACTCTCCAATCAACACACGGACTGGTTGTATTTAAGGGACTCTGTTGGGGGTGGGATTATGCATGCTTTGTATTTTATATCATTGTTTAAACTGCAGAATTTTCTCTGATGAAGTCCAAGTTGTATGGACGAAACGCGTTAGATTGCAGTTAATTTTAAATTTTATTGATTGATTTTTTTAAGGCTATCTATTGCCTTTGAATAAAAAATATTTTACATTCCAACTGGCATACTCCCATTTCTTGGAAAGACAGAGTAACCTACCCGTGGAAGGCGAGTACCATTTCAGCCCATTGTGGGCTTAAAGGCGCATTACTCTACACTATTTCGTGAGTGCAATCATTGTGGGTTAAATCCAATTATTGTTATTGTACTTCACTATGTGCTATGTATTCTTTTGTTTTTTAGTTATTCAGCTGTATCCCATTTTTGTTCATTCACATATCTGTATTTGAGGTTCGTTTGGGGGAAACCTCTTGGGAAGCTGTATCCATCTTACACGCAAGTTAAGTACCTCTGCATATTCCTACCATTGAGTTGGTTAGGTGTACTTGTGTATATATATTTTTTTTGTGTGTATTTTTTTCTTCTTTATACATATACTATTAAACTGGTTCATGGATTGCAGGATAAAACTTACCAGGAAAGGTAAAGGATCTTAACATGTATAGCTTGGAGGAAAGACGAGACAGGGAGGATATGATAGAAACATTTAAATACATAAAGGGAATCAACACAGTAAAGGAGGAGACTATATTTAAAAGAAGAAAAACTACCACAACAAGAGGACATAGTCTTAAATTAGAGGGACAAGGTATAAAAATAATATCAGGAAGTATTACTTTACTGAGAGGGTAGTGGATGCATTGAATAGCCTTCCAGCTGAAGTGGTAGAGGTTAACACAGTAAATGAGTTTAAGCATGCATGGGATAGGCATAAGGCTATCCTAACTATAAGATAAGGCCAGGGACTAATGAAAGTATTTAGAAAATTGGGCAGGCTACATGGGCCGAATGGTTCTTATCTGCCGTCACATTCTATGTTTCTATGTTATGTTTCAATGTGTGTAGCAGTGTATGTGTATTTAATAGTAAAATGTTTTTAGAGTATGTTTGCAGTATTGATAGGCAGCTTCAACAAACTGAACTAGAGTGTCTTCTTTCTAGTCATAGGTGGATATTGTGTAGATGAAAGAAGGAGGGTAGCAGTGACTTAGGGGTGTCCTCCAGTCTAAAATCTGAGTTAGCTGATATGTAAAACAAGAGGACAGGATACAAAATATTGTGTAGTATGTCTTCAATATTGGTGAGGTTAATGAGTGTATGTGTATATGCCCATACATCTCAGCATCCAAATGCCACTACATACAAACACGCCCCTGGATTCAAACACCAACATTATACACAAATACATCCCCCTGCATTCAAACTCCAATACTACACAAAAATGCATGCCTGCAATCAAATGCCAACTGTTCATTCTGTTATCTATTCGACTGCTAAAGCTTCAAATTTAAGAGAGCTTTTATACGTTTTTATCTTTTAACTGTTTAGTAAATAGCTAATTAATTCGTTATCCTTATATATGGCAATCTCACACGAGGGTATCCAAATAGAGAGTTATCTATAAAATTGCTAAAAGTTCAAAATTAAGAAATAAGTGTTTCTACATCTATAAATTGAATAAACTCTACTATTTAACAGTTACAGGGACCTTTCCTTGTCAGCAGATCCATTCCAGTACACTGAATCTTTAAGACATAAAAGAAGAGCAACGCTGGGGCCCATGTCCATTGCTTGTATTCAGTTTCAACCAAGGGTTCCATAACCGATAAACATGACCGATAAACAAGTCGCACTGTCTGCATATGATTAATGAAAACACAATGCAAAAGCCTTAGGAGAACATTCCATTAAATGTAACTGATAATAGAAAAGTTTACACAGATCAAATTAATGTGTTTCAATCCCAACCTGCTTTCCCTGAGCCTCTTCACATTCTACCTCTAAGAAAAAAATCAATTCTCTGATCTTGGTGTTTGAACATGCACCTGAAAGCCAGCCAACAACCTCTGAGCATCTTCCTTTTTATTTTAAATCCAGTGCCTGGGCTCCATTATTCAAACTAAAGTGTTGATCTCTTAGAAAAATTGATTTATTTGATTTTTTATTTTTTTTTATATATTTGTTTTTGTCTTGTTACTCTTGGAAACTTCAAACAGAAGTTTTAGTCCTCTTAGGATATGATTACAGCTTTAATGAATTAATCAATCAAAATAATCAGATGGAATTGATGGGGAAAAGGAAGAGTGCAGCTGGTAGATGATAAGAATAGATTATTTTGAGATATACCTACGAGATATCCAATTAGTGATTGACTCGCTCGGCATTTCAATGGAATCCTCTGCTGGAAGATTTACAGGCAACAAACACTATAAATTATATGATCTGCCTTTGAGCAAGACAGAGTTGCATACACTAAAGGAAGACATGCACAAAGCTGTAAATACATGGTGCTATCTGACAAATATAATCACAGAGAAGTTAATAGGGTGAGGAAAGAGACTAGTGTAATACAAGCTATAATTGACCTGTGTCAGTTTCTTGGACAGCTATGTGCCTCTGGAATGCATTTGTCTATGGTCAACATTTGGGTGGTCGTTAAAATTGGTCTTTTAATTCTCTGCAGACTCGATGTTTACATGCTGCCCAAGAGATAAGCACTGGAATCTTTTCTAAGCCCTGTTTCCTGTATTACTGCTGTACTTAAAGCAACTCTATCAACTTTTGAAGGTCTGAAAATTTTAACAGCTATCTCTGTGTCTATACACTAAAGTCATTCCAGAGTGGGGGCCTGGATCAAGACCTCTTTTGAGGAATTGTGCAATACTTCTTTGAAGGTCATAAGACCTTTATCTAAAATGTATACCTCGTTACAAAAGCAGTCATTTACAGAGGCATGGTCAGAGGATTTCGATTTGTCATCTTTAGCTGAAGATTGAATGTCAATATTTAGAAATGTTCATGATTTTTTTAATTGGTATTCCAAAATGGGAGTCCACAAATAAATTAATTTCAAGGTGGTATAGGACCCCACTGATATTACAAGTCATTAATCCAACAGTAGATAATATTTGCTGGAGATGCCGATACGAAAAAGGTAAATTAGAAGATATATGGTGGTATTGTAAAGCCTTATATTCTTTCTAGGGTTGTCTTTAATATATTTCCATTACCTGAGCATTTAAAGCCCTTCCAAACTGGGGATGGCTCAGTCCTTTTAATGACAACTATAAGTACACTTGCTTGATGCAGAAAGGGCCCGACATCGACAATTTTCAGCTCCTGGTGCTTTATCCTTTAGGAGTCCACGTCAGTGCTGTACTCTAGTGCATGCTCAGGAATACAACCCTAATTTCTATGGAGATTCCCATGAGACCATGGAGCCACCATAGATATTACATTGCAATGCGTAAGGTAATGTCTCATGCCTACAGTTGTCACTGGCAATGGCTGGGTGAAGTGTCAAAACTTGACTCTGGTAGCACTGCCTTTCATCACGATTTGTCAAGTGGAGGATATACCATAAAACAAAATAGTCTCTAAGTAGTTACTTAGAGTAATACAGTAGAATCACATGATGTACAAAGTAGATAGATAAATGTTAAAGGAACACTATAGGGTCAGGAAAACAAGCATGTATTCCTGACCATATAGTGTTAAAAGCATGCTCTAGCCCCCACCCCCCTCCCCCCCAGCCCACCCTTACTTCCTCCCTTTCCCTCTCCCTGCCTTGCCCCCTTTATTTAAGGCTGCTGCTGCTGGCTCTGCCCCTGATGTGCCTTCTTGTCTGACATAATTAGAGCTTATGAACTGAGCCAATCACAATACTTTCCCATAAGAAAGCATTGGATTGGCTGAGCTTGTCAAGGAGGAAGATCAGGAAAAGAGCCAGCACAAGCCAAACACAGCCCTGGCCAATCAGCATCTCTCTGAGGAATGTTCAGTGTCTCCATGCAGAGGGTGGAGACACTGACTGTCCGTGCTGCAGACTGTGAAGCACTGCCACAGGAAGCACCTCTAGTAGCCATCTGAGGAGTGGTCAGTGGAAGTAACCATAGACTGTAATATAAACACTGCATTTTCTCTGACAAGACAGTGTTTGTTGCATAAATGCCTGAAGGGAATGATTATACTCACGAGAACACATAAAATAATCTGTTGTTCTGGTGACTACAGTGTCCCTTAGAGTGTATTAAGCATTTAGCTCATGATATTGAGGAGACCCATGCCAAATAATACTGTAACAAGCACAATATGAAGACTGTTAAGCACCATAACCACTACAGCAGACACCAAAGAGAATGGTCCTGTTTAGCTCTATAGCACTAACTGAATTCCCCTGCAGAAGACTGAAAGCATTGACTTCTGTACCTATGTAAGTTCTCAAACCATGTTAAAATGAAAAATAAGAGTGATAAATGCAAATGGAAATAAACAGGTAATAATTTAATGGCTTAATCTTAACCTGCCAGTGACTGCACTCCTAGCTGGGTTCTACTCGTCCTAAAACCCACCAAATCTTTGATACCTCATTCCATAAAAAGAAAAAGAAGATTGTCTCAGCCAGCTTAGGTACAAATGTTATTCCACCATATTAGAAATCAGCAAGTTGACAACATGGTAGGAAGGAGCATCAGCTGAAGGCTTACGTGTGTCATGCCGTAGTGGCCTTTTTCTCTTTATTAAGGCAGAAAACGTGTTTCTACCTAGTGCTCCAACATGTCTCGTTGTCCCCTTGTTTTCCAAGATGGAAAAGAAATGCATTTTTACCTGAGCTAGTTGGGATACTTTTTGTGGGGTGTTTTTTTTTTTCTTCAGCCTCAATGATTTGTTGTTTAAGCCACCCTGCCTAGGATATGTATGGTGTATCCAAATTTTACAGATCGGTAAGTGATTTCAACGAGTATCAAGAGTTAATTTCATGACAAGGTAAGTGCTCCTCAAGCCATTCTGAAATGGAATGTTTTTTACATTTTAGATAAGACAGGCCAAGGCAAGACTGTGGATATAAACTCAGACATATCGTCATTTATCAGGAATTTGGCGAATTTGCTCAAAATGTCCATTTCTTTCAGCAACATGGGTTGGGATGTAAGAGGATTCTTACCTATCATGGTAGAAACAACTTTTTTTTTTAATTCAGTAGTATATTAAATTACTTCTCTACATTGTGCTAGCTGAATTTCCAGCAAATGTATAGATTGGGAGAAAATACAATTTAAAAATATATATCTCTTTCACCTGTCAATCATATCTTCTCTATGCTAAAGAATTGATTGACAAGGAGAGCAGAAGAGAGAAATAATGTATTCAGTGCTTTTAGGGGCAGTTTCACTTAAAGTGAACCTGTCATGAGAGATTAACTTTAGTAGAGAGTAGATAAGGGGCATGTACTCTTTTAGCAGCAAAAATAGAGAATATAATGAGAACTCTGAGAACGTTCAGAGAAACCTCAATAGCTAAATGCACACTTACAGATGCAAATATACAGACTCGCAAATATACAGACTCACAAATATAGAAATCTCAATAGCTTGCCATTCAGTTCGTCCCTGCTCATGGAATCTGAAAAGTCTTTGCTGACTTGTAACATTACAGATTTTTCTCAGGTTTTTTTCTCCAACTGCAAAGAGATGCCGGAGGAAGCACACTGGCTCGCTGTCATATTTATTCTCCATCTGTCTCTCCCTATATTGCAATTAATGTTTTGCTGCTGCCTAAAACCTGAGACCAAGGAGTTATACCCTTAAGAACCACAAAGTAACACAGAGTCACCAGGGCCGCACGGGAGTCAGACCCCAAAGTGATTCAGCTACAGGTAGGGAGCTATCATCCTTTATTTTATAGGACTTGGTCCATGGTTGCTATTGGAGATACTCTGATCTCCCCAGCCAGCCTGTTAGGGCTGTCAGCCTCACGTACCATGCAAAAGCACCTTGCGTGCCATAGGCTGGTGACCCATGGCGTAGATCATCAGCATATGCTGATGCTTTATATAGCAAGCCATCCGAATCAAAGCCTTGTATGTTTTCAATCTCGCTCACTGCTCCTAAACACAAACAGCCAAAGAGAGAGCAGACAGTTCTGCTGTTGATGTCTTTGGGTTGGCATAGTTGGTCGACCACCCTTATTCTAACTAGGGGGGAAACGTGGAAAGCTGTGATCCATCTCTACCACCTGTATCAAAGTAGGTAATTTCACCCAATACCTGAAACCCACTTTTTTGAGATGGACCAGTCATGTGAGCAGAGGACTTAATCTTAATCAAGAGTTTTTGCTCATTGTTGAGGCAGTAGATAAGCCTATAGCTTCCACAGCACTCAAGGTGATATAGAGGTCTAATGCATGTGTTGTCATAGTAACACCATCTGCGATGAAATTAAATTAAATGGAGATTAAATGGAGATTAAAAATGTGCTGAAATTTCATGAGCCAAGATTTTTTAGTACTTCATCAGGTTTTGAACTCTTGTCCAGTGTTGTCTTTTATTGCACAAATTAATTCTGCATTAGTTATTGATTCATTTAGACTATGGCTCTACTTGCACGGTCATTTTCAAAATGTGAATAACTGGGTAGGTATATTTTATTTTTATAAAAATTAAATTTCCTACTCAAACTAAGCTTTTGAAGTGGTTTAAGGTATTTGAGTTCCATGTGATCAACACCCAAACACCGCTACCTGCATTCTTGAAGCACAATTAGAACCCACGATGATAGAAGTGTCAGGAGAGGTTAACAGGGGTTAACAAGCACAGAGGTGGTCCACAGTTTGTGAGTTGGTTCAGTTCCTGAACTGAACAAATAAATCCCATGAACCAAGTCTTTTTATGAGCCAATTCCATGGGGCAGGAGGCTGGCTAGCAGGATCCTCCAGGAGCCCGTAGCGAATGACCAGACCAAAGGGCGTTCGTCACACTTACTCCACTTCATCATAACCCTGCTCACTGACAGAGCTCTCGTCTGAGCTGATCCACTGTGGGAAAATGATAGTCCCTCGGTTTATGACTGTGCTTGGTTTTTAGCGGCTTTCAGGAGAGCTTTTGATTCACCGGGCAGGAAAACGAACGCTGCTAGAACTCTCTTAAGGCTGAAACAAGGTAACCGTTCCGCCAGAGGCAGTTTACTCTGGTCTCCCCAAAATCATAGTTCCTCATGGTTATTCACTAAATTGAGAATTTAAAGTAAATTTCAAAATGATGTCAAAGTAGCCAAACTAAGAGCATAGCCGATTTAAAGAATATTTCCAGTTCCAAATTTTTATCTTAAAATTAAAATTCATGTTGAATTCTCATATAAATAACTGTCTAGATATTCTACATATCTAGGACAAAAAGAGTTGTTGGACTTATTCCTGTAGGTGTATCAATTGTAAGATTTCCTGTACTCACCCTGGCGGTCCTCCAATCTGCCGCTGCTCCCACGCTGTCAGAGGCTCCAGTCAACTTCTCAGATGCCGGACGCTGTCTGCCCGCCCCTTTTTATGACGCGATGAACGTGTGCCGGCATCATGACATCACGGGAGCTCTAATCAATAGAGCTCAGCACACTAACACATTTTGGGGGCCTGGTTAGGCTAACCACGCCCTCAAACAGATAAAAACTCAGTTTGCCCAAGGCACAGTGCCCTGTTGTGGTTTCTAATGTATTTAGTGCCCCAATAGTGCATTCTTCTGTCCTTTTGGTATTTGACTCGGCTTCCCTTGACCTTGACTTACTTTTTTTTTTACGTTTCTTGTAGTTTTCTCTATATTCTGGCTATTCTAAGAACCAGTTTATGGACTTTCTATCTGTCTATGTTTCTACTGGTGGGTTTTCACAAAGCGTGTTGGGTTAATCGTTACACCAATCAAGTTCCTATTTTATTTCATTTTCCCTCAAAAGGGGAATAAGTGGTATCAAGCAATACCCAACATATGTGTAATATTGTTTTTGTTATGGTTAGCTGCTGTAAACTTACACATAACTCTTCAGCTTATTTGGACCCCAGTAGTTCATCGGACCTTGCACAGTGTGCACCATCAAGTAAAAAAAAAGCTGCAAGAACTTTTTACGTTTTATTTTATTTGTTTCTTGTGGAGTTGATCAGGATTTGGTGTTTTCTGGTGAGCACCTAAAGACCTTTTTTTATCTTGAATTATCTTCTTGAGAATTGCAGTATAAAGAGTAAATTGTGCCTCTCCAACTGTCACGTCCACCGGCTCTCCTTACACCATGGCCGCATTCCGATCGATGCGGTCATGCTGTTAAAAATAATAAAAACTTACCTAAGGCAAGTCAGCTTGCCATTCAGCACCCTTGTGGAGCGATCATGACCTGTGCGGCATTCTAATGAATGCTGGCCGCTGTGGTCCCAAGCAACTATGTAGCCTCACCTCCATCCTCAACAAAGATGGCGCTGAGGTGCGTGTGACGCCACGCAAACGTCACACACGCACGTTTTCGGGTCAAAGACTATGTACAATTAATCATTTATCAATTAATCAATTACTGGTATCCTTGACTTTTGGCTTATTTCCTCATTGTGTCTCTTTCTGTGTCCCTGACCTCAACTAGTATTTTTGACCATTCTTTATTTACGTTAAGTCTGGCCATTCTAAGGCCCAGTATACGTTATCCTTGTTCATTGTGTATTACATAGTTCTGCATGTTGGGTCATATAGTAATCGTGACACCAACCAGAGTTCTTGGTTCTAGCTTCCCTTATCCTGTGTAGAACATTTGTAAAAATCTTTTTCCTCTATCCATATCAGGTGTTTTACAGTATTCTTATGCAGGACAATAATTTGGAAGCTAACAAAGAATCCAAGAATCTCTACTAACAGCATGGACTTGTGAGCCAGTTTCCTATCATCCTAAATACACACTACTAACTAACCATGAAAGTGACATAAGGAAATAAAAAATATACAAAACATTATGCAGAAATAGCTCACAGGTGTGAAATCAGGAGGTGTATTTGCAAATCATTCTCTGCTATTTTCAGTCATGAAATATCACACGTATACAGAAATGTAAATACATCTCCGATATATGTCATATTTTCTACATGACTATATAAGTATGTGTGTGTGCACTGTGTAAATTGTAAATACTGATCGTTGTATTTTTTCCCCTTCAAATATAAATAAGTACACATTGGAGAGGAGATAAGGCTGAGTGTGGATGTGTGTCATGTGTGTATGTTGTGCATGTGTGTGTTTCGTGTGTGTGATAAGCCTGTTATGTCTATGGACATGGTTAGAGGTTTTTCATTTGCCACCTTCCTGCTTACCTTTTTGGTATAATCCCTGGTGGACCAGTGGAAGAGCATTGAGGTCTGATCATATACTCATCTGGACTCATCTGTGGTCTCAGCACTCGTAGCACTTTATCCAGCGATCTGAGTTGTTATGAAACACCATGGACTGAGAGAGAGAGCTCTTAACCCCTTAAGGACCAAACTTCTGGAATAAAAGGGAATCATGACATGTCACACATGTCATGTGTCCTTAAGGGGTTAAAGTGGTCTGCACCTGATAGATGTGCAGACTACAACACTCACTCGCAAAAGTGAGGGGGCATAAATAGAATATGCCTCTGCACTGAGCATAGACACAATTCTATCCAAGTAATGGGCTTAATTACTACCAAGCAGCTTGAAGAGATGACAGGACTGTACTCAGTGGTGTATCCTGGTTTTGTGCTGAGACAAAACTCAGGTACCCCCCCCCCCCCCCGCGCGCCACCCCCACCCAAACCTTCCCCCCTGCCCCGCATTCTAAATACACACACACACACACTCACTAACAGGCAGACACACACAAACAGACAAACACACTCACTCACATTAACACTCACTTTTTTATTTAACCCCCCCAGCCTCCTTACATTTAGAAATGCTGGGGGGGGGGTTCTCCCTCTCCCTGGGGCTGCGGGGCGGGCTGATGGGCTGGCTGCTGGGCGGGCGGCGCTGGCGAGGGAGCACTTTCCCCTGAGCTGTCTGCTCAGCTCCCTCGCGCGCCGCCCGCAGAGTGAGGCTGGGAGACAGAATATGACGTCATATTCTGGCTACGCCTCCCAGCCTCACTCTGTGGACGGCGCGCAAGAGAGCTGAGCAGACAACTCAGGGGAAAGTGCTCCCTCGCCAGCGCCGCCCGCACAGCAGCCAGCCCATCAGCCCGCCCGGCAGCCCGCCCAGCATTTCTGTTATTCGCAAAGCTAACAAGACATTTGCCCTGGGCATGTGGGGGCGGCTTTTTTAGCTGCCCCATGGAAAATGTCGCCCAAGGCAAATGCCTTGTTTGCCTTGCGGCTAAAACATCCCTGACTGTACTATCTCTTCCTAATTCAATCCTTTATTCTCCTGAAACTTCAGAGAGCATAGCCCACATGCATTTATCGTACCCATCACTGCAAGATCAAGTAGTACAATTTTATCTGAATTTTTAGTTTTCAGCTGTAATATAATTCAGTGTATTTCTTAATGCTCACGGTCCCTACTGAAGTGACTTTTTGTAGTCATTAATGCAGTATGCTAATCACACAAGATATTTCATAAAATGCTGAATTTGCTCTTTAGAATATGCTCATATATATCTGTAAAAGAGAAAAGACAAGGAAGAATATTACTATAATTAATAATGAGCCTTATTTTTTTCCAAAGACTATTACCAACGCTGGAGTTCTAGAAATATTGGCATTAAAAGTAGAGTATTGAGATGTTTCTTCTTGATGGGTCAATGAATCCTAGTTAAGCAGCCAAAGAGTTCTGTATATCGTGTGCTTATTAACCTGGGCTGTTTTTAATACCCTATTTTTTTTGCCCTGTCTTGGATGAAGACCAGTTATCCACATTTAAGCATGACGACTTCTCATTTAGATACTGTGTATTTCCTTGCAGAGGGGTCAGAAAACAAGCTATTGTAAAACGCTGCAGAATAAGCTGGCGCTAGATAAATACCAATAATAATAATAATAATTCCGAGCACGAGATTAGAGATTATCAGAATTATAATATATATGGTTTTCCACAAGCCTACTGTAATTTGTATCTGTAGTTTGAGCGTTTATAAGGTGTGTGTGTGTGTGTTTGAGTGTTTACAAGTGTGTATTCAAATGCTTTTCTTTGGATCATAAAATGCATTTTCCACTACATGAGAAAATAATTATTTTACATTCCATGTCACATTTTGCCAAGTCTGTAAGTATGTATATATATATGTATATGTATAGCACCTGTCTAAACAATTGTGCAACAAGCACATGGGGATGAAAAACTGTCCTTCTTTCTCTGGAGGGCTTAATACCAAATAGATGGGAAGCTTCACTGCATCAAACGCCCCGCCAGCATGAATTGTAATTTTATTAAATAAGAATTCATTAATGAACAAAGAGAAACAGCAGAAAAGCACAGACTCATTCCAAGAGTCACGCTGCTCTATACCATTGAGACCAAATGCGAACAAGCATTACCAAAGCTCTAAGACTATTCATTATCTAAATGTATATTTAATGTTCATCATTCTCAATCAATACTGACAATAAATAGACACATTCAACAATTGTTCCCTGCTTCTGTTATTGAAACAGAGTGACAATATTCATTTGTGTCACAAGGATGTATTTTAGGCACTCCAAGACACATATGCTCCTTACTGTTTGACTGTTAGAAACAAATTTGACAATACAGAAGGTTTAGTCAAAGTTGCATTTTGAAATATAGCATGTGGACAGTATGGCCTGCACTCAGATGCTAATAACGTGATGAACACATTGAAAGCCGCTAGAAGCATTGGCTTAAGATGTACGGAATAACAGGGCATGTTAAAGAAACAAGATGGGACTATATCCACGGTTGGGCAATTTATTAAATTGACCATTTGTTTTGGGAGGATTAGGGTCAACAGACTGCGATTCAGGTTGATCAAATAAACATTTCTCTCCTTACCAATTACTAACAAAATGGTGTATGGTGACTCCAGTAGAAACAAGAAAATAGAAGGTTTACTTTAAACATATTGAGTCATTTTACTTGCAAATTGATTTTACCAGGAAGAATGCATTTACATGTCTCTTATCTTCAAATATGTCTTGTCAAGCACAAACAATACATTGTGGGTACAAGGTTACACATTTATCATATATAGCAATTAGCAGTTGTTACAAGATTAACTTGATTATAGTGGTAGTTATTATAGATAGTTATTTTCAGATATTGCAGGGTTGTGGAGGATATGATGTTTCCTAGGAGGTTATTAAATAGTTATGTTTTTTTATACAGAGTGGGACAAAATTTAGAGTAGGGTTTGAGAAGTCAATAATTTTTTTTTATTAATGAACCAATTTCAAGGATATTACATACAATGAATTCTTAATGTACTAGGTTTGGAAGATGACATCTTTTAAATGAGCTTCATTTGTTGTCTCGCTCTTTTGATTGCATTGTTCATAGGATAAGTTAATGTTTGAGGCTCTAGCTTTAAAATTTCTGCACGGATATTCTCCTTGAGTTGCTCAAGTGTATGCAGTTTGTTCATGTACATCTGCTCCTTCACATATCCCCACAGGAAGCAATCGGGAGCTTAAAGGTTGTGTGAAAGTGGTGGCCAATTAATCTGTGAATTTCTTGAAATTATCTGGCGGACCTACAAAAAAACCTTTAGGCAGACATGGCCGCGATACGCAAGGACCTCTAGGGCTTGACAGGGGAATTGGAGCACTAGAAACCACCTCACACTCCTGCAAGCAGCAGATCACAACCCTCCAACAAGAGGTCAGCGACCTGCAAAAACAAAATTACTCCTATGATTGCCGCTTTGCCGCACTAGATGACTCCCGCCGCCGGAACAATCTAAAAGTTAGGGGAGTCCCTGAAAACATATCCGACACGGAGCTTGCACATGTGGTGAGGAGATTGTTGACAGCCTTACTAACGCCCAAAATGTCCAGAACAATAGAGACAGAAGGCATATTCCGGTTGCCCAAACCTGCAAAAGCACCACCTACAACACCTGATCATAAAATTCCAAAAAGGAAAAGACAGCTCTCTTGAACGCGCTATGGGGCAACTCGCCCTACACCTTCAAAGACATGTCACTGACATTCTATGCAGACTTCAGCGGCAGCACTTTGGCATGGTTCTGAGAACTGAGGCCGCTCACTACCCTTCTACAACAGCACAAAATAAGCTATAGATGGCGCCCTTCTCGTTCCCTATCAATCCTCCATGGGACTTCAACCCACATCACCCGAGACCTCCAGGAAGCCGCAATGATCCTGCAGCGCTTGGGAATCCCCCAACACTCCCTCAGCATTGACGCACCAAATACAACGCCTCAACCAACCCACAGATGGAACCCAGGAACTTCTGCGGAATTTGTGCCCAGAAAAGTTGCTCCGGGTGCTCATGTCAGAGCCAAGACCTGACTTCAAACGGGACTGCCTCTTACAGGCCCAGTTCGGGACTCATGTACTTAGGCAGCCCTCTCCATATAAGGCACAAAAGCCCACATCCTCACTCACATACAGAGCAGGATAAGTACCCTAACCCTTCTTAGACTGAAGATAATTTTTCTCTGTTGTGTCCCCCCCTCCCCTTTTTAGCCTATGGGTTAATTAGCCTGGGAAGGTGTAAGCCACTCACCAGTACATACTAGCCAAGAACACACACGTCCCACCGACAAGCTCCACTTCTCTAGTTATAGATACTGTATACTAATTTACAATCCTGCTAACGTTGGCATCGATCGTCTGCTTCAATTGGTTATGTTTTTATTGTTTTTGTTTTTATGACCGCATGCATTTCTATACTCACAAATTTCACTACAATGGGGCAACCCAGGGGTTAAATTCACGAGGAACACTGCAAAGGCACACCACAGCCTAAGATGAATACAACGTTAGAAATGTCTTAATATACAACCGTACATAGGCCAACAGGGCACTCACTGCTCATAACTCCTATTCAGCATGTTAAATGGTGCTTTAATGCTCTCACAATAGGCACAACCAGATAGCAAACAGAACCATTCCTTAGTTAATCTTTTATACATTTTTTTGGTTTACTGCCATTGTCTCGTTATGCTCACAGAGTGACTACACGTATTTTAAGCTACTCCAGACGCACCTAACTAGCATGATGTACTCCACAAACACAAAACAGAAATGTGTGCATGTCATACCATGTATGAAAAAGCATAGTTTGCCCTGCTATTGTGGCGATGCAGACCTATTTTGTATATTCTCTGCGCAACAAAAAAATATATATTTTTTTTTTTTTTTTTTTTTTTTTAAACAGGACGATTTTCTACTACAGGATGTAAACCATTTTCAACCATATCCCAGATAAAATTGCACCCCTGTTTCCTTGTTATAATCGAGAGTAGGATGCTGAAGTGGAACATAGTAGATTAAAGAGGCTTCAGAGAGCAAAAGCTTACTTTTGAGAAGTAGTAATTAACTAGGGATGTGTGGGTCTGGATTCATTTTAACCATTTTTGTTATTTTAGCATATTAGAATGATGGTTAGCGTAATCACATTGTAAAACAAAATGACACAAAGTCCTAATGAAAGATCAGGGTAAAACCATGTCCCCAAATAATTTTTATTTATATATTTTTTAAATGTGGGCATCGAAACTAGTTTAACGTTAAGTAAATATGCTGATCTCCTTGTTTTTAGACATTTAAAAAAAAACAAAAAAAAACATCTAAGTAAGGCATAAGTAATGTGGATTTAGTTACCATATGTGATCATACATTGCATAAGCCTGCCAAAGTGTCAATGTGCTCTATGTTTAGCAAGTTCTACTTCAATGTCTGCTCTTATTATTATTACTATTATTTAACTATTATTTATTTTATTATTATTTTTATATAGCGCCAACAAATTCCGTATCGCTTTACAATGAGATTAGCCAACTTACTTGGGACATTCATCCTCATGGGGCTCTCTGCATTGCAAGGCCAACTAAGACCCTGGGATTGGGCACATGTGAGAGGCAGAGGAGAGGCGCAATACCATGGGGAGTAGGTCAAGACTCCCAAATACATATGGATCAGAATGGCTGTGCTCATCGCACATGAATTATAAGAGTGCTGCTGAAAATTATGCCCACTCACTCCTTCAACTCTAAAATAATTTGAAAAGCTAAAATAGCTTTAACATTTTATTTTTATTTAACTTTTTGTAGATTTCAAACACCTGGCTTTGAAATTAGTTTAAAGGACCACTCTAGGCACCCAGACCACTTCAGCTTAATGAAGTGGTCTGGGTGCCAGGTCCAGCTAGGGTTAACTAATTGTTTTATAAACATAGCAGTTTCAGAGAAACTGCTATGTTTATCAATTAGTTAAGCCTTCCCCCAAATCCTCTAGTGGCTGTCTCACTGACAGCCGCTAGAGGCGCTTGCGTGATTCTCACTGTGAAAATCACAGTGAGAGCACGCAAGCGTCCATAGGAAAGCATTATGAATGCTTTCCTATGTGACCGGCTGAATGCGCGCGCAGCTCTTGCCGCGCGTGCGCATTCAGCCGACGGGGAGGAACGGAGGCGGAGAGGAGGAGGAGAGCTCCCCGCCCAGCGCTGGAAAAAGGTAAGTTTTTACCCCTTTCCCCTTCCCAGAGCCAGGCGGGAGGGGGTCCCTGAGGGTGGGGGCACCCTCAGGGCACTCTAGTGCCAGGAAAACGAGTATGCTTTCCTGGCACTAGAGTGGTCCTTTAATGCTGAATGAGTGTAATTAATTTTGCATGTTAAATCGATTGGTCACAGCAGCACCCTTATTATGTATGCTTGTTCAGAGGAGTGCAGCATTGTTTCAAATGTATATGTAAATATAATAATTTTAACTGAACTCACAAACTTTCAAAAATTGAATTTGACATTTTAGAATAGGTATTGCAAAATAAGAGTATTTTGTGGAATATGTTGTATCTGCTTCACAGGGCAAACACGGCAATACATTTTAGTCATCACGTCTAAAGCAGCATTCTTTATGCTGAAAAAAAATTATTTTAGTACACCCTGCTATTATTGGCAGGGCTGTTTACACACCACTGAGCCATGTGCATGTCATCCAGATGAATGAATTCAGGAATCTGTGTTTCTGTGCCAACATGTGGCCCTCATTAAAACAGCAGGCGTTTAGCATTATATATTAACTTGCTCATTCACTTTTCTTGATTAAAGATTCACCGATAATTATAGTTTAAATTGAGAAACTCGGGAGATGGAAATGTTGCTTGGTGGATTTGAAAAGTTAAATTTCCTTCCAGGATGCACACTTTCCCTATATCTTAATGCCTAGGAATGGAGAAGTAGAGGTGGTGAGTGTTTTAAAATCATTAGACGATTCTAGAAAACCTGAGCGGTTCTTCATATTTTTGCTAATGATGTAAACAATGTTTCGATGCCAGGTAGGTGTGAATTGGCAGACTCGAATTTCCTTTCATAGACGTGAAGCTTGCCAAGTGGCTGCATATATTATGGGGTTTCAACTTAACACATGCTGACAATCTTTCTTGCAGAAGATAGAGATGAATTCAATAATACTGTATGAATTAATAATGCCACAATTCGGAAGGGTCATCGGTTCATGGATGGGTTTAGCGAGTGTTCACAACACGTGAGTCTTGGTGCATAGTGCATAGGAATCAGTCAACATGTCCATCTACAAAACAAGTCAAACTATTAAAATTGATTATTAATTGTGCAATAGAACCTAACTTTCATATTTTACTGCTAACTAGGTTTTGTGTAAAGGTAATCCCCATTAGTTTCCTTATTTGTGGTAAAAGGAAAAACAGAATCTAACTTCCAAATAGTTATTTGATTCTATCCTGGTGAAATAAAGGGTTTCCCCAATCACCATGATCTCTTCAGCTTTTAGAAGTGGTCATGGTGCAAGCCCTATGAATGTGCTTGGAAGCATTAGATTAGCTCTCAAAATAAGCAGCTACGGCATGGGATGACACAAAAGTAGGCAGAGTGCGCTTCAGGGAGAACTTGGTCCTGGTGCTGTAGTGAAGGGTTTATTTTTTGGTTTTATGTGACTTAGTTTTTTTTAATTGTGACCAAACAAGTGGGACAGTAAGGCAAATAAAACATATAGATATATAGATAAGAATAGGCTTATTGCAGGGCAGCATAGGATTATATTTAAATTATATGCCCTAAGAACTGTTATAACCCAGCCCACTTGATATTTTTTTAATCCACTTGTTTGAGAAGGCATATTAATAAACAGTTACTTTTTTAGTAAGAGTTGCACTTACATGATATGGAGATGTATTAGCTCTGATTTTATGCTTTTGTGCGGTACAATCCTCACCTAGGTATTTCTAGTGTATCTCATAATCCAGGTGGATAGTCCAAAGCATTTAAAATAATAACAGAATAAAACACTATTTAGTGCAGTTTGTCAGGAAACCATGGGCTGGCCTGATAAGTAAATAGAATTGCACTCACATGTGGTGGAGCTTCCTGATGGAGGAGTGCAGTGATTTAATCCCCAATTGACTTCAGAGAGAAAATGAGATTTTGCTCAATCAATAGAACTTGGATGGTACATTCCCCACTGAGGAAAGGGAAGTCCAGAAGGTAATAGATATTATTTCAAGATCCCTGGACCATCCTATTTTATTCTGTTTTTGAAGAAGCCCTGTTTTGTGGTGAACTCGTTAGTGTTGCTGTTATACTCTATTTGGATATAATTTATATATATAGACATAGTAAAAACTAAATGTTATGGTAGCCTGGACACTTCTTGAATAACAAATGAAAATTAGAAAATTTGTGGTCACATGACATCATGTTCAGTTGATCATCCATTCAGGATGAAATGGGAGAAGGTACACACACCGTTATAAGGACCAATGGGGTTGAAGTAGTGGCAATTAAAAGAGGGACTTGGCAAGGTGAGTTATGGATTTTTTATTTTGTATGTGTTTTTAATATTGGTCCATTAGGAAGTCCCAACAGTGAGGAAATGCATAGGACCTCAATTTGTTTTTAAATTTATTTTTCATAAAGCCATTTTTTTTACATCTGCACTATGCTGGGGTCCCTTGCTTTTATCTTATCGAAAAGCAGTTGGCCTACTAAACCTCAGGAGAGGTACTCTTTGTGCGCCACAACTTCAGTAATTTTGTGAGTGGAACCATAATTTGCACAATATTGTGTATATACATTGTATTACACTGTTATGTTTTATATGGTTCTAGACTACAGCTGGTTCCCTACACATATTATGCATATTGCCTTCTACTATCCATCTGGATTGAGAGATACACTGCAAATCCTTAAGTGGGAACTGTACCGCTCAAATAAAGCAAATCAGAGCTAATAAAGCTCCATATCCTCTAATTACATTTCTTTCTTCTGTACTCCATTTAAACAACGTACCACACTATAAACTCCCCATTGCCCCACTTCTTTCATTTCATATACCTTTTGAGGACAGCCTAAGGCGCTACTCCCATCTTTTCTTACAATTATCTTCTAATATATAATGCTTACGAGTTTATATCATATAAACCCCAAGCCAATCATAAATATAACTAATTTGATCTTTACTGTATGGTCCGTTTTCCATTTCCATGAAACTTTAAGTTCCTTTGAGCAGTTCCACCAACATCTTTTGTTCCTGTAAGTCGAACTTGTTGTGTGTCTACTTGTATGTCCTGTCCACTCATTGTACATTTCTACTAAGTATATTAGTTCTTTATAAATTCATATAATTCATATTGGTATTAATCATAGGTCATGGCATCAGACCTATCTTTCTGCCATCTATATGCCACCGGGCATCAGTGTTGAGCCTAGAACTGGTCTACAGATCACAATCTCACTGGTTCTCCTGTTAATTTTAAAACTTTGAGAGAGCCTGGGACGGATATACGAGGAAGATGCTGTCAAAAACCAGCTAGACCAACAGCTGACTCGTGTGCCCAGGCTTACTTTCAATATGTCTTGAAATGTGATACAACATCAAAAAGACTATTCATAAGTTAGTTCCAAGCAGAAGAGTTCAAAACCATTCTTCTGCAATAAATGTTTAGAACAAAAGCCAAAAAGAAAAATCTTCAATGCCCATTAGAATGGTATTAAAAACCTGTGATTTTAAATGTGAACAGGGACTTAGGATAGTGCACAGGTAGCTTTTTTTATATATATATATATATATATATATATATATATATATATATATATATATATATATATATATATACATACTGTAGCCATTGCTGCCACTCAGGAGTAGTGAGAATTTGAGCACAGGGCTTCATTTTGTATGTTATGTCAAGAAACAAACATACATTATGATACCAAAATGTATAAAAAAAATAGTTCATTATTACTATGGCTACAGAATAAAGAATAAAACGCCAGAATTCTATGCCAGCAAGTTGTGTGTCTATTCCTAAAAGAATATGTAAAAATACATAAGCTTTATTCATTCTGTTACTCTATCAATAAAGAAATTCACATAGCAATGCTTAAATGGTCAGTCTAAGCACTAAAACCAATTTAGCTTAAAGACGTGTTTTAGTACATAGATCACAGCCCCCTGCAGTCTCACTGCCCAATTCTCTGAAATGCTATGGAAACCACTATTCTTGCAGCTTTAACCACACCTATCCTACTTATGACATGCACAACCTCCCTGCATATTTCCTGAAAAAAAGTTGAATTTTCAAACCTATTTTAGGAGAATGTGTTTTCTTTATAAGTTCTTATCTTATGCTCTGTTAATTACCTGTTAATCCAAAGCAGCCTTCATTGTGAGACTAGATAAATTGAAATAAAGAAGAAATCGATTTCACATTAAGAAACAATTCTTCCAAGCATAGAAAAGCACATTTTAGGACCTGTCCCAGTATAATGTATTTTATTTTATTCAAATACTAGTTTGTAAATGATGCAGTAGTTAAATATTCATAAAATATTTTATTAAATACGATTTTTAAATATATTTGTATCTATTTTTTTTATTACAGCTGCGAAACGTGCTCACTGTGTCCACAATGCTTCTCTGTGGACATAATCAATCCTCGATAAAGAGGTTAGAGCTGGGCAAAAAGGGGGTGGATCAGTTTAGCTGCATAACTCACAGAAGAGAGATGGTATTTAATTGACAAAGGAAAACAAATAAAAATTTAAAAATGCATATTTTTTATTGTAATTGCCTTGTTTAAGTGCATTATATGGACACTATAGGCACTATAGGCACCCGGACGACTACATCTCATTGGAGTGCAGTGTCCCTGTTCCCTTAACAATGCAATGTACAACATTGCTGTTTTAGAGAAACTGGAATGTTTACATTGCAGTGTTAAGACTGCCTGTAGTGACTATCAGACACCTACCAGAGGCACTTCCTGCCATTTGACAGAGTTTGACTATGTGAAATGATGCTGGGCGTCCTCACGTTTTGCAAGCAAAATAGGAAAACATTGAGTAGGAAGTCCTAAATGTGCATTGTGCTCACCACGCATGCTTATAAGGTTCGCCCCATGAGCTGACCGTTTTGGAGGAGGTGCGCAACTCAGCCCCGAGTGACATCAGCACTGGTATCAGGAAAGTGAAAGAGAGGATTTCTTTTAACTCTTTCATGGGGCAGAGGAAAAGTGTTAGGATTACAAAGATGTTGGTGCTTCTTTAATATATGCATTTTTAACTAAGACTTTCTATTGAAGCACCAATGTAATTCCAAAATCACCCCATATGATCACAGCAAGCAGAAAATACAGGGTTTGAATGTAAATCTAACACACTGCTTTCAGTGTGTTAGATTGTAACAGAGTATTAGTGCATTCATTTCTTAATTGTGTATTAAAGGAAAAGCAAGAAAAATAAATTTTCTTATTTTATTATACTTAGAGATGGCAATTATTTTAGTTTGTGAGAGCTGTCAGCTAACGATACATCTAACTTCTCTTGGTCAAGACTAGGTGCAGGGGATGCAGGTGCAGGCACCCTCCTGGACCCAGGCTCAGGGCCGGATTAACATAGGGGCTGATGGAGCTGCAGCTCCAGGCCCAGGCCCATGGAATAGGCCCATTGATTAAAAAAAAAATAATAATTTTTTTTTTTTACATTTTTTTTTCTACACTATTCTTAGGTATTCCACCTGGCTTTTATTTTATTGGCACAACCAGTATTTGAGACTGCCTGGCTGGTGCCAATATTGCAGTGATACTGGCAATACAAATGCTGGTATTTTTCTCAGTATAAACAAGAGATTACTATGCAATACCAGCACTGGCCGGTAGGGGTCGCTGTGTGTGGAGACAGGCAGGGATAGGAAGTTCCAGGATATCCCTCCCTGCCTATCTATACTCACTGATCTGCAGGGGTGCAGCTACAGAGAGTCCAGACAGCAACTCCCACCCTGCAGAGACAGCCTACAGCTCAGGGAAGTAAGGGATGGGGGAACGGCTGCAAGTAGACATACACTGAGACACTAAGGGACATTGGGTGACATTATGACACAGACACATGGGGACACAGTGTCCCCATGTCTCCCAGCCAGTGTCCCTGGTGTCTCAGTGCCCCCTAGTCTCCCAGTGACCCCTAGTCTCCCAGTGCCCATAGTCTTCCAGTGCCTCACTGTCCCCATGTCTACTAGTGCCTTAAGTGTCTCAATGTCCACATGTCTCCAAGCTAGTGTCCCTAGTGTCTGTGGCCCTGGTGTCTCAGTGTCCCCATGTCTCCCAATGCCCCCATGTCCCCCAGCCAGTGTCTCTAGTGTCTGTGTGTCTCTAGTGTCGTGGGATAGGCATAAGGCTATCCTAACTATAAGATAAGGCCAGGGACTAATGAAAGTATTTAGAAAACTGGGCAGACTAGATGGGCCGAATGGTTCTTATCTGCCGTCACATTCTATGTTTCTATGTTTCTATGTGTCCCTGGTGTCTGTGTCCCCATGTCTTCAAGTGTCCCCTATTTTCCCAGTGTCCCCATGTGTCCCAGCCAGAGTCCCCTAGTCTCCCATTGTCATTGGTGTCTCTGTGTCCCTAGGTCTCCCCATGTCCCCAGGTCTCCCCGTCTTCCTAGTGTCCTAGTGACATGGCGACCCTGGGATACATGGGGGCACAGGGAGACATGGGGCATTGAGACACTGTGATACATAGGATCACTGGGGACACGACTCTAGGGGATACTGGAAGACATGGGGCACTGAGACACTGATACATAGGAACACTGAGACCTGGAGTAATCGACACATGGGGGCACTGAGTCATGAGGGCACTGGGAGACATGGGGGCACTGGGAGGAATCCATCTATACAGCAGAATCAAACTAAGTAGTTTTTTGGTGATTTTACAGCATTTTCTCTTATGTCACTCCTTGTGATTTACATCATGTGATGTCACCCATACATATTAAATTATGCAAATTAGTAAGGCCGGTGTGTTTTTCCAAGAAAGGTGGCAACCCTAACTACTTTTCACATACTCTTACTTAAGTATGGAAATGTAAGAGGGATGTATGGGAACAAAACTTGTGTGGACTGGCTGAAAATGAATATAGTTAAAGCGACACTATAGTCACAAGAACAACTACAGCTTATTGAATTTGTTCTGGTGAGTAGAATCATTACCTTCAGGCTTTTTGCTGTAAACACTGTCTTTTCAGAGAAAATTCAGTCTTTACATTACAGCCTAGTGAGGGCCACTCCTTAGATGGCTGTTAGAGATCCTTTCTGGGTCATGGCTGCCTAAAATGCATCCAAACATTCAGTGACTCCTCCCTCTGCATGCAGACACTGAACTTTCCTCATAGAGATTCATCTCTATGAGGAGATGCTGATTGGCCAGGGCTGTGTTTGAATCATGTTGACTCTGCCCCTGATCTGCGTCTTTGTCAGTCTCAGCCAATCCTATGGGGAAGCACTGTGATTGGATCAGGCCACCACTTCTAATGATGTCAGCAGACTGCTTGTGTTTCTGAGTCTAACAGCATGCAGAGTTACAGCTTCAAGCCTGAATACAGTAAGATTTTGCTATACTTATGGAAGCATGAGGGGCCCAAGAGGCTAGATGGTGGTGTTAACACTATAGAGTCATGAATTCATGTTTGTGTTCCTGACCCTAAAGTGATCCTTTAAGGTAATGCTGCCTTTGGTCTCTCTAACACTGTGGCATGTTCCCTTTCTTCTACACTCACTACATACAGCTTTTCTCTGTCCCAGACTTTATACCAGGAGCTTCTGCCTGCTAGTAAAAAGGTAAGTGGACCAGCGAGTGCTAGGGGACAGTCCTTAGAAAGCGTTGAGCGAGCGCATCATTAGATGCATTTATGCCAAGCTCAGGGTGCTGT
This sequence comes from Pelobates fuscus, assembly GCF_036172605.1. NCBI lineage: Eukaryota > Metazoa > Chordata > Amphibia > Anura > Pelobatidae > Pelobates > Pelobates fuscus. Next base: position 78,980,890 of record NC_086326.1, on the reverse strand, counting down.
CTGCATAGTATGCCCTTAGTTGGCCAGCTGCACGATTGGCAGTCAGCCTGACATGCATTCATGCCAGGCTGGCCTTCTAATTCTTTGGGCAGACATGTCCTCTTTTTGGGCATGTTCGCCCCTTTTGGCAGGTTATGTGATGTGTGTCAGTGGCCCACCCTTTTACCCCGCCCATTGACTTCCTGCTTGACTGGACACTGCTGTTAGGGGTTATGGATTTACTTGAAAGATCAAAACATAAATTAGTGAGAGATTAGCCTAGGGTATGTGTTTTCTTATAGCTGCTGTTTTCTTTCTCTCCAGCACCATCTCCATCAGATTTACTGTTTTTGGTCGATAAGATTCTGTAATTAGGCCCGTCATAATTGTCAGCACCAGGCCCACTGGGCTCTTAATCTGGCCCTGCCCAGGCTAGTTGCTAAACAATATTAAGATGGTTTGAGAACAGGGGCGGACTGAGCGGTCGGGCACTTCGGACATGGTCCGAGGGCCCGGCAGAGGTAGGGGGCCCGCCAACCAGCCACTTTGTGTCTGTGGCACAGACACACAATTTGCACCAACCGCTCTAGTCAAACGCCTCCCCTGGGCCCTGCAGTGCTTACCAGAGGTGAAGCTAGGGCCAGGGGGTGCAGAGGAGTATATCATCCCTGAGCACGTGAGCGTGCAACGTCGACATCACGCACACGCATCGACATGCGCCGCCTGCACGGGCCACCCGCTATTGAAGAGAATGCTTCAATGATCAGGAGCCCGGTCAGGCAACGCGGACCCTTCACTGTAATGCCCTCCATGCTTACCAACAAGCCGAGAGAGGAGGGAACCAGGCTCCCATCACACTCAGCCAGAAGCCACCCGCCTGAACCAAAAAGGTATGTAAGCAGGGGGGTGCATGGTTAAAATATGTAATGTGATCTGTGTGTGCATGTTATCTGTATGTATGTTAGTGTGTGTCTGTATCTGTATGCATGTTAGTGTGTGTGTGTGTGTCTGTATCTGCATGCATGTTAGTGTGTGTGTGTGTCTGTATCTGCATGTATGTTAGTGTGTGTGTGTGTCTGTATCTGCACGTATGTTAGTGTGTGTGTCTGTATCTGCATGTATGTTAGTGTGTGTGTGTCTGTATCTGCATGTATGTTAGTGTGTGTGTCTATGTATCTGCATGTATGTTAGTGTGTGTTTGTATCTGCATGTATGTTAGTGTGTGTCTGTGTATCTGCATGTATGTTAGTGTGTGTCTGTGTATCTGTATGCGTGTTAGTGTGTGTGTGTGTGTGTATCTTTATGCATGTTAGTGTGTGTCTGTATACAGGGCCGGTGCTAGGATTTTTAGTTACACAGGCGAAGATGCATTTTGGCGCCCCCAACCCTCATTAAAAAAAAAAAAATGCATCTTCACCTGTGTGTCTTTCCTCCCAAGCCACAGGCACACAGGCATCATTTTTCAGTCACACAGTCAAAGTCATACAGGTACACTGTCATACAAAGACAGAAATAATCATACAGAGACATACAGACACATACAGTCAGAGACATACAAGCAGAGATATACATGCATACAGAGACATGCAGGCATATAAAGACATACATGCATACAGAGGCATACCGTCATACAGACACATACATACAGACAGGCATACAGAAACATACATAGAAAGACATTCAGGCACATACATACAGACATGCAGGCATAAAGAAACATACATACAGAGACATACAGGCATGCAGACACATACATACATACAGAGGCATACCGTCATACAGACACATACAGAGGCATACCGTCATACAGACACATACATACATACAGAAACATGCATACAAAGACATACAGGCATACAGAGACACACACATACGTACATACAGAGACATAAAGGCATACAGTTACATACATGCATACAGAGACATATATACAGACATTCAGAGACAAACATACATCCAGTTACATACATGCATACAGAGACATACAGAAACATACGTACAAGACATACAGACACATACATACATACAGAGGCATACCATCATACAGATACATACATACAGACAGGCTTACAGAAAAATACATACTCACACACACACACAAACTCACAGACACATACTCGAACACACACATACTCACATGCACACACACACTGACAGACACACACACACACTGACAGACACACACCCACTGACTGACAGACACACACACACACTCACTGACACACACACACACACACACTGACAGACACACACACACACACTGACAGACACACACACACACACACACACACTGACAGACGCACACACAGACAGACACACACACACACACACACACATACACACACAGTAATTAATTATCTAAATTAAATTTAAATTTCCCACCCAGCCTCCCTACCTGGAGTGCTGGCTTGGGTCTTTCATTGGTGGTCCAGTGGGGCTGCTGGGAGGCGTGCGGCTGAAGTTGATTAGGAGGTGGCGAGGGAGCTCTCTGATCTCTCTGACCGGCTCCCTCGCAGGCTGTTTACTGATGCCGCGGGAGCCGGAATATGACGTCATATTCCGGCTCCCGCGGCATCAGCAAAAGGCGCGCGAGGGAGCCGGTCAGAGAGATCAGAGAGCTCCCTCGCCGCCTCCTAATCAACTTGTGCCGCACGCCGCTCCGCTCCGCTCCGGGGATCCAGGAGGTGACCAGGCAGGAGGGAGCACTTCCCTCCTGCCGGTCACTGGAATTTTGCGCCCCCAGCGCCGGTGCGCCCTAAGGCAGCCGCCTGTGCCGCCTTATGGACGCGCCGGCCCTGTCTGTATATCTGTATGTGTGTTAGTGTATCTGTATGTGTGTTAGTGTGTCTGTAAATTTGTATGTCAACCCTGCAAGGATGGGAAAATGGTAGATACCCATCTGGCAAAGTATTATGGTAGTTTTACAAAACATGGGGATCTACCTTTTTTTCCATCCTTACGATAGGTGGACCTAAAAAAAATCTTGCACCAGCACCCACTCTAATTTAGGTCAAAAACGTGAATAAAATAACTTTTTAATAGGAGGAAAGGGGGTCTGGGGACCTAAAAACTACCCCACTACAGCCCCTGTCCCCCACAACCACCCAACACTACAGTCTCTATCTGCAATTAGAACCCCTATACCCCCTCTACAGTATATTTTCCCCATTAGAGCCCTTTTTGCCCATTAGAGCCTTAATCTTCTCACTACAGCCCCAGTCCCACACACTTCAACTCCTGTCCCTCACTGAAGCCTCTCCCTCCCCCCCACATTACAACTCTTTCTGTAACACATGCATGTGTGCGTGATGTATATGTGTGTCTCTTGCAAGTTGCTGGGTACACGGGGATGTACTCCTATTAATGATCTCCTATTGCCCAGGGGCCCCATGAGTTATCAGTCCGCCTCTGTTTGAGAACTTACCATGGGACAGCACCAGAGCATTGTAAGACTACTAATGCTGGTAGTGTTCCTTTAATCAAACACTTTTGATGGGTAATGTTGAGCAAAAAGAAAAAGAAAAAAAATGATATTAAATGGATATGAAATTAATCTATTACTTGCACGTTAGCATGCCAAGGAGATTGAATGATTTTAAATGCCATGCAGTTAATAAAGCTGAAGAGGGAGGACGTTAGTTTAATATATTTTTTTGCTGTCTGTAAATTATATATTTGAAATTTGAGAAAAACAATATGCTTCTTATCTTTATTAGGAAATGATAATTGGAAATGCTCTTTTCATTATCTAAAACACTTTGGTTTTAAGAACATTAATGTTTGGCTTATTTCAATATTTATATTTTTACTGAGTGGAATAACTTTTATGGTCTTTATAGGGAACTATATATATATATATATATATATATATATATATATATATATAAATATATATATATATATATATATATATATATAGTTCCCTATAAAGACCATAAAAGTTATTTTTTTTTTATATATATATATTGAGGATGATGTTGCTGCTAAAGGGAGTACATTCCTCCTGAACTTGTAGAGAATGGAAGCTACCTGCATGACCACTGGACTAGTGCACCGTTAGAAAATTTGTCTCAGCCAAGTGATTTTTTCTATACATAGAAAAGTTTTTAGAATAGCTGAATTTTGGCCAGATGTCTGTTTGGCACAACAGACATTCGGAACCTAGATTCTGATTTGGAAACCAAATCAGAAGAACAAAAATGGCTGAATAATTATGTTATACATGAAATAACATATTTTGTAAATTAATTTAACCACTATAATGGTATGTGGGTAGGTGTTGTGAGGACATATGCAACTTTGGAAGGGTTAATATTTACTAATCCAATGCCCAAGCACACATTAATGTGTGCAGAGCATCATGGAAATCCAACGTCTTCCTTTGACACTGAGGAGCTTTAAGTGTGCTTATCACTTACATCACTTGAACTCCTCACTCAAGCAAATGGAATCTCAGAAAAGTTAGCTTCTATTTAGTAAAAAAAATTAATGTTTGAGAACTTACCGTGGGACAGCACCAGAGCATTGTAAGACTATTAATGCTGGTAGTGTTCCATTAATCTTTTTTAAATCAGCTTGTTCTCTTATTGGAATTGTAAAATAATAATTTTCTTAACTCATATCTTTAACCCGTTAAGGACATATGACATGTTTAACATGTCATGATTCCCTTTTATTCCAGAAGTTTGGTCCTTAAGGGGTTAAAAGATATTTATCTATAGACCTGACTTAACAGCTATATATCAAATTGCAAATTCTATTTTCTCCACCTACTGTAGTGGTTATGGTGCATGGAGTGTACATCGAAGTACCGGGTGGTCTGCCGGGTAAAAAAAAATGGTAGACACAGCTCTTTTCTCTAATTATATTGTCCTGTGTATTTTAGTGAAATTTTTCAGTGTTTAACCATGTTTTGAAATCATTCAACACGCTACACCAGTGGTTCCTAAACCAGTCCTCATAGCCCAGCAACAATCCAGGATTTATGTATTTCCCTGTTTTATTCCAATGGAGATACTGACAAAACCTGGACTGTTGTTCGGTCCTAAGGACTGGTTTGGGAGCCACTGCTCTAGGCACTCAAAGCACTTTTATTTTAATTTTTTTTATTTAGGAGTCAAAATAGCTTACAAAGCATTACAAATGAGGAAGCATATGGAGTAGTAGGAGTCTCTAATTTTTTAAAAAATATATATTTTATATCAGTGCAGATTCCAATAGAGATCGGCACTTTAATAACCGGGGGCACAAATAACTCCCTGGCTGTCACACAGCCAGGGCAGTTTTATTCATCTTCAGTTCTCTTAACAGGTAATGGAGTAGTAGGCACAATAAGCTAGAGTGTTCCTGCCTTGCCCCTTTGCAATGAGCTGTATTAATGAAAATTATTGGAAAGCCACGTACACTCTTGTGACACTAGCACAGAGTCATCTGTGAAAGACTGAACGTCTGTGCCTGGGATAAAAGAGATGGATTGCAAATGCTGCAGACATCAGGTCTGTAGCCTTTGACAGCTGTATTTTTTTTTGTTTTGTTTAGATCTATGTACCCCAAAGAAAACATGCAGTAAAAAATGCATGTATGTTTTCTTTGGGGGCTATATCTATCAGATAATTAAAAATAAATAAAAAGTAAAAACAAAAAAAACAAAAAAAAACAATGGAGACTACAGAATTCTTCTAAGACTTGATTGTATATCATGTTTCTTAGAATCGGTTCGTGTATTTGTGTAAGTGCATTGTGTAAATAGTATGCTTGTCCCTATTAATTATATTTTAATGTGGATATTTCTTGGAAAACATATTAATGTGTGTAATTAGACCTCTTGTTCACGTAACTTTTTTTAAGAAAAGATGAGTCCTTTTACATGCATCATTAGGATAATTAGATTAGGTTAATCAGGTCCGCAATTATCAACTCTCAAAAAATAAATACTGTTAAGTTTTGACTTAAACGTACCACTATAATGAATATATATTCAAGACCGAATTGTCGGAATATGTAGTCATGCGTGTAAATGCAGAAACTTTCCCTCCTTGCCCATAGTCCTTTGTTGTGTTCTGTTTCCTTTAGTTAAGTTTATAAAATGTAAGGGAAAGACTAATAATAGCATAACTGTATGGAGTTAGATATAAAAATAAACACATATGAGGCTACTGTAGGCAGAGGCGGCTCTAGACTTTATGAGGCCTTAGGCGAAACGCAAACATGAGGCCCCACTAACAAAAAAGTGTCACATATACACATTGACGCACTGTCTACCTGTGTATGTGCCTGAGAGTGTGTCTGACAGAGAGTATCCTTGTGTGTGCGAATGTATGTCTCTGTGAGCATGTTTGTGTTTTTGTCTGAGACCCTATGTGTATGGGGTAGCTGATGGTGGGAGGGAGCGGGGGGTGTGATGGTGAGAGGGAGTGGACGTGATGGTGAAAGGGAGCGGGGGGTTGATGGTAATGTGAGAGGGAGCAGGGGGTGATAGTAATGTGAGAGTGAGAGGGGGTAATGTGAGAGTGAGGGGGTTAATGTGAGAGTGAGGGGGTTAATGTGAGAGTGAGGGGGTTAATGTGAGAGTGAGGGGGGGTTAATGTGAGAGTGAGAAGGGGTAATGTGAGAGTGAGAGGGGGTAATGTGAGAGTGAGAGGGGGGTAATGTGAGAGTGAGGGGGGTTAATGTGAGAGTGAGGGGGGTTAATGTGAGAGTGAGAGGGGGTAATGTGAGAGTGAGAGGGGGGTAATGTGAGAGTGAGAGGGGGTAATGTGAGAGTGAGAGGGGGGTAATGTGAGAGTGAGAGGGGGGTAATGTGAGAGTGAGAGGGGGTAATGTGAGAGTGAGGGGGGTAATGTGAGAGTGAGGGGGGTAATGTGAGAGTGGGGGGTAATGTGAGAGTGGGGCGCGTAATGTGAGAGGGGGGGTAATGTGAGAGTGGGGGGTAATGTGAGAGTGGGGGGGCTAATGTGAGAGTGAGAGGGGGTAATGTGAGAGTGAGAGGGGGTAATGTGAGAGTGAGAAGGGGGTGATGTGAGAAGGAGGGGGTGATGGTGAGTGGGGGGAAGCTGAGGGTGGTGACGGAGGGTTATGCTGAGGGTGGTGATGCTGAGGGTGGTGGGGGGTAATGCTGAGGGTGGTGAGGGATGATGCTGAGGGTGGTGATGCTGAGGGTGGTGGGGGTGATGCTGAGGGGTGTGAGGGGGGTGATGCTGAAGGTGGTGAGGGGAGTGATGCTGAGGGGTGGTGAAGCTGAGGGTGGGGTGAGGGTGAGGCTGAGGGTGGTGGGGGGTGAGGCTGAGGGTGAAGGGGTAATGGTGAGGGTGGTGGGGGTGAGGCTGAGGGTGGGCAGGGGTGAAGCTGAGGGTGGGCAGGGGTGAAGCTGAGGGTGGGCAGGGGTGAAGCTGAGGGTGGTGGGGGGTGAAGCTGAGGGTGGTGGGGGTGAAGCTGAGGGTGGTGGGGGATGATGGTGGTGGGGGGTGATGGTGACGGTGGTGGTGGGTGTAGCTGAGGGTGGTGGGGGTGATGGTGGGGAGGGGTGATGGTGAGGGTGGTGAGGGGTGATGGTGGTGGGGGGTGATGGTGGTGGGTGTTAAGCTGAGGGTGGTGGGGGTGAGGCTGAGGGTGGTGATGGTGGTGGGGAATGAGGCTGAGGTTGGTGGGGGGTGATGGTGACGGTGGTGGGGGGTGAAGCTGATGGTGGTGGTGGGTGTAGCTGAGGGTGGTGGGGGTGAGGCTGAGGGTGGTGGGGGTGATGGTGGGGAGGGGTGATGGTGAGGGTGGTGGGGGTGATGGTGGTGGGTGGTGAGGCTGAGGGTGGTGGGGGGTGAGGCTGAGGGTGGGGAGATGGTGGTGGGGGTGAGGCTGAGGGTGGGGTGATGGTGGTGGGGGGAGGCTGAGTGTGGTTTGGGTGATGGTGTTGGGAGGTAATGATGGTGGTGGGGGTTAAGCAGAGGGTGGTGATGGTGGGTGATGGTGGTGGGGAATGAGGCTGAGGTTGGTGGGGGTGATGGTGACGGTGGTGGGGGGGTGAAGCTGATGGTGGTGGTGGGTGTAGCTGAGGGTGGTGGGGGTGATGGTGGTGGGGGTGAGGCTGAGGGTGGTGGGGTTGATGGTGGTGGGGGTGAAGCTGAGGGTGGTGGGGGGTGATGGTGGTGGGGGGTGAGGCTTAGGGTTTTGGGGGGTGATGGTGAGGGTGGGGGGTGAGGCTGAGGGTGGTGGGGTTGATGGTGGTGGGGGGTGAAGCTGAGGGTGGTGGGGGTGATGGTGGTGGGGGTGAGGCTGAGGGTGGTGGGGGTGATGGTGGTGGTGAGGCTAAGGGTGGGGTGGTGGGGGTGAGGCTGAGGGTGGTGGGAGTGATGGTGGTGGGGGTTGAAGCTGAGGGTGGTGGGGGGTGATGGTGATGGTGGTGGTGGGGGGTGAAGCTGAGGGTGGTGGGGTTGATGGTGGTGGGGGGTGAAGCTGAGGGTGGTGGGGGTGGTGGGGGTGAGGTTGAGGGTGTTGGGGTGATGGTGGTGGGGGGTGAAGCTAAGGGTGGTGGGGGTGATGGTGGTGGGTGAGGCTAAGGGTGGTGGGGGGTGGTGATGGTGGTCGGGGGTGAGCCTGAGTGTAGTGGGGGGTGATGGGGAGGGAGAGCCTACCTTTCCCTGGTGGTCCAGTGGGCTCCCTGGTGGTCCGGTGGCCCCTGCTCCCAGTCTGCAGCTCCACAGAGCTGCAGACCGTGTAATCTCGCGAGATTCAGAGCGTTGCCGTGGTAACCTGCGGCAACGCTCTGATTGGCCAATTCTCGCGAGTCACATGGTCTGCAGCTCTGCACACTGCGGAGCTGCAGACCAGTGTCTGCGGTGGCCGGCCTGGCAGCAAGGAGGGGCCTCGCACCTGGCGGCATACCGGGCAAGCCGCCGGGGCCCCCTCCTGGTGTCAGGTCCTCGGTCACTGACCGAGGACCTGACACACTCTTCCAACAGGCGGTTTAGGCGGGCGCGAGGCCCCAGCCAGCGCGAGGCCTTAGGCGGCCGCCTAAACCGCCTAATTAGAGAGCCGCCTCTGACTGTAGGTTCTAGCAGACTATTTACAGAGCGGGAGATAAGATACTCGAAACACACCCAGGGTTAGTTAGACTTTTTCCTGTTCAGCAATTTCCACCCTAAATTTTAAATTCACCTTGAAATCACTTTTAATTCTCACTCCAAGTTCACAGTTGAACTTGATAGACTTGATAGAAATTCTTTTATATATACACCTCCATGACAGCACGCATAATACATGCAAGTTTGCTATCTGTGGTCGTATATCTATTAAGTAATGATTTATTTTGAATAATATATTTTTTGTGTGTGGAGTGTCCCTGTAAGTGATATGTTTGTATCACAGTTGTTCATCCCACAATGCATATGAAGAAACATAGTAGCAATATTGCCAGGGCTGGCGTACACCCAATGGTAGCATATCAATATATCCGTGTCGCTGCGAGTGTACAACGTAAGGGCAAAATTAGGTTAAGACTAATATAATTGTGAAGCGTGACTCCCATGATGCTAAGTTAGCCTCAAAGATGCACTGCAGAGGTTATGGCTCACCCGCTCAATTGCAAGTAAACAAGCAATTTTAATCTAATTTTGTTTTGCTTCCTAACTGGGATCCATCAGGTGCCACTCTCACCTCCACTACAGCAACAGGAGAACCAGAAGCTGACTATCTATGCTAAGCCTGATCAGCTGATACACACGCATACACACTCAGATACACATGCACACTGACAGATACACACACAAGTCATTATTTCGATAACTTTTGGCTGATCCTGATGGGATATAGGAGTCTGCTACGTTTTCTATGTGCCTCCTCTCTCTGCATCCTCTTAGTCCTCCACACATGGTTCTCTCTGATAGCTGGGAGGAAGTGATCTGAACTCACTTCCTCCAGGCTCCATCTGACAGGGGTCCAATCAGACTGTTAAATGACCCAGCCCCTGATAAAAAAAGATGCCTAATGAGTGTCCCTATGTGTAAGAGGCACCCAATGAGCCCTCCCAGCTTGTGCGACCCAGTGCAGCAGCACTACCAGTAGTTCCTTCACTGCTGAGACACAATACTTGTATTCTCATTGAATGTTTGATATTTTTTATTTGTATTCTTATTTATTATTTAGCATCTGTCCTATGTCATGAAGATTTTAGACTACAAGGCCTAGATAGACTGTAGATCTGGGTTCTCCTGAAAACAGACAACTTATATATTGGATGGATATTTGAAAAACAATACCAACTATCTCCATGTATCAACCACGAGGAACAGACTAGGCATTCAAATCAATGTTCCAATGGCACATTCCAAGATAAAATGCATCATATTACATGAGGTCAGTAATGGAATTATTTCAAGTTGCACTCCTGTCTTTGCATTTAGTGACAGCATGACAGTAATAGTTGAACTTTTTGCTCTCTACAGAAGAGCATTATCATCCCAATTATCAAGCTAGGCGGTTTTTACCATGACAGCAAACTGTCCAAAGAAAAGATATATATATGTATACAAATTTGAATAAAATAAGCTTGTTTTCAGCACAAAATGTTACATACTGCATACATATATAAATAAGAGGTCATTTTGTTATGTACTTGGTTACCGTAAGTAGAATATCCTGTCCTAATGTGTGGGATTTTTCTTTGTATGTTTTTGTTAATAATTAAAGCAGTAAATTGATTATTTCGTTTAATTTGATTTATTTTTTTTATTTAATTAGTAATTACATAAGTAAATTGTTTATTTAAGCCCAAACAAAAAAAGACACTAAAGCCCATAATTACACACTACACCCCCTGCACCTACACACTACGCATACTCTAAGCCTCCTTATAAATACACACAATACCCCTTGAAAGTAAACATACAAACACACTCTATGCCTCCTTACATATACATACTACACCAACCTGCACTTACTTACACACACTATCACACCCTGTCCCTTATATACACACGACACACCCTGCACTTACACACACATACATGCTACACCGTCTACAAACACACACTATCCACACTATATACCACCTATAAACACACCCTATACACTGCACTCACACACTCCACATACTCTATATCCCCTATAAACACACATTACACTCACTGCATACACACACACAAAATGCACTCACACTCTATACCGATATACACATATACCCCTATACACACACACTACACTGATTTTTATACCCCACATCCTACAGACTGTAAGCTCGTTTGAGCAGGGTCCTCTTCAACCTATCGTTCCTGTAAGTTTTCTTGAAATTGTCCTATGTATAGCTAAATCCCCCTCTCATAATATTATAAAGCGCTACGGGATCTGTTGGCGCTATATAAATGGTGATAATAATAATAATTATTGTTGTGATGTGTTTTCTATTAAATTTATAAAAGCTTATATCTGATAATTGCAATTTACATTATGTATTTCTGGACAACAACATATGCAGCTAATTTCTCTTTTTTTTATATTAATGTAGCTATTCTCACTATCCAGTGTATAATACATATACAATCTGTGTGTTGACTATACGTGAGTGCTAGGCGATAATGATGGTTGACATAACATGAATCACTTTTGCAAAGCAACTCGTCAAAGCATTCATAGCAGCTTTTTAAATATATGCATGAAGTGATTCTAGTAAAATGAGCATTGCCCCTAACAGTGCCTAATAGTCCTTTTAGCAACATCATTACAATTCCACTGTTCCTTGAGTCATTAGTTTAGAAACATAGAAACATAGAAACATAGAATGTGACGGCAGATAAGAACCATTCGGCCCATTTAGTCTGCCCAGTTTTCTAAATACTTTCATTAGTCCCTGGCCTTATCTTATAATTAGGATAGCCTTATGCCTATCCCACGCATGCTTAAACTCCTTTACTGTGTTAACCTCTACCACTTCAGCTGGAAGGCTATTCCATGCATCCACTACCCTCCTTTACTGTGTTGATTCCCTTTATGTATTTAAATGTTTCTATCATATCCCCCCTGTCTCGTCTTTCCTCCAAGCTATACATGTTAAGATCCTTTAACCTTTCCTGGTAAGTTTTATCCTGCAATCCATGAACCAGTTTAGTAGCCCTTCTCTGAATTATCTCTAAGGTATCAATATCCTTCTGAAGATATGGCTTCCAGTACTGCGTACAATACTCCAAGTGAGGTCTCACCAGTGTTCTGTACAATGGCATGAGCACTTCCCTCTTTCTACTGCTAATACCTCTCCCTATACAACCAAGCATTCTGCTAGCATTTCCTGCTGCTCTATTACATTGTCTGCCTACCTTTAAGTCATTAGAAATAATCACCCCTAAATCCCTTTCCTCAGATGTTGAGGTTAGGACTCTATCAAATATTATGTACTCTGCCCTCGGGTTTTTACGTCCAAAATGCATTATCTTGCACTTATCCACATTAAATGTCAGTTGCCACAACTCTGTCCATTTTTCTAGTTTACCTAAATCACTTGCCATTTGGCTTATCCCTCCTGGAACATCAACCCTGTTACATATCTTAGTATCATCCGCAAAAAGACACACCTTACCATCAAGACCTTCTGCAATATCACTAATAAAAATATTAAAGAGAATGGGTCCAAATACAGATCCCTGAGGTACCCCACTGGTGACAAGCCCAAGCTTTGAATATACTCCATTGACTACAACCCTCTGTTGCCTGTCACTCAGCCACTGCCTTACCCATTCAACAATATTGGAATCCAAACTCAAAGATTGCAGTTTATTGATAAGCCTTCTATGTGCAACAGTGTCAAAAGACTTACTGAAATCTAGGTAAGCAATGTCTACTGCACCACCCTGATCTATAATTGTAGTTACCCAATCAAAAAAAGCAATAAGATTAGTTTGGCATGATCTCCCTGAAGTAAACCCATGCTGTCTCTGATCTTGAAATCCACGTGTTTTTAGATGTTCAACAATCCTATCCTTTAACATGGTTTCCATCACTTTTCCCACTACTGAAGTAAGGCTTACTGGCCTATAGTTGCCCGACTCCTCCCTATTACCTTTCTTGTGAATGGGCACAACATTCGCTAACTTCCAATCTTCTGGGACTACTCCTGTTAATGATTGGTTAAATAAATCTTGTAACGGCTACCCAGGTAGAGAGAGGGTATCTGCCGTTGGAGACGTCCTTTTCCCTGCAAGCTGCTGTGGAGAAGTAGAGCTGGTACAATCCCATTCACGATATCCAGAGAGATTCAGGTTCAGATGTAAACAGGAGCAGAGTAATATTCCCAAATAATCCCCTTCCAAGAACGAGACAAGGCTACGTTTTGAAGGGTCAAGAAGAACTGAGGACTGGAATACCCAGCCTGCTTTTTATTAGGATTCAGTACAGAAAGAACACACCCAGGGGGAGGTTGAAAATAACCAATCATATGCATGGTAACACCCCCACGTCTCCTCCCCTCAGATAAACACATAACATAATTATACGGTACACATTTTTAGTCAAGTTCTGGATGTACCCCAAAAACAGGGGGTACACCTTTAAATCCAGCATCGCTGGATAGCCCTTGTTCAGGGGAGTAACATATCCGAAAATCAGTCAATTCGGACAAATGGTTCGGGAGATACAGTGTTCCAAAGTTTTGACCGACCGCACAGACCAACTAGCCGAAAATAGTTCCATGAGTTTTGGCCTTGCGGTCGGTCTCCGTTCGTACGGTGAAAAGACATGAAATTCGTGCCATCCAGTCGAATCTCGGTGTTCGCTGAAATCCCCGGTGGGACGTTCAGTAGTTTCAGTACGAATTTATGGAGGTCTGGAGGACTCAGCGGTGTTCGCCTGTTCGCGTATCCGTTTTTAGTTCCATGCGGTTACAGGCAAACACCGCTGTTCGTGCGCAAGATGGCCGCGAACACGTGTAAAAGTCCCAAAATGGCGGCCACCTATACTTTACACAGTGGATACACGTAAACCATACGAACGGAGGAGAATGAAACGAATAGTGGATTAAACTGTAATTCCCTTGTTTGCTTCACAGCCACCAGGGACTTGTAAGGGTCTGTTACACTGCTCCCCTTTTGTGGAACACTCCGGCAGACCCGGATTGATCCTTTTCGGGTCAACTTGGGTCTGTCCGGTTTGCTGCTATGGTAAAAGTTCCGTTTGCCTGGATAGTCCGTCAGCGTTTCCATTGAATCGGCCAGGGCGATACTGAATGCAGAAATTATATGGCTGTAGTGCTAAGCTCCATCTCAGTAAGCGTCCATTGTCTCCAGCTACTCGGTTCAGCCATACCAGGGGGTTATGATCGGTGATCAGAGTAAATTCCTGCCCATATAAGTAGGGTGTAAGTTTCTTTAGGGCCCAAACTAGGGCTAAACATTCCTTTTCCACTGCCGCGTAACTCACTTCTCTGGGCAACAGTTTTCTGCTAAGGTACGCGACAGGGTGTTCTCCCCCATCCTCTCCGATCTGGCTCAGAACTGCCCCCAGTCCATACATGGATGCATCGGTATGGACGACAAATCTTTTGTTAGGGACGGGGGCAGATAGAACAGGTGCATTGATGCGCGCAATGTTTTTGAGATGGAAGGGGCAGGATTTGGCGATTGACTGAACATGAGGCTTGAAGGAGAGGTCGGAGTCAAAGAGAACACCTAGGCAGTGAGCCTGCGTGGTGGATCTGATGGTAGCACCGTTGACTTGGAGGGAGACAGACACAGGAGTAACAACACTTGAGGGAGGAAAGACCAGAATTTCAGTTTTGGTCAAGTTTAGTTTAAGGAAGTGGGCAGCCATCCAGTTAGAAACAGCAGAGAGGCAGTCAGAGACACTAGTCAAGAGGGACGGGGAGAGGTCAGGAGAGGACAGGTAGATTTGCGAGTCATCTGCATAGAAATGATATTGAAAGCCAAAGGAGCAAATGAGTTTACCAAGGGAGGCAGTATAGATGGAGAACAGTAGGGGACCAAGGACTGAACCTTGGGGGACACCAACAGAGAGGAGTGGGGGAGAAGAAGCAGAGCCAGAGAAAGAAACATTGAAAGAGCACTGGGAGATGTAGGAGGAGCACCAGGAGAGAGCAATATCTTGTAGACCAATATTGCGGAGCTGTTGATGATCAACAGTGTCAAAAGCCGCAGACAGGTCAAGGAGAATTAGGATAGAGTAGTGACCACGAGATTTTGCAGCGAGTAGATCATTGGATACTTTGGCCAGTGTCGTTTCCACAGAGTGCTTAGCACGGAAACCAGACTGAAGCGGGTCTAGCAGAGAGTTGGACTCGAGGAAGTCTTTCAATCTTGCATACACAATTCTTTCCAGGATCTTGGATGCAAAAGGCAGTAGCGAGATAGGACGATAGTTGGATGGGGAGTTAGGGTCAAGATTGGGCTTATTTAGAATTGGGGTTACAGTTGCATGTTTGAAGGGCAATGGAAATATACCAGAGGAGAGAGAGAAATTGAGAATTTTAGTGAGAGGTGGAGAAAGAGAAGAAAACAGAGTACGTATGAGATGCGAGGGAATTGGATCTAGGGAGCAGGTGGTGGGGCGGGAGGACTGGAGCAGAGCAGAAACCTCTTCCAATGTAGCGGGTGCGAATGAACATAGAACAGCAGAGGGAGTGAAGTTAGGGGAAGTATTGTAAGGGGAAGAAGAAAGATGAGAGATCTCTTCTCTGATTGTAGAGATCTTGTCAGTGAAGTGATTTGCAAAGTCTGAGGCGGTCAAGTTAGTAGGTGGAGGAGGAACAACAGGGCGAAGTAGAGAATTAAATGTGTCAAATAGTCGTTTGTAGAGATGTCGCGAACATAAAATTTTCCGTTCGCAAACGGTGAACGCGAATTTCCGCAAATGTTCGCAAACGGGCGAACCGGGCGAACCACCATAGACTTCAATAGGCAGGTGAATTTTAAAACCCACAGGGACTCTTTCTGGCCACAATAGTGATGGAAAAGTTGTTTCAAAGGGACTAACACCTGGACTGTGGCATGCCGGAGGGGGATCCATAGCAAAACTCCCATGGAAAATTACATAGTTGATGCAGAGTCTGGTTTTAATCCATAAAGGGCATAAATCACCTAACATTCCTAAATTGTTTGGAATAAAGTGCTTTAAAACATCAGGTATGATGTTGTATGGATCAGGTAGTGTAAGGGTTACGCCCGCTTCACAGTGACAGACCAAACCCGTTTAATGCACCGCAAACAACCGCAAACAGTCCATTTGCACAACCGCAAACTCCCCATTTGCACAAGGTTGGATACCAAGCTAGCCATGTCCCGTTCCCTGTCCTCACTGATGTAATTGAAGGTCTCTTCCTCCACCCAGCCATGTACAACACCAAGGGTCCCCGAAAGGTGACAACAAGCCCCCTGGGACACCTGCTGTGTTTGGTCTTCCACCTCCTCAAAGCCACCTTCCTCCTCTGACTCCTCTTCTTCAGACTCCTCTCTCTGCGTTGCCTCTCTCTGCGTTATTATAAGGTGTTTTAAGTAGTACTATTCCTATTAGTTTAATCCCTGTTACATCCCCTATAAGGGGACGTGTATATGGCATCGATTTTAGGAACCGCGAGATGGAAAAAGATGCTTGGTCGGTCCTCCTACTTCAAATTTGGGGCATTGCGCATGTAATCTAATGTGCCACCAGATAGGAGTGGTGTGTTAAGTAGTACTATTCTTATCAGTTTAATCCCTGTTACGTCCCCTATCAGGGGACGTGTATATGGCATCGATTTTAGGAACCGGCAGATGGAAAAAGATGCTTGGTCGGACCTCCTACTTCAAATTTGGGGAACTGCGTGTGCAATCTAATGTGCCACCAGATAGGAGTGGTGTGTTAAGTAGTACTATTCTTATCAGTTTAATCCCTGTTACGTCCCCCTCATCAGGCCTTTTTTAGTCGAATGTATCGCCCACTGTCAGTCCCTTCGGGATCCATCCCTCATTCATCTTAATAAAGGTGAGGTAAGACTTTTTTGACCTAGGCGACTTCTCTTCTCAATGACAATACCTCCTGCTGCACTGAAGGTCCTTTCTGCCAGGACACTTGAAGCGGGGCAGGCCAGAAGTTCTATCGCAAATTGGGATAGCTCAGGCCACAGGTCGAGCCTGCACACCCAGTAGTCAAGGGGTTCATCGCTCCTCAGAGTGTCGATATCTGCAGTTAAGGCGAGGTAGTCTGCTACCTGTCGGTCAATTCGTTCTCTGAGGGTGGACCCCGAAGGGCTGTGGCGATGCGTAGGACTTAAAAAGCTCCGCATGTCCTCCATCAACAACACGTCTGTAAAGCATCCTGTCCTTGCCGGCGTGGTCGTGGGAGGAGGAGGATTACTTTCACCTCTTCCCCTGTTAGATTCCCGTTGTGCTGTGACATCACCCTTATACGCTGTGTAAAGCATACTTTTTAATTTATTTTGGAACTGCTGCATCCTTTTCGACTTGCGGTAATTTGGTAACATTTCAGGCACTTTCTGCTTATACCGGGGGTCTAGTAGCGTGGACACCCAGTACAGGTCGTTCTCCTTCAGCCTTTTTATATGAGGGTCCCTCAACAGGCACGACAGCATGAAAGACCCCATTTGCACAAGGTTGGATGCCGAGCTACTCATGTCCCGTTCCTCATCCTCAGTGATCTCACTGAAGGTATGTTCTTCCCCCCAGCCACGTACAACACCACGAGTACCAGATAGGTGACAACGAGCACCCTGGGATTCCTGTTGTGGTTGGTCTTCCTCCTCCTCCTCAAAGCCACATTCCTCCTCTGACTCCTCTTCCTCACAATCCTCTTCCAGCATTGCCGCAGGTCCAGCAAGCGATGCTGATAAGGCTGTTTCTGGTGGTGATGGTGACCACAACTATTCCTCTTCCTCTTCACACTCATCTACGGCCTGGTCCAGCACTCTTCGCAGGGCACGCTCCAGGAAGAAAACAAATGGTATGATGTCGCTGATGGTGCCTTTGGTGCGACTGACTAGGTTTGTCACCTCCTCAAAAGGACGCATGAGCCTACAGGCATTGCGCATGAGCGTCCAGTAACGTGGCTAAAAAATTCCCAGCTCCCCAGAGGCTGTCCTAGCACCCCGGTCATACAAATATTCATTAACAGCTTTTTCTTGTTGGAGCAGGCGGTCGAACATTAGGAGTGTTGAATTCCAACGTGTAGGGCTGTCGCAAATCAAGCGCCTCACTGGTATGTTGTTTCGCCGCTGGATATCGGCAAAGTGAGCCATGGCCGTGTAGGAACGCCTGAAATGGCCGCACACCTTCCTGGCCTGCTTCAGGACGTCCTTTAAGCCTGTGTACTTATGCACAATGCGTTGTACGATCAGATTACACACATGTGCCATGCATGTGTCAACTTGCCAACTTTAATGCCGCTAACAAATTTGTTCCGTTGTCACAAACCACTTTGACGATATCCAGTTGCTGCGGAGTCAGCCACTTTTCCACCTGTGCGTTCAGGGCGGACAGGAGTGCTGGTCCGGTGTGACTCTCTGCTTTCAGGCAAGTCAACCCCAAGACGGCGTGACACTGCCGTATCCGGGATGTGGAATAGTACCTGGGGAGCTGGGGGGGTGCCGTTGATGTGGAGTAAGACGCAGCAGCAGAAGAGGACTCAGCCGAGGAGGTTATGGAAGAGGATGGAGTAGGAGGAGTAGAGGAGGTGGAAGCAGGCCTGCCTGCAAGTCATGGCGGTGTCACCAACTCCTCTGCAGAGCCACGCATTCCATGCTTGGCAGCCATCAGCAGGTTTACCCAATGCGCAGTGTAGGTGATATTCCTGCACTGACAATGCTTTGCAGACCAGGTATCAGTGGTCAGATGGACCCTTGCCCCAACACTGTGTGCCAGACATGCTATTACTTCCTTTTGCACAATCGAGTACAGGTTGGGGATTGCCTTTTGTGCAAAGAAATTTCGGCCGGGTACCTTCCACTGCGGTGTCCCAATAGCTACAAATTTTTGGAACGCCTCAGACTCCACCAGCTTGTATGGTAAAAGCTGGTGGGCTAAAAGTTCAGACAAGCCAGCTGTCAGATGCCGGGCGAGGGGGTGACTTTGTGACATTGGCTTCTGACGCTCAAACATGTCCTTGACAGACACCTGACTGTGGGCAGATGAGCAGGAACTGCTCAAGGCGAGAGACGGAGTGGCGGACGGTTGAGAGGGGGCAAGGAGGACAGCAGTGGTTGACGTGGCTGAAGATGCTGGACCAGTAGGAGGATGGCGGCTTTGAGTTTGTGTGCTGCTTGTACTCATGTGTTGATCCCATAGGTGTTTGTGATGTGCGATCATGTGCCTTCGCAAAGCAGTTGTACCTAGGTGGGTGTTGGACTTCCCACGACTCAGTTTCTTATGGCACAGGTTGCAAATGGCATCGCTGTTGTCAGAGGCAGTCACACCAAAAAAATGCCACACTGCTGAGCTCTGCAATGACAGCATTCTGGTGGTGGCAACAGCATGCGTTGATTGGCGTGCTGTCTGGCTGACCCCGGGTGCCGATGCATGCTGTCTGACTGTCCCACTAGCTCCTTGTGACGACCTCCCCCTGCTTCCAACTCGTCTCCTCCTCCTCTCTGTTCCTCATCTGAACTTTCCCCCTGTTCTTCTTCTCTTCTAGCGGGCACCCACGTGACATCCACGGACGCATCGTCATCATCAACCGCTTCACTTGTATCTGACAACTCAGCAAAGGAAGCAGCAGTGGGTACAACATCATCATCATCACACCGTATGTCCATGTGTGTAATGCTGCCTGACTGAGACATATCCTTGTTATCTACATCCTCTGGCAATAATGGTTGCACATCACTCTTTTCTTCTAACTGCTTTGTAAATAACTCCTCTGACAGATCAAGTGAAGCGGCTGTGGTGCTAGTGTTGGTGGTGACGGCAGGCGGGCAAGTGGTAACTTGAGAGGTGCCCGAAGCTAAGCTGGAGGAGGATGGTGCGTCAAGGTTCCGAGCGGAAGCTGTAGAAGATTGGGTGTCCTGTGTTAGCCAGTCAACTATGTCCTCAGAACTTTTCGAGTTCAGGGTACGTGGCCTCTGAACACTGGGCATTATTCTAGGGCCAAAGGGAATCACAGCACCACGACCACAACGGCCCCTGCGGGGTGGCCTGCCTTTGCCTGTCATTTATTTTTCGATTAGTGGTACTATGCGTGCAAACTACTATGACAACAGATATGAGTGGCACTGTGCACTGGCAGAAGTTGGCAGAGTAGACGCTGTAGGCCTGACACACGCTTGCAGACAACTAACTGCTATTCAATCTATTACAGTCAAACATTTTTTTTTTTAAATGTACACTACTGTTACACCAGATATGAGTTGCACTGGTGTGACACTGTGCCCTGGCAGGCCCTGAAACGCACACGTGTGAAGGAAACTGACTGCTATTATTTCACAGTCAAATTTCTAGATTTTTTTTTTCTGTACACTACTGTTACACCAGATATGAGTTGCACTGGTGTGACACTGTGCCCTGGCAAGCCCTGAAACACACACGTGTGAAGGAAACTGACTGCTATTATATTACAGTCAAAAAAGTTGTTGTTTTTTTAAATGCAAGCTATTGTGACACCAGATATGAGTGGTGGCACTGGGCAAGTGGGCACAGTATACGCTGTGAGCCTGACACACAGGCTGGCAGGCAGGCAACTGCAATTAGATTACACAAGAAAAAAAAAGCAGACTGATGTTCTGTCCCTAAAAAGGGCTTTTTGGGGTGCTTTCCTTACAGCAGAGATCAGATGAGTCCTTCAGGACTGTAGTGGACACTGAATACACTAGCCTAGCTATCGATTTCCCTATTAAATCAGCAGCAGCTACACTGTCCCTCCTCTCACTAAGAATGCAGCTTCCGGGGGGCGGAGCCTAGCTGTCATGGAGGAAAGACGCACTTTGTATGAGCTCCCTCAATATCTCACTTTAAGCAGCTATCAACAAGCGAATTTCACCCCAGAAGTGGATGACCCAGCAATGTTGCTCCTACCTGACCGACCCGACATGCTTAATAGCGGTCAGCAACTCGACAGAGTCTTTCTTACCTCCGCGTGGAAAGTGTGGCCTGGTGCTCACCGGGCGGGAGAGGCGGACGATCTCCCGATCCTGGGATGCCCAGGAGCAGCTACTTCCCGGCAGGAGCTCCGTTAACCCCCCCCTCGGACCGGTGGGGGTTATCCCGGTCAACCCCTGAGAGGCTGTCTGGAGCTAATGGACGCACAGAGCACAGCTGCCCAGGTTGACATACTCATCTGCGACTCTCCCAATATGGCGGCAGCCGTGTGTCCTCCTGGTACCAGCAAAGCATGGCAGGATATTAGTCTAAGCTGGACAGACTCTTTAACCCCTTAAGGACCAAACTTCTGGAATAAAAGGGAATCATGACATGTCACACATGTCATGTGTCCTTAAGGGGTTAATCCATTTTGGCAAAAGGCGTTGAAGATGGGACCGGAGGCACAAACAGAAATGCAGAGCCTGCCCCACGTCAAACACTCGCCTCCACCTTAAGCCACCACAATCCCGCACCGGACGTGAAGCACCACCGGGACAGATCCGACCACCCGACAAAACAAGCTTCCACCACCTCAAGCCGCGAACCCGGCCAGAGACTTGCCTTTGTTGTTCCAGGTATCAGAGACTCCCAGGGTCTGCACCTGGCGCCCAGAAGGGATCGGATGAGCACAAGCAGTAAACAGCAGCCTGCCAAGCATGTCCCACTATAGCCGATCCTCGACACCGTGCCTTTGATCACATGAACTGCTCTCTGCACATTAACTAATTGTAAAGTAGCAAGCGTTTAAACATGTCATTATTTCACCTCCTAAAGAGTTTATTGTCGTAGTTCCTTACATGCCTTTACCTTAACCGTTCATGTATAATGTTATTCACTAGTCTCATCTCATGGGGCGACTCACACTTGATTTATAACTAGTGGTGGAGCTGCTGATATAAATACACAGTTGATAACGTCGTGCAAGCTACACCCTAAACATGACAGCCATCTTTCACAACAATGTACTGCGATATACTCATACCCTCAGTTCAACTAGCCATGATATACGCACGTTCAGCCTAGCATGCTCAAATATAACACACTTCTGTCTAAAAAAATGAAATAAAAATAATACAAAAATAAAATACAAAAAAAAAAAAAGAATGCAGCTTCCGATTGAATCTAAAATGGATGCTGTCCAGGAGGTGGGAGGGTCTGGGAAGGAGGGTCTGCTGCTGATTGGCTGGAATGTGTCTGCTGACTGTGAGGTACAGGGTCAAAGTTTACTCAATGATGACAAATAAGGGGCGGACCGAACATCGCATATGTTTGCCATCCGTGGCGAACGCGAACAAGCTATATTCGCCAGGAACTATTCGCCAGCAAACTATTCGGGATATCTCTAGTCATTGTGGTTTGCGGGTATTGAAGTAATTAACTTTTGCAGAGGAAAGAGCAAAGCTGTAGGAGCTCAGCATAAATTTATAGTGGAGAAAGTCAGATGCACAGTGAGACTTTCTCCAACAGCATTCAGCAGTTCTGGAGCAATTTTGGAGGTATCGAGTGAGCTTGGTGTGCCAGGGTTGTTGTTGGGGGCGCCTGTGGCATTTAAATGTACAAGGTGCCATGATGTATAGTTGAGAGGAGAGAGATGAATTGTAGAAGGAGGTTGCAGAACTAGGACATGTGAGGTTTGAGATAGGTAAAAGGAGAGTTTGGAGATCAGTGGAGAAATGCTCTAGGTCAAGACATTGGAGGTTTCTATGAGAGTGATGTTCAGACGGTAGTGTCAATTGGGTCTTAGGTATGCCAATGTCAAAAGTCAGCAGATGGTGGTCAGATAGAGGAAAAGGAATATTGGAGAGATTAGAGGCAGTACAGAGGCTGGTGAAGGCAAGATCAAGATTGTTTCCTGCTGTATGGGTTGCTAAATTGGACCATTGCGTA
This sequence comes from Pelobates fuscus, assembly GCF_036172605.1. Classification (NCBI taxonomy): domain Eukaryota; kingdom Metazoa; phylum Chordata; class Amphibia; order Anura; family Pelobatidae; genus Pelobates; species Pelobates fuscus. The sequence goes on along the minus strand of NC_086326.1, from coordinate 78,957,974 downwards.
AGGCCAAAGGAGGAGGTTACAGAGAGCAGACGAGAGGCATCAGTGCAATTGGGGTTATTGATTGGGATATTGAAATCCCCAAGTATAAGGGAAGGAGTGCTAGATGAGAGGAAGTGGGGAAGCCGGGAAGAAAAATGCTCAATGAATAGTTTAGGATAACCGGGGGGGGCGGTAGATGATAGCAATTCTTAACCCCTTAAGGACACGTGACATGTGTGACATGTCATGATTCCCTTTTATTCCAGAAGTTTGGTCCTTAAGGGGTTAAATGAGTGGGTTTAAATAGGCGGACAGTATGAACTTCAAAAGAAGGAAAGGTTAAGGCAGGGGAAATTATGATTGGTTGAAAGGTACATTGAGGGGAGAGAAGGATGCCTATGCCACCTCCTTTACAGTTGAGTCTGGGAGTGTGAGAGAATTGTAGCCCACCAAAACATAAAGAGGCAGGAGTAGCACTATCAGAGAGGGACAGCCAGGTCTCTGTAAGTGCAAGCAGTGTGAGTGAGTTTGAGATGAAAAAGTCATGCATGGTTGTTGATTTTAAATTACTGCAGATGGAGCGGGCATTCCAGAGTGCACAATGAATTTTGGTAAGTGAGGGTAAATGTATTGTAATGAGGTTTGTGGGGTTTCTGGTTGTCTTAGTGTGTGTAGAGAAGGGGAAGGGCCCTGGATTGGGAGAGGCATCACCAGCTGCTAGAAGTAGGAGGAGAGAAAGTGACAGGAGGTGTGAATGGGTTTTGTATGCATGGGGTCTAGGATGAGATTGATTGTGGGTCGGAGTGAGAGAGTAGAAAAATGAGTGTAAGGCATGAGATGAGAGGTCCCTACCACCCCTAACAGCCCATTCTGTAGCTGCCTGTTGTTAGAAGCCTTTGACCAGCTTATTCAGAAGTTATGGGAAAGGACACTTGTAGATAAGACTAAAGAAGACCCTGATAGGTAGACCCCCTTCCTGTTCTGGGATATACTCTCTGCAGCTGCCTGTGGATTAGAAAAATGCAGCAACAGAAACTTTAAATGTGAGTACTTTATTTGTATCTTTCTGTTTTTCATTTATTAGTAATCAGAAAAATTAGAGTCCAGTGATTTTTTTTTTTTTGCCATATTTCATCTGGCATAAAAGACGAACTACCGTTCATCATAAAAAAATATTTTTTTTAAAGGATGAAGAGACTTGTAATTATGCCCCAGAATATGTCCTCATCTGACAAACCATATAGGGAAGAGCATCTTATTGTTGAGCTGCAGAGGGAGCCTGAATGACCTCCAATAATGTATTATGCTGGAAAAAGTATTTTTAATTTGTGAGTAAATAAATAAAATAAAAAATGTATTAAAGGGACACTACAGACCTCTACATCACTTTAGCTTGCAAAAATGCTGTGTGGAGAGTGTGTCCTCCATTTTTTCATTTTACAGTGTAGATCTCAATAGAAATTGACACTTTGTAAATTAACCTTTTTACAACACCTTGGCTGTCAAGCAGACAACTGGTCATGTTACTTCCTGGTTTGGATAGCTCAGTGGAGCTAGACTCAAGAGGCAGCAATTGCCCAGAGCACATGGCTTTCAAAGACTTCTCATTTGGGAAATCTGTGATTGGACAACCACAGAAAGTCTGGGTGGGGTTTGAAGGAGAGGGCTTGCAAAGGCAGCAGACAAGAGAATTGTAGCTTTTGAAAGCCATTTTTAGATATACCACCAATAAAAAAAAAATTAAAAAATTAAAAAAAATTGCATGTTTTCATTTGAGTTATATCTAGTGAGTTTAATTTTTATATTTTTTGTGTACTAATAGAGAAATACAAGGCTGGATACTAGCACTAAGTCCTTAGTCACATCATTGATGGAATCAAGGTGTTCTTTGAAAGGAGTTCTTGTCAGCGCTCATTTGACTTTTTTTATTTTATTATTTATAGTTTGTAAAATGGTGTTATACTAAATTGTTTTCCATTTTCAGTTATCCTCATATCTGTGTCCATATCATAAAAATTGTCTGAAAAAAAAGTATTATTACACTTACAATTTGTTGTCTTCTGTCCTCAAAGGGATATCGTGTTTTGCACACAATTAGTCATTTTGTGCTTTGGCTTTGTATTCTTATGGTCAACAAAAGGGCTATTTAAAGGATGTCCTTGCGAAAATAAATGACGTCCGGTAAGGCAAACTGCTTGTGCAATGGCATAGGATGAGTAGTAGATTAGTACTGAACTACTTTTTTCCAATTTTCTATTTGACAGAGTAGAAAACTTGTCTACTTTGGATTTGTTAACTGGTTACCTCCATCAAATTATTGTAATGAAAACATCTGAGGACCTCCTCTGTTGCTTGCCTATCAGGGGTCCGAGTGGGACGTGTTCAGTTATCTGCTTGCGTCAACTGAACATTTGGCACTACTGGGGATTTCAGCAAATGGCAAGGGACTGTCCTTAATCACCTGTACTATAATATAACTAATTGAAGAGATTGTGTTGGTTTAAAAGTTGTCAAAACTTTTGTCTTTCTATTTATTTTAGTTTGATTCTTAAAATATTTTTATTCCATATACAGAACTTCCTTAAAATACATATACAGTATTTTATGACTTATATTTTTTAAGAAAACAAAACAGATTTAAGTGAACCCACTATAATCAAAATCTGTAGTGAATACAGTGTGATGAAAAAAAAAACACAAAACCTGAAGACTTCCTGTATTTCCTGTACTATTTTACCTGTAAGATGGCATCGAGAAGCAAACATACAGACACCTTGGCATGTTGAACATGTTAGCAGTTATGGGATGCTGAAAAGTCACAATGTAAATGAAATGAAATAGATGTCTTTTTTTTTTTTTTTTTTTTTAAAAGATCCCCTGTACACCATATCTGTAACTTTTACTACTATGCCACTGGAAGTAAACGCAAAGATTATTAAAAATATATATCTAAAACAACATTTTATTTGTGCCTTTTGTACAATTCAGCTGGCGGAATATAAATATTTTACTAATACATAATATAGCTCTCTATAGATCGCCCCACCCTCTCATAAAATAAAAAAACAAATATATTAATTCAAAATAGTTTTACAGTCTACTTTAGTATTTTATAATGAACTTTTATTATTTGGGCCAACACCAGATTTGTTCCTTACCTCCTGGTCTTCATAGCCTACGCTTATGTGCTTGAGCAAAACAATATTTTGCTATATTTCATGTAAGTATAGTTTTATTTACTCCCACAAGAATTGTTTACGGTGTGTACTATTGTTGCTCTATTTCTTTTTTGTATATACTGAGAGGACCTGTACCCAGGGAGCCACTACTAGGGATCCTGAATATGTGAGTGAGCACATTTAAATTTGGGATTTATTTCAAATTCCTACACTACATTATTTTATTCTGCGCTCCCTTTGTATATCCTAGAGAATACTAATCGAGTATGGACCATCTTTGGAACCAACACTACACCATATCCTTAGGCGGAGATCATTCCAACCAAACGCTCAAGATTGGAGCTGAATTGAAACTCCTAGAAATTGTAAGTTGACATTTTGTTATTTTCATTATTCACCATCCTTTTCAAGACATACTACACTATTAGTTCCTCCACTCTTCTTTCTTATCATTGCATATAATTTCCAAGGACAATCCAGATGCTACACCCATCTTCTTTGGTTTTATCTGACTTTGCCTTCCCTCATAAGACGGACACCAAACTTGATTGTTAGCTGCCAGACAGGACTTAATTTGTATTTATTTATTATTATGTGTTATTATGTGTTATTATAATGTTATTTATGCTGTTTGTACAACTAAAGTAAAAACTGAAGAAAAAAATCTCCCTTAAGAGATTTAAAACTGGCAAGAGAAGGTTTGTACAACTAAGCTAGCATAATATAGATATCTCTCATTGCATTCCTTATAAAGTGAAATATGTGAGCTTATTTATTGAACAGTTATGTTATGTTATGTTTCTTAGATTAGTTTTTTTGTTTCTGTTGGGGATAGTGTCAAACTTTGTGTTCTAGCACATTTGCTCACGTCTATTTTAATAAAAGAGAAACATGTACAAATTTCTGTTTAATTGATCATCTAAATCATACCATGATATAATGTAAGCCTTACTTTTTAATTTACCATATAACATAGCATTTCCCCAAATGTATTGCAGGAAATTACTTGCGATCGTGTTGTAACTCTCAAGCAACATCCCACTAATTGAATACATGGGAACACATTTTCCGAAGGTCATCCAAACCTGGCTTTAAAATAGTCCAGTAAGAGCAAATGCATTTCCTAATCAACAATAGAGTGCACGGTGTTGAAGGGCACTTTGATGCACTGAACAAATTTAGCTAATTTGAACAACTCATCTTTGGATATACATTTACAAGGCGATTGTAATTGAAGGCATGTTTTATTTCTCAGTGTAAGGTGAGAGATGGCACTTAAACAGAGCAAACCTTGGCCTTTTATGACTTTTAACACTCAGGATTTTCATTTTATGGAAAGAAATAACAAGCTTTTTGAATCGAACATGTTTTATGTCTTGGTAAAACAAAATAAAAGAAATTCTACTGCAACTTTAATTTTCTATTGGTTTATTTGTTTTTTATTTGTTTTTATTGATTTTTTTTTTTCCAAGGAGGAAAGTATATTAAAAAATGATGGTGAGCACAGAGAAAAGAATACAAAAAATGTTTTGAAATAATTAATAGAAATAAAACATTGCTGAGGCTGCACGAGCCAATAAAACAATACTGCTTGGGTTGTGTAATCTGATTATTACATGAAATGTTAAATATCTTCAGTATTATATGTACTTTATATTTATATGGAATGTGTAAAATTATCATATTAAATGTTTTTTTCTAATACTGAGGAATAACTTATTTCAGAAAATTCATGCACTTTTATTTGGATCCATTTTCTTTAATTAGGCTCGTAAAACTCCTCTGCTTTTTTTTTTACTAGCCAAATTGAAACCATATTGAATCAAATGCTATTTTCAATTGAATGTCGTTGCAGTAGTGTGATTCTTTTGAAGGCAGCTCTTGCAATCGAATTGTCCCTGCAGTAACATGAAAAGAATAAAATAGGAGTAAATTTGGGAGTATTTAGGGTTGGTGTATGGTTATGGGGTAAGTGTAGGTTAGGGGTAAAGTTGGGAAAAATCAGGTTATGGTGCAATACCTGGTCTGTATCAAGGTAATGAATCAAACAAATTAATGCAATTTAGTTGCAGTTGAGCTGTTTCAGAATAGCAATATTAGCAAACTAAAGAGAGGTGCAGGTGATTTTTAACATGTAACTGAGCAGCCACCAAATTGAACTAAGAATAAAGACGAAAGAACCAAACTTGCATATTGTGTATAGCTGAATAGGTTTCACATAGCAAACTCTGTAATAAAACAGCCAAATACAGACAACTGAACAACATTCGGCTGCCATATAGCACTTAGCGAATAGACCATTACATTTATTTATTCATTAGGATAATCACAGCAACCCATATCTCACAACTTAATAAAGCTATAGACCCATCCGAAATCAACAAAGTAATTCAAGAATCCCCAACAGGAAAAGCCCCAGGCCCAGATGGGTTTACCATGCTCTATTACAAAAAAAATGTATTAATACTTTACTCCCATATCTAACCAAATTATTTAATTTCAATAAAAACAATAGTATAATGTCCCCAGAAGCCACACAGGCTAGAATAATAACCATACCAAAACCAGGTAAAGATCCAAATATATTCCAAAACTTCAGGCCTATTTTGCTATTAGAAATAGAACAATAATGGCTCTGATTCAGAGGTCACAACATCGACCAATTAATCAGTGCCAAAAAGCCCTAGAATTACTCTCCCTGATTAGGGAATAACCTTTAAATATAGTATAGAAGAAGCAAGAGGTAGGACTAAAAAAGTCCTTGGTAGGAGAGTAATAGAGGGGAAAGGGGTCCCTACCTTTAATAATCCTAAGGGGAAACAAAATAGGACAGGTGGAAAGAAGAGTAATAGTGGTAAACCATCCAGAGACAAACACAGAAATCAGATGCTAGCTTAAGTAAGAAGCTGCCTGGCGAGTATCCTAACTTGAGGTTTAAATAACACACATTCTAAGTCTCATAGAAGGAAACCCTAGGTTGGTGGAGGTTAAAGAGATTTAAAAAAGCCTCTGTGGGGAAAAAAGAATAAATAAAAGTTCCCAAAAGCTATGCCCAGAAAGTAAACCCTGTAGGAAGTCAGCTGTCCCTAATTACCTCGGCACTGTGAGCAACCACTAGTGCCTGCCAGAACCTTAGTCCCTGCCTGTCCTAATAGCTAAAAAAGATCAAATAAATCAATCCATAGGTGCTACCAAAAGTGAGTAAATAAATAAATAAAGTAAGCTTGACGCGCGTTTCGGCGTTTCAGCACGCCGTCGTCAGGAGCAATAAACTTTTGAAGTTCCCTGTAACGATTGAAATACCTTTTGTTGCAATCAACAGAAAGTGTAGAAAGCTGTGTATCCCACGTGTTCTGCCGTGCACGCTGGTTGCTCGTTGGTTTGACGCCTCTCGAACCCGCCCCTTGTCAGCCGCGTCATATGACGTGGTCCTGACATGAGCGGAGAGGCGTGGTACCAGGATTGGGCAGTACCCATGTTGGGTCAAAGTGGGAGTGGTTAGTCCGCAGAGTGATGGCAAATGAGAATTTCCCACTGATATAGACCTAATGCGATCGTTAGGTGATTATAATAGATGACTACACGACCATACCTAGTAAACTGAATACAAATTGAGTGCCATAGTGACACACTAGATATCATTACGGTTTCCTTCTATGAGACTTAGAATGTGTACTATTTAAACCTCAAGTTAGGATACTTGCAAGGCAGCTTCTTACTTAAGCTAGCATCTGATTTCTGTGTTTGTCTCTGGATGGTTTACCACTATCACTCTTCTTTCCACCTGTCCTATTTTGTTTCCCCTTAGGCTTATTAAAGGTATGGGACCCCTTTCCCCTCTATTACTCTCCTACCAAGGACTTTTTTAGTCCTACCTCTTGCTTCTTCTATACTATTTTGCTATTAAATACTGGTACAAAAATGAATGCGAAGGTGTTAGCCTACAGATTGATAGATATAGCTCCTAAATTGATTAATGAAGACCAGGTAGGGTTTGTTGCAGGCAGACAGGCTTCTAACAGCATGATGCTTTTTATAAACCTCATACATCACATTAACAGTGTACGGACGGAATACATTGGAGGTATCTTAGAGAGGTCTTGACGACTATGGAATTCCCTGCTAAATTCATAGATGCTATATTCGTTTTATATAACGACCGAAGTCTCAGCCTCAGGAAACACTTCAGATAACTTCAACTTAACAAATGGTACAAAACAGGGATGCCCCCTATCACCAATTCTATTCATCCTAGCAATGGAACCCCTAGCTATTGCTATTAGATCCTTAAAGGATATGAAAGCTATTGAGTTAGGAAGTCAAACCCATAAAATCGTTCTCTTTGCTGATGATGTTATTCTGACTGTTAGTGAACTCACCACTTTATTGCAACACCTAAAATCCATTCTAATTGAATTCAGTACTATATCATACTACAAACATGTGACGAACTGAACCTCATCACTGGTTCTTGGAGGAGCCTGCTGGCCAGCCTCTTACCCTGTGACTATGGCCCCTGCAAAAGACCTGGCTAAAATACTTTAAACATGCTCTGTTCGTGCAATTGGGACTATATGGTTAGTTTACCGAACAACCGCACAAACCAGAGACCACCCTGGAGCTTGTTAACACCTATTAACATCTTGGAACGTTTCTCACCGCAGTGTTCTAATAGTTCGTCTGGGTGGCCGCAATTCCTATGGACAACCACGAGGTGGCGGTCATCTTGTTTGCATGAACAGCAGCGGTGTTTGGGCATGAATCTCCTAAAATCGTATACAGAAACTCCCGAACACCACTGGACTTCCATCATCGCCTGCATTCGGTTCTTTACAAATTAGAAAAGCACTGTTCGATGGGATCATTCGTCTGGATGAAGGGAACGAGCTCCAGGGTAAGACTATTGACTCTGTTAGGTAGTTTGTTCATTTTCAAACTACCGAACTAGACCGACCACAAGCCCTGATTCTCTGGAACTGTTTTGGGCATGGGGCCATGCCTGCTGTCGGTCATATAAATGACTTCTATAGAGCTCTTGAACCCCTGAACTGATCTGGGTGATTTTTGGATATGTTGGTCACCCAGTTCAAGGCTATCAGGGGGTGTAACATTTGTGGGGTTTTATGTATTTTTAGGGTACTTTTGGGGTGTTTTAAAAAGGTATGTTTTTTCTGTGCTTGGAGATAATTGGATTAGAATTACTACAGTTACTGATCCAATTATCTCCCAGGCAGAGGGGAGGGATTGTGTGCTGTGTGTGGGAGTGTTGTGCCTTGTAACCTTAATGCGATTGGTCTGTGAAGTTGCAAATCAGTTCCCCACAAGGTCCTTGTTGGTGTACCCCTTGCATGGGGATTGTCATATAAGGCCAAGTGGGGCTCCCATTAAACTGAGATTCATTTACCCCTTCATGAAGTCTTGGCTCATGTTTGGGGGATTGGAGAACTACATTCACTCTGGAGATTGCTATATCACAATACTCCCCTGAGCATAATCACTAGCTCGTATTAGAGCTGTTCCTGCTACGCTCTCTGGACTAGGAGAGGTCTACCCACTGGAAGCTGGATCCTCGTCTCTGGTCCAGGGTGGGTGGAGAACAGCGAGACCTTAACCAAGCTGCAACAGTTCATGAGGCTTACAGTGTTCCAGTATGGTGCTTATGGTGCTTGCAAGTACTAGGAAGCAGCGAGTGATGGAGGTACCCGGTCGGGTGCCAGGCGGTCCATCACAAAACTAAACAAAAATAAAACACAAGCCCTTCCAATCAATATCCCACATATAACATTAGCTAATTAAAAACAAAATATGATTATGACTAGAGAGATCAATACATATCATTCCTAGGTATAAAACTAGCCAAAAATACTAATTGCATGGTACAACTAAACTTTGATGAAAAATGGCCAGAACTTTGAGCAGAACTGCAAAGATGGGGAAAATTTGAGTTGTCCTGGCTAGGTAGAATAGCTGCGTTTAAAATGATTTATTTTTTTTCAAAATTACTCTACTTGATACACACTATAACACTTCATGTCCCTAACTCCTTCTTCAAAAAAGTCCGCTCAGACATGATTAAATATATTTGGCAAAACAAAAAAAAAGCTGAATCAACCTCCCAACACTACAGAGACATAGCAAATTTTAAAGTTTAGGAGTCCCAGACTTCAAAAGCTATTTCACTGCAATCAATGCCTCCATGGCAATAACATTTTATTTCACTAATAATAAATCTAAATGGCTTCAGATAGTAGATTAAATAATACAAAATTATTCTCTCCTAGAACTGTTCACCTAGATTAAGGAAAAAGATCAACCACTTACTACTTCCCACCGCAAAAGTAACCTTAAAAGCATTGGATGACTTGTTCTCGACAGTTCAACCAACCAACAAACTGTCAAGGGCAATGTCTACCTCTGTAATAAGATTAATGTTTCCGGAAATGACCATAGAAATACAAGAATGGAAGTCATACAACATAAAATTCATTAACTATTATTTCGAAAGAAACTCCCTACTCACCTTCCCCACATTAAAAGATAAATATAACCTTGATGACAATCTGTCTACACAACATCAACACATTACCACCAAATTAAAAGAAGCATTTAACATTTCTTCCTTAGACCAATCAATGGATACTCTACAACCCTCCAATTTAGAAACGATACTTCTGAAAAATCCAGAAGAGAAACACAATATCCTCTTGCTACTACTACATGTCCTCATTTCCTAATAAAAAATGCAATGCATGATAGCATGGGAAACAGACATGGGAATTGAACTTAACTTATCAGATTGGTACAAAATAAAAGATGCATTAAAAGGAAAGACTTTATGCTCAAACCATGTTGAAAACCATTTAGTAGGTAACATTATCGCTGGTATATGTTACCTACTAAACTTAAAAATATGTTCGCAGACTCTTCAGACCTTTGCTGGAGAGGGTGGGGGGAAAAAGGAGATATGTACCACATATGGTGGCAGTGCACCAAACTCAAATCCTTCTGGGATTGAATTTTAACTCTGATCCAAACTATTGCACCTACTATCACAACTCTCTCATCTCAAATTGGAATATTTAAACTCCTCCCAAATGTTTTAAATAAAACAGACAGGATTGTAATATCAACACATTCTAATCGCAGCCACTACACTTCTGCCAAGATATTAGAAAACATCAAATATCCCATCAAAACAATTATCGCATCTATTAGAAAAAACAAGAGTTACGAACTTGCGACATGACCACCATCTCCTTCACATGCAAAACTAAGTGCATTCTGGGATAATTGGGAACGCACGACAAATAAAATAGGTTGAAATCTCATAAAGGTTGAATACATGAAACTTATTTTAATGGATAGTCTTCTTATTCTTTATTGTTTCTTCTACTGTAAATAATTAGATTTTATCGCATTTAACTGATTGTAGCGGAGAGCTGATTTCTCACAGCTTAACTCCAACAGTATATCCAGAGGATGCAGGAACAAGTAATAAATCCCAGAGAAGATCCAGCACAGCCAGCAATACAATCCAATAATATCCCATCACCTTTCCCAATCACTGGACGACACACAGTATCAGGAGTAGAACTTAACTAACTTTTAATCGCACAACCCCTGCTTTTATGCAATGCTCCCATGCAAGGTAGCCACCCACAATAATTAGTACATTAGCCAATAAAGTACAAGGTACAACCCACACATCTCCTCGCATCAGCTTATCTGTTAATATAATTAAAATGTACATATTTTTCTGCAACTTCTAGATGTACCCCAAATACATTCAAAAATCACCCAGATCGGACCAGGGGTTCTGGAGTTATGGGGGTTAAAAGTTAGGTGGATTTCCCTTTAGTTCCACCGAAGCATGGCTCTCCAGCCCAAACTAGTTCCAGGCAGTGTGCCTGGGACAACGCCCTGCTGGCGAACAATGGGACAGGAAAGGGGGAGGGGTACACCTTCCTATACACAATCTATACACAGTCTAATAGAAGTCCATACACTGTGCTTAAAGGGCCACTAGCCACATAATAAAAATCCATCATGCCCAAATACTGTCTTTAAAGGGCAATACCCCCAGGGCCATAATCACTGGGCAGGAGGTGAGCCATCAGCCCCCTCCAGGAAACTGGGGTGTACTCTGGTATAGGATCCAGTCCGCTACACTGATATATACTCTTTATAGCTTTCATCAATATGTTAACCCAATCTATGCAAGACCAAATGTTATTTCTATAAAAAAATATCAACACAACGTGATAAAAACATTAAACTAATCTATCATAAAACAATGCAAAAAGGGCACCAAAACCCCATTTACTCCCCCTATCCCATTCTACACTAACCTTTCTTCCCTTTCACTAAATACATTATTTTTCTTTATCACCCCCCCAAAAAGGTTCATTGTCGTATATAAACACATAATATTATATTAAATAACTCAAAAAGAAAATAACAGAGCCTAAATAAGGATATGAGACACAGTAGTGGTAGGAAAAAATGGGGGGTAACCCCTAAGTAGTAAACTTGTATGAATAAAAAAATAAAAAAAACTACCATTAAGCGTCTCAACATCATTAAGGATATTGTCACAGTTGAAATAAACGTTAAAATATAACTTTTAATAGATATACTAAAATGGAAATGTGTAAAGGATAAAACCAAAAAGCACAAGGCTAAATATATGTCCTATAATCTGGCTAGGGCACTGCACCCTCCAATAGGAAATATAGCAAGAAAAGTATCCGAAAAAAGAAATAAGAAACTTAGTAATTTAGAAATGTAACACTTGCTATAAACAGAGTAGCTTAATTACAGAAGAATGGACTATGGGAAGAAGGGGAATCGGTGGAGGCAGTGTTATGCTTTGGGCAATGTTCTGCTGGGAAATCTTGGATCCTGGCATTCATGTGGATGATACATTGGCGCACACCATCTACCTAGAGATTGTTGCCGATGACATACAATCCTTCATGTCAATGGTATATGCTGATGGCAGTGACCTCTTTCAGCAGGATTATGTACCCTGCCACACTGCAAAAAATATTCAGAAATAGAAATAGGGACATGACCAAGAGTTCAAGGTGTTGCCTTGGCCTGACCTCCAAATTCCCCAGATTGAGAAGGTCCCTGTAATTTTAACCCTACAACTGAGAACATTGCCCTTTTCAAGAAAAGGCAGTGTTTACATTACAGGGTTAAATGCCTCTAGTGACTGTCACAGTATGACCACTAGAAGCACTTCTGCTGAAATATCCGAGTGAAATTCCACTAATTCAAATATTTTCATAAAGACCAACTGATTGGCACAGACATGGAGGTGTGCCTACAGGACAGAGATTGGCACGGCAAGAACCAAAATGTATGTAAATCTCACCCTTTGAGCCCTCACGGGGGGAGGGGAGAGGGAATAATTACATATAGATTAAAACTATAGCATTAGGAATACATGTTCCTGAAGATATTGGTTCAGGTGTCCTTCTTGGATCAGTTCACAATTGAAAAGCCATTCAGAAAACCACATAAAGCAAATAACTGCACATAGCATTTTACCATAAAGAAAATGATGTTTATTTGCTAACAGCTCACAATACCACACATAAATATACTCTAACAAAAGAAAAGTGCCCTGGGGTGTTTGCATATAATTTACCATGGATATTTTACTACCAATAATGTTTTGTGGTTGTTTTTTACACACATGGTATTGAGACTTTATAGTTTTCTTACAGAGAGGGTTTGCCTAATTCACATTTACATTTCCCACCTTTTCAAAAGTAGCAGGATTAAAATTTGGCCCATGTCTCATTTGGGTTAACAATCTAGCCCACAAAAGTATACTATCTCAATAAAAGTGTATATTAAAAAACACATGTGACGTGCTGAGAGAGTCTCAAAAGATTGTCCCTAGAGAACAAGTATATGTCCCAGCACATTATTGTTTGGAAACAATCTCCAGGTAAATATTAATACTTTTGGTTCCTAGATGGAAGCCGTTGGTATCCGCTACTGACTGAAAGCAGCCACATGTCAATGAATTCCAGAGACTGACTGCATGTCAGAAAATACTGACGGGTGCATCCAGCATTAGTAATACTTTGTGTGTCTACATTCTAAACCTCCCTGCTCACTCTTGCTTGCTGTGAATGAGCAGTGAATCAGGAGAGTAGTTTACATACGTAGTGTGCACATATCCTATTGCCCCCTCTTCCCCTTTAAAAGTGCCCTTTCCCCATACAATTCGTGTGAATTAACCTTTTTCTCACTGTATGACTCAATGCATTTTTTAATTCAAACAATGAGAGGGAATCATAGAATTAAATGTGTTAATCCACCTTCATAAAACAACTGTTATCACTGTATTGTACTTTGATAAATAGATCCAAGCTTGTTTACCACTCCCTGGGAATTTAAATAATAGAGAGGTACAGACACCGTACGCACCCCCATGAGTGTCCCCAACTGTCCCCTTAAAATAAAACATTTAACACTTTTGTAACCTTGTTATTGAGTGGCTAGCAAGGACTTTATGTTCCACAACCCTCACTGAAAGTGATCATGGAGGTGTATGTAACCAATGTGCTCATTCCCCTGGGGGTGCCACCTGAAATTGCAGAACCACCTTAGCACAAACACACTCGATCTTTAAATTTCAGTCCAGTTTCAGGAGATTTTTCCATCTCCCCAAATCTCTCTCACTTACAGTGGTGGTGAAAGAGAGAAATCAAGGGGTAATTTCAGATAAACACACTCATTCATCCACAGACACTCGCATTTTCCTTACATTGGAGCTTCAATTTATAGTTATTGGATTTTGGAGACTGCACACCTGACTCCTTTCCACCATTGCCAGAACAATTGCTTTATATAGAGGTATGTAGTGTTGATTGTTATAGCCACCCCCTCTCTTATTATTGACTGTAATTCTTGTTGCTACGGTTTCTTTACTAAATGGTTAAGAGAAAAATTACTGATGAACAAAGACATAGCAAACATAAAAATGCTCTTATCCTCAAGGTGCAAAATAGCCCTTTTCATTAAAAAAATACTTGTCCCTATGGTATTTTATTGGGGAATTTAAACTGTTGTTTTAATACATTTTACCATCAATAGATATGCATCCTTGTGTAATATAGATGTACTCCATAACGTCCTATCCAGCCTTACATCTAAACATATCTCAATACGTAATCATTTATATAATTCACCCTCCTACAATATACTTTTTCAGCCCAACCTATCGAGTGAATCCACACAACGTTCCACTAACCACCTACACATCGCAATAATAAAAAAAAGGCAGTACTTTAATTGACCTAGAAGGAATTCTGTCATCATCTCAGCATGAATATCATTTACATATTGTTCTTATGCTAAAATAATAAACCGCAATATTCTATAAATCTGACACAACGATGATGCTACACAAGGTGAATAGGATCAAACTAGGCAGAGTATCTTGAGAATTGTATACATATTTAAAATCTCTACCTATCAAAAAGATTCAATTAACTTGTTTGACACTGCTTGCAGTGACTAATATGGTGTGTGGTTTTCTTTTCTTTTTTTAGGTTTACTAAAGATCTGTTGGGGATTGCAAAACATTTATGGCATATTAGTGGTATTTAATGGGAAAGGAAAACATACATGGAATGTTTTATTATCTGTTGAGGATTTCATCTAGCTTTGACTTTTTGCAATTGCTAAAATTACAGTAGAAAAAAATAAAACAAATAACCAATTAAACAAACAAAAACCGGAAACTAATGCTAGTGTTGTATGCAGAAACTATGTATGTCGCATAAAATTCTTCTTGGCAAACTATTTATAATATTCTCTTAATTGCACAGTTATTCAAGAGTGCCAACTCTGAAAGAATACTGCCTCGTATTCTATAATAGAATAGACTTCTCACAATTCTACTAAAACGAACACACCTCGTCATTAACGTGCACATCGGCTGATACTTTCACCACGCTTCGGCAAGTCCAATTTTCACCTTGACTGATTAGTATATCAGCTAAATTGAAGTTACTGAACTACAGCAAAATGAAACGGTCATATTAATAGTGAAGTCTTTTTATTGACCCCACACTAAAATGTCTCATTGTACATATGCACAGTTGAGACATCTTGAAAAAGTTCTGTTCGTATACGTGCCAATTTAAAGGTTTATAGCTATATATATGTATTGAAAATATGTGGTTTGTAGTGGCAGTTTTGCTTAGAAAAGGAATCAGATCTTATAAACGGAGTTCATCCCAAATACAGCAATGGTTTGTTTCTTGAAAAGGACTCGATGCCTTTGATCGAATGTCAAATTTTGCCCATTTGTTTTTGTTGTTTTTGTTGTTGTTTTTTGTTTTTGTTTTTTTATAAACTAAGCTATTCAAGCCGAAATCCCCGTCTCCTGCAAGTTAACCTTAAATCCCATTTATTTTACTAATGTTCCTAGTAGTCTCATCTTTTCCTAGAAGAAAGGCAACTGAAAAATCATTACATATGTGACTGGGCAAAAGATCACTCTGTCTTGATACCAAAAAGTGAGGCAAGAACAGTTGCTGCTTAAAGGCAATTTCTAAGATTAGAAATAAAAACATATAATATCTAATGTTTGTATCTTCCTAAACTTCTAAATATACCCCCTCCTTCTCCCCCCTCTTCAAAGCTCATTGAAGTGGTCTGGGTGTAGTGTCCCTGTCCCCTTTAGTCCTGCAATGTAAATCATTGCAGTTTTAGAGAAACTTACATTGCAGTACTAAGACTACCTCTTGTGGCTGTCAATCAGACATCCACTAGATGCACTTCCTGCTTGTTAGGTGACATTTGGTCACCTAACTGACACTGGACATCCTCACACTCTGCATGAGGACATCCAGTGTAAGGGAAACATTGCTCCAAGGCTTCCCTTTGGGGAGGGCCTATATTTTCTTTCTTTTTTTTGTATTTGCAGAAGGTAATTATTACCATTATTTTGTAACTTAATTTTTTTTTCTTAATCACGTAAAAATATATAATGAACAGAACAAATGAGAAGAAAATATAAAATGCAGAGCATAGCCCTTGAGATAGAAAGGCTTGTACTAGGGGTGCTTTGATAAAACATTCCTGATTTTGTTTCCATTAATTCTATACTGTTATACTATTACACACTGAGAGGAAGTAGCCGTATATGGAAACGCTCTTTGGGTAGCAGTGGTGGGTAAATGGTTTTCTAGACACTGCAGTGGTTCAACTCTTTTTTTTTGCATGGTATAATATAGTTTTCATTTTAGTATAATGAAAAACATTTTATTCTTCCCATGCTCTTAAATATAGGTAAGTCCTGTATTGAAAAATGTCCATTTTAAATTCAAGCCTCTGTAATTGTTTTTGTGTTGAGGAATTAAATGTTGAATGCAGATGAGGTGCATCACCTGGTATAATATATATATATATTATTTGTGCTCGGAATTTATCTAATACATAATGGAATGTAGAAGGAGAAGCAAAGTTGCCGAAACCAACGTACGAGTAGGCCTGTAAAAGAAGGCCCACAAAGGTAAATTGTTAATATAGATGGGTGTAGGTGGCTGGGGACAAACAGCTTGCACAGCAAAGGTAAGTAGGGGGCGTAGGGTTTATATAGGATCATAACTCCTCCCACAAATTCAGGCCAAATGGCCTTCCAACTTGTGCTCGGAATTTATCTAATACGTAATGGAATGTAGAAGGAGAAGCAAAGTTGGTTGAGGTGTACCCAAACCAACGTACGAGTAGGCCTATAAAAGAGGGCAAAAAGAGGATTCAAAGAAAACACACTTTATTGCAAGTTTATACAGCTTGTGTACTGAAAGCTAGTAAGGAGCTTTTACTCTTATTGAGGTATATATATAACTAAGCTGAGGATTACCTGTGGCCCCATCACCTAGGGATGTGGAATGGGGTGTAAGAGCTTGGAACCGCTGATGCAGCGCTTCTGCGAAAAAGAGAGACCAGTGAAGGAAGCCATGATGTAGCTTACCTTAATGGAATGTATAGACGTGAAGTAATGGATTAGTACTGATAGTGTGTGGCTGACCTTGGATACGTAAAACGGAGTGACAGCATAGGAGGTATAAATAAGATGCTTGATATGTAGGTTTAGAGGAAAAGGCAAAAAGTACAATAGTTTAAAAAAGTCTTGAATCAAGCAAACTCTACTTGTGACATGGAACAATATACAAAGCCCTGGCGTGAGTGATAGAGTAGTCGTGAAACTGCGTGAAGCGTGCGTATCTGTATGAGGTGTAACTGTGTGCTTAGTCCAAGATTATCTCATGAAAAGGTTGTATCCTGGATGGTATGTAGTAGGTCGTAGGGAGACCTTAAACTGAGCGTGAAATAGTGTCAGCGGCTGTGTTGTGGACACCAGGAATGAAAAAGCAGACTAATAAGAGCTGAGAGGTTGCTGCCAGCCAAGTCAGCCTATGAAAATAGCCACAAAATGGTTAGCGAGGATGGCCGCCCAAACGTAGGCCAGGTGCCATGGTGAAGAGTGAATAGATAGTAGATTAAAGGTGTTTGATAACTCCATCTTGCTCAACCAAGCCTTACTACTTGTTAAGTGATAGCTTGTATGGCATGATCGATTTGCGTAGTGCAGTAAGAACTCCATAGCGGGAATGAGGGAGTTTGATGCTGGGAATGGAAGTAGAGTGCGGTGCAGAAGAGGTCTATGATCAGACGTATTATAGGGTATAGTGAATTTCTACATAGATGGGAATGGTACGCCAAGATCTGAAGTGTGAAGACCGTAAGGAGGCGATCGTGAACCCAGCGTATGACTGCTGTGTACAGAAGGTGGTCCATTGTAAGAGGGTCAATGGTTGCAGATAATAGGTTAGGGCCTATGAGTGTACCTGTGGGAATGGCGATAAGGCCCGTGTGAACCCCTGTGAGAAACCCGGCACCAGAATCTACCAGATGCCTAGCTGGGTGTAAATGCAGATAGTATATTAGGATAACAATGTTAACCTTAGTTGGGTGTATCTTAGGTGACAGATGGGCTGCGTATGTGGACTAGGTGTAGGTTCTGGAGCAGATGTGCAAAACCCTGCATGTAGTGAAATAGCATACCCCAGGATTAAAGTCATAGTGCACCCGAGCCTTCCCCAGAAATGAAATGGTCAGCCCAGCTTGTCTCTCTGGCCGCCTCCCTGACTAGTGCGTGGGGTGAAGGGGTGGTGAGAAGTGGAAGTAGCTGTCTCTATGCGAGAGGCAATGATAAACAGAGGAATGGAAAGCTTTGTTAAGTCGTGGGTGTCACTCTTTGGAGTACTGAATATAACCTTTGTACTGTAGGGAGTCTTGTGAAGTTAAGTAGTGATGTTAGTTTAACATCCTTTCCATCGATAATTACTTTCTCCATGGAAATTGGAACAGAGTGGGCTGGTGAGACGTATGGAGTAGTGATAGTGGGTGGTGGGGGACGGGGAGGGAAATGAGGGGTAAGCCAAACTGTATGACCGAGATCGCCAGGTGAGCGCCTGCCAGGCTTAACGAGACACCTGGTGTGATTATAGCTGATTCCATTTATCAGCCTGTTAATTATTTGGAGGCTGGCCAGGATAGCGACTGGGGTCTCCTGATTGGAATCTGAGGAGTAAGCTGACAGCCCTTGTGAACTAGAGCCAGGCCTGGGAACATTGGGCTGAGCCGTTGTGAGCAAGTGTAGTTCTGCCTTACTGGCTGGGGAGAGGATACCCCTGTGTCAGAGCTCTGCTGATATTTTTTTTTTGGAATGTACTAGAATCCCAGGTAACTGAGGCTAGAAGGGGTGAGGGATTCCTATGGAGACCCTGGCCAGACTGGCGTGCTGGGTATTTCGTCCAACAGCAGACCGATTATCGGGATGGATACTTGTGACATTCTGAAAAAGAAATAATGATTTCGATAAGTAATGTGTCTTAGAGGTATGGATGAGACCTTCGGAGAACTGGCCTGCTAGCTAGTGCCGAAACGAAGAATTTACCTAGTACCAAGTGACAGGTGAGGCCCTGCTAGTGCCAAGTGGTATAGAGAGGCTCTACCTATGATTTGGGCCGAGGGAATTTTGTGGCCACTTGAACGTGGTGGCAGGATGTCGGCCTCTCGGTGACCGTATGAGATTCAAAACGTGTGACCGTGACATGGGAAGCCCTAACTGTAGCCCTAAAGAAGGGCGAGTGAGGTGACTAACTATGATTTGGTCGTGGGGCTGAACCTCCGTGTTGAGGTGGGGTGTAGACCTCGCGGGACCGTAGTATTACTTAGGATAGCTAAGGCCAGCACCTAACCCTCAATGCCAGTTATCTAGCCTAATGGGGCTTGTCTCTTAGAATGGTGTGATATAACGTATGTAGATACTTAACCTTGAGTGTTTGTCCTCTTTATTTGGGCAACGCGCCGGAAGATTACAATATATTCTTGCTTCTGCAGGAAACGGGCCCGGTCCTGGAAACCTTAGTGGGAAAAAGATGCTAGTGGGTCTGAGGCGTGCCACTAATATAATGAATGTAAAAATTTGAACGTATGAGAAGGTGTGTATCAGAGATACTGTAACATATGAACGTGGGTAAGCTGAGGGACCTGAACTTTGTTCCGTAAATTAGAGACAAGCCCCTAGGTTTCCATAAATGTGAATTTTTTGAATGATACGAAGGCAAAGTGAGGCCTTAAGGAGAAACGTAATCGTAGTGAGTAAGATTACCAATACCTGATACTGCAATGCTGGGAACCAGGAAGACTGCAGGTTGTCGATGGCGTAGGACTTGGTGTCTAAGTAATGATATGTAGAAATAAATGACAAAACATGTACCGTTAAATATAGTAGTAATATGGTGGATTATGATTATGAGATTGTTGTTGACATTTTGTGAGGAATCTTAGCCCAGGTACGTTTTGAAGTGCAGAGCCCACTTTGGGAGGTGGGGGGGTTGTATGAGGCTGTGGAGGTTGAATGAGACCTCAAGGGAAAACGTAAAATGGTAAACCTTCTTACCTGTTACCGAAATGCAGGATACTGGGTACCTCTTCTTGGAGCTCTGTTTGAAGAAAAGTATAAGTAGTAGCAAGGTGGTGTAGGTTTGTGTGATTGATGTTTTTAAACGCCGTGAGGAATCTCAGAAGTTTAGAACCCACTTTGGGAGGTGGGGAGGCTGAATGAGGGCATGGAGGCTGAATGAGGCCTCAAGGAAAAAAGAGAACTGGTAAACCTACTTACCTGATACAGTAATACAGGGTACTGGGATACCGCTTCTTGAAGACTGATTGGAGGAAAGTGGAGGTGTATTATATACATAAATTATAAAAGAAAGAGTCAAACTGTGCCTTTAAGAAGATTACCCTGTGAAAAATAGATGTCCCACAATTATGCGACCGTGGACGAAAATTTTTAAAACACATATATTTCACCCAGTGATGACTTTAAGAGCATATAATAAACTTCATCATATACATCATATAGGAAAAAAATTAATGTGAGTGCTTGGTATAAGTAAAGAGACATAACTAGATATTTTATAGTAGATTAGTAAATTTAAACACTGTAGCCCCTTTCGTTCAGTTAACTGAATGAACTGGAGTACTATAAATAGAAAGAACTCCCACATTCAGTAAATGGAACGCACAAAAGGATTTAAACGAAAGCCAATTGAATAATCAGCTGCAGGCTGTAAAGTGTAAATTAACGAAAGGTTGCATGAAAAAGCCGTTTGAGTCCCAGGCGTCGGGGTAAGTGTGCATGTATGGTACATAGAATAAACTAAAGTAAATGAAAGCTTGTGTATTCCGCGTTCGGCTGTTAGCCGCACGAATGCGGAAGTACATGAACAGCGTAACAGCACGAATAGGTAAGTAAGGAAGGGAGTCTATTCCCGCGTTTTTAGGCCCGAACATGGGAAATAGAAGAACGCTATTTCCCACGTTATGCTTACATGGACGTGTCGGTCTCGTGACCGGAAGACGGGTAGCGAGTAGGGAAGTCGGGTAGAAGCCGGTGGATGGAGGTAGGAGCTGCTGGCGACAGACTGTTTACTGGAGACTGACTTTGGCGGGAACAACGGACCGGAAGTGCTGGTTGCTATGGTGAAGACAAACAGCTTGCACAACAAAGGTAAGTTGGGGGCGTAGGGTTTATATAGGATCATAACTCCTCCCACAACATATGTTCCAGTACATCCTTTTTGGCCATAAATTAAAATTACTTTGAATTCTCACTCTAGTGAATAACCTTACAAGTGAGCAAAAGTAACCAAAGAGAGGCAAAAATGGAAGGGCACTATTCATTAGGTTCCACCACCAAACCATAAATTTGTTGTTTTTTCTTAGCTGGAACCTAGCACCATGCGAAGCACCCAGTGCTGCCTTCTGCACCTCTTCTCAACGTCACGCATGCACTCTCTTTGAGCCGGCAAGAGGAGTCTATTTTCATTTTTAAAAAAGCACTATTAATGATAGAGGGAGGACTGAAGTCAATAAAGGGGGTAGAAGCCAGTGAATGTCCATTTCTAGTGTGCAGTGCATGGTGACAACGGAAGTATTTTGTTTTGCACAGAATGGACATTTGGCAGTCCGGAACAGAATTCCATACTAAGAGTGTCACGTGTGCTGGGGATGCAACTACTTCCGAGAACAAAAGTGAAAATATCTCTGTATGTCCAGTGATTCTGCTTGTAACATTGCACATTCAGACTCATGCCACTGTGATCACTTCTAAAAGCAGAAATGATCATTGGATGATTGGAGTAACCCTTTTAATATGTGATATAGAAGTATTTTTTCTACCACTCCTCCTTTTCCCCCCTCTATTGTTCACTTCTCAATTGATCTGTAAATAAAATCAGCATTTAGTGACTGTCCCCTAGCAATCACTCTATTTCTTGGTACAGCGGGTGGAATCATGACCCCAACCTGAGCATGTCGAAATACACTTTAACATGTGCCGTGTCAAACCTCTTAAAAATGGCTTGACTCTTAAAGGGAAACTCCAGTGACAGGAAAACAATCCGTTTTCCTGGCACTGCAGGTCCCCTCTCCCTCGCACCCCCCAACCCCTGGTTGCTGAAGGGGTAAAAACCCCTTCAGTAACTTACCAGAGGTAGCAACGATGTCCCTCGTCGCTGCTTCTTCCTCCGCGCCGCTCCTCCTAGCGATTGCGTTGGCCGGTGGACGAGACTGATCCCGCTCACTGGCCGGGGAGACTGAATGCGCATGCGCGGCAATGTTGCGCATGCGCATTAGCGCTCCCCGTAGGAAAGCATTGAAAATGCATTTCAATGCTTTCCTATGGGGAAATGAACGACGCTGGAGGTGCTCACACAGTGTGAGGACGTCCAGCGACGCTCTAGCACAGTGTGCTATGATCTCCTGTGCTATGATCCAGGAAGTGCCCTCTAGTGACTGTCTAGTAGACACTAGAGGTGGAGTTAACCCTGAAAGGTAATTATTGCAGTTTATAAAAAACTGCAATAATTACAGTTGCAGGGTTAAGAGTAGTGGGAGTTGGCACCCAGACCACTCCAATGGGCAGGAGTGGTCTGGGTGCCTGGAGTGTCCCTTTAACAATAGGATGTCATCACAACCACTGCAGTGAGCTATAATGTTTATGGTGCATTGAGTGCTATTGTAATATAATTTGGTATGCATTCATTTATATCATTTTTACCATTTGCTGCTTAGTCTGGGGGAAAAAAAATCTCACATCCCTACTGTGTGGGTCTTTGAGATTTTATTGTAGACCTGATTAAGTTGGCCGCTAAATATCCAGAAATAGTTCTTGCTTAGTAATATCATTCTCTACATCTTTCAGAATTAACCGGTTTATAAGTGCAAGTTGGAAAAATGGCAGGTTTTCTTTTTCTTTCTACATGTGATTTCTTCATCCTCCTTCCCCTGAATCCAGAGGGTTTATCTTAATTAAATCTCCCAGAGTGTGTATTTGGAAAAATCTTGGGTCTTTGCCGTTTGGGTTGGCAGAATCTTCCTATCTATTCTCTAATCCCAGCAATGCAAGCTTCCTAAGATTTTCTAAGCCTACAGAGTTTAAATCAAGACATATCTTATTTAATAGAGCACTTCTGAAACCTTTAAAACATTTTCTGCCTGGGTTGCTTAACCTTTTAAATGTAGTTTTCATTCCTTGTCAGGGATTCAGTCAGCCTGAATTTACTATACAAGAAGATACAGAGGATGACATTGACATATCTGATAGATTGAACTAGACAGCTTTGTTATTCTGTTAATGATTGTTAATAGTATAACAAACGTGTTATGCAAGGATTTATTGTGTTCTTCTCATAGCAAGGTATGAGTTATAAATCAATGTAATTATCTGATCACTGAAATGGAACAATGAGAGATGACAAAAAAAAAAAAAATTCCTAGCATTTCAGAATAACAATATATATGGGTTTTTTTATATATTATGTCGGTGCATCTCAGAAGTAAGGATAAAATTAAAGAACGTTTCTGAGCCCTAGAACATTTGCCTGATATTGTGTGTCTGATAACTTTCTCTAACTTCATTAAGTTAATTCAAAAAAGTTCTCCTTTTTCACATTAACTAGTTGAAGTGGCAGCTTGAGAATTAATGGAGAACATATGAATGCCAAGCATGTTTGGGGTGCAGCGACTCATAAAGGTCCTGTTGAAAGACCTGGGTCTAGGTGTCTGCGCTATCTATACAGTATAAGGAAATTATCAATATAATAGCAGAGCATCAAGTTGTCAGGACTGATCTAACCCAACAAACAAACCACAGTATAAACAAGACAGAAGTGCGTATTGGTCCTTAGAGTGGCCAGGCTGGCTCTGGAGACAGAGAACATGTCTAGCAGACTAGGAATATTTATAGACAAGCCAGGGTCAAAAGGTAGAAGAGAATAGGAATAAAGAGAATACAATACACAAGACAAGATCAGGATAACAGAATACAGGTAATGTCAAATAAGCAAGAGTCCGATACCAGAAAACAAAACCAGTAACTATAGAAACTCTCTGGTAATCAAAAACCACAATAAGGCAAGGAAACAACCAAGAAGTATCTATACTCTATACTGGGTTGTGATTGGTTACAGAGGGCTGTGATCTAAAGCGTGTCATCATCAAAAAGATAAAAAATGTAGACTGAGAATATGAAAGGAGACAAATGGAAGGGTTCCATGTCATAAATAATGTCAGAACGAGGTAACAGGAAGCTTGGAGTAAGTGGGGGGCATCTGGTGTGGATTGGAACATAGAATGTTGCTTCTGTGATTGGACAGCGCCGCAAGGGAAAGGTATCATGAAACCTGTAAGCTGTCTGGAAATTGCAACAAATTTGCTCATGTCTGAAACAGTTCCTTTGCTTATGACAATAAAGGCCAACCCCCAACTGCCTAAGGAGAAGGGAACATGATTGCTGGCAGGAGTAGTTGGCATGGTAACATAATTGCTACAATGTGTGTGACAGGAACTAGGTGCCGGGAATTCAGGGAGAACTCACCAGTCCACTGAAGCACAGCCGAGGGATCCTGGTGGTGCTTTTTCTGTGGAGATTTCCTGTCAGAAATTAGGAAGTTACATTAATTATCATTAATTAATATTGGCTATTACATTTACTTAGTAATGGCTGGAGAAGCTGACATGACTAGGGAAGCCTTACTTACCCTATTGCAGTCCTTCCATAGGACCCATGGAGCGGACTCCCACGCCTCCTTGTTGAAGGGGGGCATTCCTGATCCTCAGCCCATGGCACCGGTGACAGATGTGGCTTCCCCTTGGTCTGGGAGATGGGACCATTGCTCCAGGCCTCCATCCAGGCTGTCTCCTAGTCCTGTGAGGCATCCAAGGAATGTACCTGAGGCTTTTACAAGTCTGGGACCGAGCGTTGCTTGTTCGCAGCATGAAACATCCAATTCGGGTGTGGGAAGGAGGTCGGGAAGAAGTCCCAGGCGTCGGGGATCCAGGTTTGAGCCTTTCCTCAAGATGGCGACTCGAGTCGGCAAGATGGCACTGGATGGTCGGTGAGGTCTCGTAGCCCGCACTCATTTCTTCCGGATCCACAGGAAATTGTGCAGGTGCGTGCTGCCGCATGCTGTAATCGATGAACTGATGCTCAGCAGTCTCAACGGGGTGCGTATGTGATTTCTGTTCGGGAGCCTTCGCGGACGTCACAGGCCCTGGTTTCGTATGAGACTCCCAAATTGAACCAAGCGGACAGTGTTCGGGAGTTGGAAGTCTATGAACAGAGAAGGTCGGAAATTGTTCGGGAGGCGGTGAGTACCGAACGATCACATATGCATGGTGTTCGGGAGTTTGACAACGCCAAACGCATGTGAAGGGAAGGTGTTTGGAAGCGTAAAGTGCTGAACACAGACGCATAGATGACGTTCGGGAGTTGCATGATATTCGCATGGCGAATTTCGGTGATCACTTCAGTGCTTCGTTTGAGAGGTCCCCTTCAGGGACCGACCAGAGAGGCATTTTGGGAGATCTTCAACTGTTTGATTTGCATATATTTCAGGATTCGGGAGAGGATCGACAGTCTGATCCTCACAGACATCAGGAATCGGTTGATGGAACCTGACGAATGTCTGCTGCAAGTGCAAGTTGGCTGGGAGAGCAGAGTGTTCCTGGCAATTTGGTAATTCAGAGAGTGGACAGACTGGACTCGCTGCTTCAGACCAGTGAGTATAATTGCGCTCGTGCTTGGCAATCTGCGCAGTTACAGTGAGGGTCTCATGCCCAGCAATGCGAAGTCATAGGTCTGCTTAGGGCAGTCTTAGATAAGCGATTCTCTTGCTGCTCAATGGGACAACTCAATTCCTATAGGTGCAGAGGCTACAGTTACTGCCCCCTAACTTGGCCCAGTTTGTGAAGTGTTCCCATTGGGTCTCTAAGTGCCTACCGAGGTTAAAGATAACATTTTGAAGGGTGAGTTTGTAGACCTCTTATCTCTTGTACCTCTAGATAAGGAAACAGTGGATAGACTGCATCGTGGTGATCTATCGGAAGTGGGAAAGGGTAGGCAGCTTCCTTGGACCTCCGGAAATTGGCTCCAAGGTTTTGTCACTTTTGCAAGTATACTATGAAGTATTTTTCCCGAGCGGGCCCCTTCCCTGTTTGCTTACTTGGATTTAATATGGGGGCTTACAAAATCTATGGGGGTCAATGTTGACTCAAATATGACCAACAATTTAGACAAAAAATGGTGGTTAGACCTAACATGGATTTCAGTATACAAAACGGCAACTTATGGCTTTTTATTGCCGATGCCATGCCCCCGGCGACATTTCCAGCACCCGCCGGCGCTCCTGTCAGAGGGTCGGCGGGTCACAAAGAAGGCATTTGCTGGCTCTTCAACAAGATCCATTGCAGATGTTATAGTAGCTGCTGTTTCAAACATAAATGCTCCAAATTGTGGAAGAGCCCACCCGGCGCCCAAGGATGACGTTCCTAGGAATGAGGACCCTGGTGAAGGCGGAAAGGTTCCGTCTGTGGCTCATACGGTATCCTAAATGTCGAGAGGTGGAAATTTGGGAAGGTTTCACGGAAGGTTTTATTAACCCATTGTAAGTGTCTTCGGAGGCGTTTTATGCTCAGAATTTATCGTCTGTTCAAGGAAAGGAGGCTATCTTACCAGATAAGTTGAGGAAGGAAGTGAGCTTAGGGTGTATGACTGGCCCCTTTTCCCACCTGCCATTTGATAACTTGTGGGTATCCCCTCTGGGTTTGGTCCCTAAGAAAGAACCGGGTGCTTTTAGGTTAATTCACCACCTTTCTTTCCCCGTTGGTTCGTCGGTTAATGATGGCATATCAGAAAAGTTTGTGTTGTTTGGCCTGTAGTTGTGGGCAGTGGTGTATCCTGGTTTTGTGCTGCCCTAGGCAGGACAAAACTCAGGCGCCCCCCTCCCACCCACGCCACCCTCACCCAACCCTCCCCCCCCCACCCGCGCCACCCCCACCGAACCCTTCCCCCGTCCCGCCTTCTAAATACACACACACACACATTCACTGACAAATACGCATACACTAGGTAACAGAAACACACTCACTAGCAGACACACACACAGTCTAACAGACACACACACAGTCTAACACACACACACACAGTCTAACAGACACACACACAGTCTAACAGACACACACTTACAGACACACACACTGACATACACACACACTAACACACACACACACAGACCCACACACATACAGACATACACACACACACATACAGACATACACACACACACACACACATACAGACATACACACACACACTAACAGACACACACACAGACACACTAAGAGACATACACACACTAACAGACATACACACACTAACAGACATACACACACACAAACTAACAGACACACACACAGACCCACTAACAGACATACACACACTTACAGACATACACTTACAGACATACACACACACACACACACTAACAGACATACACACACACACTAACAGACATACACAGACATACAAACACACTCAATCACTCACATATTTAATACATTTTTTTTTTTTTATTTAACCCCCCCAGCCTCCTTACCTTTGGGAAAGCTGGGGGGGGGGGATATCTGTCTCCCTGGTGGTCCAGTGGCTGCTGGGAAGTGCGGGTAGGTGGGCGGCCGGCGAGGGAGCACTTCCTCTGAGCGGTCTGCTCAGCTCCCTCCCGCGCCGCAGAGTGATGCTGGGAGGCGGAGCCGGAATATGACGTCATATTCCGGCTCCCAGCCTCACTCTGCGGCGCGCGAGGGAGCTGAGCAGACCGCTCAGAGGAAGTGCTCCCTCGCCGGCCGCCCACCTACCCGCACTTCCCAGCAGCCCGCCGGCCGCCCAGCATGCCTTGTTAGCCGCAAGGCTAACAAGGCATTTGCCCTGGGCATTTGGGGGCGGCTTTTTTTGCCGCCCCCTGAAAAATGCCGCCCAAGGCAAATGCCTTGTTTGCCTCGCGGCAAATACACCCCTGGTTGTGGGAGGGGTTAGTCTGCCTTTAAAACACTTGTGGCTTGTACCTTTAGCTCAGTGGTTCCCAACCCAGTCCTCAAATACCCCCTAACAGACCAGGCTTTAGGGATTACCTAATTGTATCTAAGGCCTTAAAATTTAAAAATTAAAAAAATTAAAAAAAACACCTCAGACACATGGTTAATTCTCAAATCCTAGACTGGTAGGAGGTACTTGAGGACTGGGTTGGGAACCCCTGCTCTAGATACTGAGTGTTCTGGACGAAATCCCACCCTCCTCTCCCTTACAATTTATAATATTCTTCTTTAGGTACCCCTTCTTTAGTAAGAGGCGTAACCCAACCGTCGATTCCAGCACACTTTAACTGACTTTGCTTTAGGTAGTTGGGGTCAAGTTTAGGTTTTTGTCCCTGACCAAAAGTAAATTTTATAGGACTGTACTTGTCCTGGGCGTTCATTTGATAAAGTAACCCTTTTTATTTACGTGCAGCAATGTAGATGTGAATATATAGCATGTCCTTTGCTTAAGTGTTGTGTTTTTTACCTCCTAAAGTTTTGGGATTTTCTTGCAGAGCCATTCTGCCCTTTGAGATAGATGTTTGACCTTAAAAGGACACTCCAAGCATTTTAACCTTGTTGAAATTAACTGACAAAAACTCAGGGACTTACTCATTAAACCCTTGTATCCTTACAATAAACAGATACTTGGACTGTGCCAAAGAT
The DNA here is from genome assembly GCF_036172605.1 of Pelobates fuscus. Lineage (NCBI taxonomy): Eukaryota > Metazoa > Chordata > Amphibia > Anura > Pelobatidae > Pelobates > Pelobates fuscus. Next base: position 78,929,133 of record NC_086326.1, on the reverse strand, counting down.
ATAGAAAAGTTAAAGAACAACAGAAATTGTTCTACTGCATCATCCTCTCTGTCTTTGAATAACTGCGTTTCAATGATTGCTTGTAATTCTTATTGCAGCGTTTTGATGCATGACCTTTAAAATTGGTTTCTTTAATATATTGTATGTCAATTATGTGTTTCTGAAGGTCATTCAGTAATTGAGATCTGTTTTCTAGGATGTTTAACATAGAGTCAATTAAGCATATATGATATAATGCTAATAAGCCATCTTTCATGGTTTAAATCCATGTGGCTTTTATCAAGTAATTGAGTAAAGGCTGTAAATGGCATGCTTTATAACTTGTGGAGGTATGGTTATAGTGTTATGTTAATGTGTTAACTGGTCTCGTCATGAAAGTTTGCTGTTGCCCAACAATGTCTTGAGAAATTAAATAATAAATTATGTTATCGTTATGTCATGTATATTTATAGCACTTTTTTATATAACCAACATAACAGAAATTGGTATGAAAACATTGATCAAAGAGTATAACTGTTACATATGTTACAACAGCTGACAGTCCAACAGTGTTGCAGACAGACACAACTACAAATTACACTGGCTTCTCGTGCCTTAGGTTTATTGTATTAATAAAATAAATATTGCCTCCGATATGCTATGTATAAAAGTCAAAATAAAGGGAACTGTGTTTTGTGATGAACGTCTTCATATAGAAATTAAGAAATTTGCATGCAATATTTGTGAAATAAGGAAATCAGATTAAATGGCATACATAAATGGGTAGATTTTACAATTGTAAACAAAATCAAAGAAACATTCCACTAAAACTATGGCAGTCAAAGTAGGATATGGCCACTAGATTATTAGCATAATTGCATTTCAAACAAAATTTGGGTGATCCGATCGGTGATCCGATTTTGTTTTTGTTTGTTTTTTAACATCTTACTCATTGTCGACAAGTGTGGAATTAAAAATGGAAACGGCAGTTTTTTTTAATTGCTAACCCTGTTACTATATTACCCTTTATACAATGCAGTTAGATGGGGATATCAGAACAACACCATATGGAAAACAAAACAAATAGAATATAGTGCAGAGGATAAAAGCACTCGGTGAATAAGAAACAACGCTGTGGATTCACTCACATGGATTGTATTAATATTTTGTTATCAACATTTTACATGTAAATTATTTATATATATTCTTTTAGCTTTTTAGATATTTTATTGTTTGGCATCTAGTTCTCAAATATCTATGAATATGCCACTTTAAAGGGTTATCCTAGTCTATAAATAGATTATAATATGAGCATTTATATATCTTACATATTAATTTTTTAGATTTCTTTTATGTATTTTTATATAATATAATTTTATTTTATCTATAGATAGTGATGTCCCGAACGGTTCGCTGGCGAATAGTTCCTGGCGAACATATCTTGTTTGCATTCGCCACAGATGGCGAACATATGCGATGTTCGGTCCGCCCCATATTCGTCATCATTGAGTAAACTTTGACCCTGTACCTCACAGTCAGCCGACACATTCCAGCCAGCAGCATCAGACCCTCCCTCCCAGACCCTCCCACCTCCTAGACAGCATACAATTTAGATTAGCAGTACATTGTTGTGAAAGATGGCTGTCATGTTTAGGGTGTAGCTTGCACGACGTTATCAACTGTGTATTTATATCAGCAGCTCCACCACTAGTAATAAATCAAGTGTGAGTCGCCCCATGAGATGAGACTAGTGAATAACATAATACATGAATGGTTAAGGTAAAGACATGTAAGGAACTATGACAATAAACTCTTTAGGAGGTGAAATAATGACATGTTTAAACGCTTGCTACTTTACGATTAGTTAATGTGCAGAGAGCAGTTCATGTGATCAAAGGCATGGTGTGGAGGATCGGCTATAGTGGGACATGCTTGGCAGGCTGCTGTTTACTGCTTGTGCTCATCCGATCCCTTCTGGGTGCGAGGTGCAGACCCTGGGAGTCCCTGATACCTGGAACAACAAAGGCAAGTCTCTGGCTGAGTGCCGGGTTCGCGGCTTGAGGTGGTGGAAGCTTGTTTTGTCGGGTGGTCGGATCTGTCCCGGTGGTGCTTCACGTCCGGTGCGGGATTGTGGTGGCTTAAGGTGGAGGCAAGTGTTTGACGTGGGGCAGGCTCTGCATTTCTGTTTGTGCCTCCGGTCCCGCCTTCGATGCCTTTTGCGTTGGTGGATTTTAATGGGAACTGCTTCGCTTAGCTGTGGTGGAGCTTGTTGGGGCTGTGGTGGAGCTTGTTGGGGCTTCCTGCTTGTTATTTGCTTCCAAAATTGATTAAAGAGTCTGTTCAGCTTAGACTCAATATCCTGCCATGCTTTGCTGGTACCAGGAGGACACGCGGCTGCCGACATATTGGGAGAGTCGCAGATGAGTATGTCAGCCTGGGCGGCTGTGCTCTGTGCGTCCATTAGCTCCAGACAGCCTCTCAGGGGTGGACTGGAGTTCCTGCCGGGAAGTAGCTGCTCCTGGGCATCCCAGGATCGGGAGATCGGCCACATCTCCTGCCCGGTGAGCACCAGGCCACACTTGCCACGCGGAGGTAAGTAAGACTCTGTCGAGTTGCTGACCGCTATTAAGCATGTCGGGTCGGTCAGGAAGGAGCAACATTGCTGGGTCATCCCCTTCTGGGGTGAAATTCGCTTGTTGATAGCTGCTTAAAGTGACATATTGAGGGAGCTCACACAAAGTGCGTCTTTCCTCCATGACAGCTAGGCCCTGCCCCCCGGAAGCTGCATTCTTAGTGAGAGGAGGGACAGTGTAGCTGCTGATGATTTAATAGGGAAATCGATAGCTAGGCTAGTGTATTCAGTGTCCACTACAGTCCTGAAGGACTCATCTGATCTCTGCTGTAAGGACAGCACCCCAAAAAGCCCTTTTTAGGGCTAGAACATCAGTCTGCTTTTTTTTTCTGTGTAATCTAATTGCAGGTGTCACAATAGCTTGCATTTAAAAAAAAAAAAACTTTTTTGACTGTAATATAATAGCAGTCAGTTTCCTTCACACGTGTGCGTTTCAGGGCCTGCCAGGGCACAGTGTCACACCAGTGCAACTCATATCTGGTGTAACAGTAGTGTACATTTAAAAAAAAAAAAAAATACAGGGGGCTTGTTGTCACCTTTCGGGGACCCTTGGTGTTGTACGTGGCTGGGTGGAGGAAGAGACCTTCAATGACATCAGTGAGGACAAGGAACGGGACATGGCTAGCTTGGTATCCAACCTTGTGCAAATGGGGAGTTTGCAGTTGTGCAAATGGACTGTTTGTGGTTGTTTGCGGTGCGTTATTGGGGAGTTTGGTCTGTCACTGTGAAGCGGGCGTAACCCTTACACTACCTGATCGATACAACATCATACCTGATGTTTTAAAGCATGTTATTCCAAACAATTTAGGAATGTTAGGTGATTTATGCCCTTTATGGATTAAAACCAGACTCTGCATCAACTATGTAATTTTCCATGGGAGTTTTGCCATGGATCCCCCTCCGGCATGCCACAGTCCAGGTGTTAGTCCCCTTGAAACAACTTTTCCATCACTATTGTGGCCAGAAAGAGTCCCTGTGGGTTTTAAAATTCGCCTGCCTATTGAAGTCTATGGCGGTTCGCCCGGTTCGCCCTTTCACGAACATTAGCGGAAGTTCGCGTTCGCCGTTCGCGAACGGAAAATGTTATGTTCGCGACATCACTATCTATAGATATATTAGATGTAAGATTTTTTATATGCATATACATATGATATGTTTGCTGTATCATATTCCAACTTACATCGCTCTGTGCATCTTTTTACACTCTTGATTTAAAACTATTTTACTGTATGCCTCCATGTGATTGATTGTGAATGGCGTTTTACCAATTCCAGATGACAACAGTGAGGGCAGCTTGCCCTGAAGCATAAGGATTGGCGGAGCTGTGCCATGTAATTGCCCGTGACTATTTAAAAATGGGACTGCTTACCCGTACAATTATATTGCTGACTGAAGAAGCTGAACCAACGGAATGCAGTTTGACATATTTTATAAACTGAATTTCTGTTAAGTGCATTCTTTTATTGTATTTATATATTCTATGTGATTTATCAGTAAATAAATTGTTGCTTAGTACCTCTATCAGTTGTCATAAGAGGAAAGATTCCTGGTGCTTGTTTAGTATAAATTTGGCAGCTGATACTTCCCAAACCAGAGTCTCTTCATTCTGGCAGTAGAAAAAGTGATACTAAAAAGGGGTGTAGGGAAGCACCTCCTTAAGTTGTACCTGTATCTATCAGGCTCTAGGATTACAGCTGGGGGAGTGTCACTCCAGAAGATGGCACTAGACATATCAACTTTAGAGCCAGGGATTTACAGGGCTCTTATCAAGGTGATCTTGACTAAATTTCTCACGGATATTCTGATCAAGGTAAACTTAACTAAATGTCTCACCTATATTCTGTGTACAGGCATATAACACTATTATTCTCTTTGTTTTTGTCCTGTTTTAAGCAAGGTGTGGTGCTATCTTAAAGAGCACATCTGTGTTAAGAGTGAGCCATATATTTAGGCTCCATTGCATGTGAGTGAATCCATAGTGTTGTTTCTGATTTACCAAGTGTTATTACCCCCTGCACTGTATATTCTATTTGTTTTGATTTTTATATGGTGGTGTACTGATATGCACATCTATAAGCATTGTATAAAGCATGGGTCGTCAAGCTGGTCCCTACTGCCCACTAGTGGGCGTTTCAGGATTCCAGGTGGGCGGTAGGGATTTCCTAATTTTGAGAGATTCGGCGGGCAGGCTGGTGCGAGCCGGCGGTACCCCTGCGACCGGGTACAGCCATCACCACTTGCGGCCCCCGGCCCGCGCGGCAAACCGCCGGGGCCACCGTCCAATGGGTCCTTTGGGTGGCCCATGCTGTCAGGGCCACCCAATGGATGTGGATTGTAAGGGGGCCCGGTCAGTGCTGGGTGCTTTAACAGTGCAACAGGGCCCCCTGTGATTACATCACAGAGCTGGGAGGAAGTGACTGCACGTCACTCCTCGCAGCTAACACACAGACCGTGCGGGAGGTAGCAGAGGGAGTCAGAGTGGGAACTCTGACTCCCATCCACCTGAACCAACAGTGGACCCCAGGGAAAGTCACCCTCCTGCACCTAAAAGGTAGGAAACAGGAGGGTGACTAAAATATTTTGTGTGTGTTTGTTTGTGTATGTGTCTTTGTATGTATGTCTTGTGTGTGTCTGTCTGTATGTATGTGTCTGTATGTGTGTGTATGTATGTGTGTCTTATTTATGTGTCTTTGTATGTATGTGTATGTCTTTGTAAGTGTCTTGTGTGTGTTGTGTGTCTGTCTGTATATATGTGTGTATGTATGTGTGTCTTGTCTTTGTATGTATGCATTGTGTGTGTATGTGTCTCTGTATGTATGTGTGTCGTATGTATGTGTGTCTTGTGTCTGTCTGTATGTGTGTATGTGTCTTTGTATGTATGTCTTATGTGTGTGTCTTTGTATGTGTGTGTCTGTATGCATGTCTGTGTGTGTGTCTGTATGTGTTTGTGCCTGTCTGTTTGTATGTATGTGTTGTGTGTGTGTGTGTGTGTGTCTGTATGTGTGCCTGTCTGTGTGTCTGTATGTATGTGTGTGCCTGTCTGTATGTGTTTTTGTATGTGTGTAGTGTGTGTGTCTGTATGTGTGTCTTGTGTGTGTGTCTGTATGTATGTATGTGTGCCTGTCTGTTATAGTGGGCTATAGTAAGTAATAGTAAGTGGGATACCTAGCTCAGCCTTCCTACTAGGCATTGCTATAAGAAAGGTTACAATTTTTTTTTTTTTTAAAAAGGGGGGGAAAGGTGGGGAGGGGAATTGAGGAGGGAGAGGAGGGGAGCTGACGCACAGATGAGAAATCATATTATGCGCAAACAGAGAAGTCGTCTGAATATCACCGAAAGAGGAGACCTTCATTTGTTCCTTACGAAAATCGAACCAGATATCAAATATTTAGTCTTGCAGCATCAACCTCAAGGATCTCATTAATCACTAGTAAAGGTAATTTCAATTTACTTTACTGTTTTCTCATTAAACTTTATAAAGTTAAAAACATTATAAACATGCATTAAGTAGAAATAAAAATATAAATGTACGGGGGGGGGGGGCTGGATCGCCAGGCTGGATGGCCGCAAGCAAGATCGGCTCCAGCTAAATTTCTAAGATTAAGGCATTAAAACGTGATTCACAGCCTAAAAGCAGATAAGCAGCAACGAACCTCAGTGCAGGGGAAACACTGGATCCAGGGAGAGGCTGACTCGCTGAGCTGCAGTCCCCTGGAGGAGAAACCATCGATGTGCCAGTCGGGGCCTTCTCCGGTGGTGAGTGGGGTGGACGGCCGCTGCCCCGCTATCCTACCATCAGCGCCCAGCCTGAGGCCCAGCTTTGAGTGGACCGGACCCAGTTATCCCGGTCCTCACCCGACAGCCCCGACCACAGCGCCACAACCAGAGCACGGCGACAACATCACAATGGTCGGCGGCCCGAGCACAGCAACTAAAATGGCGGCTGCCATGTGCTCAAGAAACAGAGGAGCATCTTGCTCTCTATCCACACCAACGGCTCCCAATGCAGCTCCCAGGCTCAAGCCCGATGGACCCACAGCCCTCCATCCTCACGAGGAAGACGAGCGGGGCGAACCACACCGGTCCCTGCAGCTGAACAAACCGGGGGCAGGGTGTGCCCCATCCACACTACCGACAAAAGCTACACTGAGGGGACGGAGCACAACACGGAGACTATTCCCTCCAGAAACAACCACTCTTGCCGATGAGCGGGGCAACCCTGCAATGAAGCCGACCTTACACTCGCCTCATATGCGGCTGATATCGCGGAGACCAAGACGAACCCAGAATGTCGAGAGGCAACAAGTCTCCCCAGACACCACCTTGCACCACACCTTGGAGGACACTAGTCTCCTGAAGCATGAACAACGCAGACCCAACCTGCCTCAGAGGTCACTTGAAGCTAACATGCACAGAACCCAGCTCTCTGACTTAATGGACACTAACCCTCCACTCGCCCACGCGGCAGAGCAGGCATGCGCTAACCAACAGACTGCACCCTTACGAGAGACCACCACGCTGTCGACCCTTACCTGCCGTGGAGCCGCCGGAAGCTTCAACATGTACTTTAACATATAATCTACTTTCATGTTCAACCATACTAACCAATGCTATAATTAAACCGTACGTACCAATAGCCATAAGAATAACTAGCACTATCATCAATGTATAAAGAATAGATGTGTTACCACAGACATACCAATATAAGTTCCAGCGTTAAATATATCCTGTTAGTTACACAGTCTAGAGAACGATCTAAATGCTGTCAGCCACACTAATGGTACACGTATATTGTTAATCCTTCCTATAACCAATCATACTGTTATCTTGTACTGGACCCCATATAGTATAGTCTATGTTTGACCAGCCTCATACTTTTGTCTGTCTGTTAAACCTTAAAAATATGCAAGTACACTAAATGCCATGGTGAAATAAGTTAATTAAGCTCATTCATTCAGGGTACCCCTTGCTAATTAATACACGTTATATAATATTTGGGCAGAATACCCATATTTAAGCTGTGGTGTGTATTATCAGCCTAGACTGCCTCTTTTTCAAGTCAACTCAGCAGACAATTCCTCATTATTCCTCATTATGTCTCATGTATATAAATTTAAGGGTACCCTCTTGCACCTGAGAAGATTGAATCGACATCCCATCTCCTTGGTTAGATAGGAAGGATAGGCTTGAATTTAGGAACAAAATGTGTAAAAGTTCTGAAGTGCCTTTCTAACCTCTCTCAGCATGCTTAGCCTGTGTTTAGCAACCTACCATCACCTACCATATGTTTCACAAGCATGAATATCTTGATGTTATAATTTAATTTCAGAAAAAGTGCAGTTAATAAGACATGTAATGTACTCTACCAGTTAACATTTTCTGATACCAATTGCAGTGTCTCTGTTAAATTGTAAAATTGGCAAAGCGCTACAAAAATAAAGAATTAAAAAAAAATATATATAAATGTACGTACATTTATTTTTTTCAAAACACCTTCCTTTCTAAAAAATATTCTGCACTTGCGCGAAAACTGGTGGGCGGTAAGGAATTTTTTTTCAACCAAATAGATGCATTAGTGAGCGGTAGGTAGAAGAAGGTTAACTACCACTGGTATAAAGGGTGAGATGGACTTTTTTGTAGCGCTCCACTGCTTTTATACATTTTTGCTTATAATATTTATTGGACAACTTTTCATATTTAAAATTATGAAAAGTATTCATTTTGCAATACTTAAATTTTTTATTTAAATATCGATTTTTTTATATATATAGATGATACATTTTTAATAGTTTAATATGTAAAATAATTATTTAAAAAAACTTTATCCAAAAATATTAAATCATTTGGAAACGGTATCCAGCACTACTAAATTGTGGCAAATGTAGGCACATACCATCACCACCCTTAGGTGATTCAGGATTTTAATGTTAATTTGAAGCAGACTGCTTGTTATGAGTGCCAGTGTTTATTCCGAAAATCTAGCACATGAGATTAGCCAACCTGTTGCAAGTCTAGTTTAATTTATACACAGGACTGCTTTTACACAAAAGTTAATAAAAATCTGCTCATAAATTGCAGCTGTCTTCTGAAGGGCACAGACAGGGCAGGTTATGCACATTTTTAATTCTTCTATTTTTGTTCTCCTGGTACAATTGGGAGAAAAAAAACTGTTCTCATGATTTTCTCCTTTATTAAGTTTGCCAGTGTTTATTCCCCTTTGACTTTAATTCAGGCAAATAGAGAGTCAATGCCGGCAGGCATGGCCCTTAATTAAATCGATTGCTGACACAAATTCATTGCAACAAGGGATTGTTGGATATGAAGGTTAATTTGCCCTTTTTTTTTTTTTTTTTTTTTTTTAAAGATGGGTAGGATATCAGAGTGTAATGTTTCTTAATGTAAAATAAGTAAGCCTTATGTTTAAAGAACCAGTACAAGAATAGTGTCACTATTCACTATATCTCACCACATAGATCTAAAGTCTGAACCCAGAGAGACAAAGACAGAGAGGATGATGCAGTAGAACAATTTCTGTCGTTACTGGTTGTGACGAGACCAATCTCGCCACATTGCATTGGAGGAGCCTGGTTGCCCGCCTGCTGCCTTTGGATTATGGACCGGCAGCTAAAGGGTTAATTTTACTGTGCAGAAAGATTTATTTTTCCCTTTCTGCACAGCCATTCGGTAGATGCTATCTACCAAACAAACAGACGTTTTTCAGACTGCCCAGAGCCGTGGGAAGCCGGCCGGCGCCGTTAATTCGCCACCCAGAAGCTGGAGTGTGCCCTCCATTTACCTCCCTGAAGCTGCGTTTAACCGCAGCTTAATTGATTGTTACTGGGTGGCCGCGGTTACACTTAGCGGCCACTAGATGGCGGTGTTCTGGAGCTCCCCGGGCAGCCAGTGCTTTTCTGCCCGGCTTTCATGCACCAAACCCGGACACTTTTACGTGCAGGCACCGCTGAACCTCCAGCCCCTGGTTCTAATTCGTATATATTTAACCGAATGCATGTAAATTCGGTAGTTTATTTTATGTGAATGTTAACCCAGATAGCTATGCCATGGAGCCAATTTGTGTAATTAAAGACTCTGGCTCCATGGCAATTAAACTGTATTCGTGTGGTCTGAGTGCCATGCACCTAATAATGTGCACTCAGAGCTGAGCTATCTGGGGATATATTACATGTCTGTGTTTTATGTATAAAATGTGTCTTTATGTATTTTAAAGTGATAGTCTGTCTTTGTGTCCCCACGTGTGTAATGGAGTTTTGCCTTTGTCCTGGGAGATAATTGAATTACTTCTCCAGGGCAGAGGGGAGGAAGCCAGGATGCATTGTGTGGATGTTTTACTTCTGTATGTCCTGAAATGCTAAATGTTTGTCTTTTGTTACAGTCTTCCATCTGGTCCCCTAGGGGAGTGTCCACCAGGTGGGAGACCTGCATAAATACAGGGGCAGGTAGCCCTCAATAAACAGACCACTGCTTGACCCTCAACACGGAGCCTTGTCTCGTTCTTGGGGGGATTCACTGTATGCTGATAGGGACTGACTGCCAGGAGTGTAAGCCGCTTGGGAGCTTTTCCTGTTCGTCTGCTAGCAGCTATTCGTGAGGTTCCAGTTCAGGAGTTTGGAGTGCTACCTTATTCCCTTGTATGCAGTTCGGGAGTTTGGTGCATTCACTTATATCCAATTCGTGAGTTTTGGTGATTTTACAGTAGCTGTGCCTGTCTGTGAAAAGGGGATTATCGCCTAAACAATTTTAACCCCTTGTCTGCTGAAACGGTCCGTTACACTGGTTTTTAGAACTTGTGAAAGAATTTACTTTGATTCCAAGGTTCAAGCTTATAGGTGTCATATTAGATATCCTATATTAAAATTGGCTAACTTGGACTCAGGAAATGCGTAATGCTTAAAACGACACTTAAGACCAAATATGTCTAGTTCCGGGAGCAGATAGCTCCCACCTGAGCTGTCTCTCCTAAATCAGTCTGTTCCTTCTTTCAACCTTTCACTCCCTCCCTACAACAGTTCTATGAGTATTTTCACGTAAGCATTTACTTTTTAATGTATAAAAACGCATACTAATAAAATAAACGAGAGAGGCTTATTTTAATAACCAACACGCGTCTAGTGTCTAATTCACGCTCCTCCAAGTGCACTTGTAACAATTTGGGTTCCTCTGAATATAACAAAGATGAAATTGGATCTATAACAAACTTGCTGGGCATGAAATGGAGAGAGAAAATCGTAAACAAGAAAATGAGCCAAGTTGTAATGACAGAGGTAGACAAATACGAGCAGACTAGCAGAGGTCAGGATTATAAAAAGATCTCAGTTGAGATCAAAACGTTGCATGTTTTTTTCTGATTTTTCAATAAAACGGCTGCATAAGTGATCCTGAGTGCCTGGACTACACTTATTGTTTTAACATTGGAGTGCGATTGGCCAGACCCAGGTCTAGAGGCACCAGGACCAGATAAGAGTGTGGATCCCTCATTTTGCTTGTTTACAGAAAATTAGAGTCAGAAACAAGCCAAGATAATATTGCCAGAAAATCACACATGAAAATACACATGTTAATCGGGATCCACAAAGAGACCACGACAGGGAATATACTGGATCAAGAGGTAAGGCTTAAATAGACACAGAGGTGTTCCTATTGGCTATTATCATTTGTGTAATGCCGCAACGTATGAGTAGGTACACAAAATGTACCCTTGCATCATTTTAACAGAAGCTTCAGTATCACAAATAGAAAAAGAAGTAGCAGCATTCTGCATTAAATTAAATGCAAAAGCAAGCAGCAGGATGCAGAGAAGGTCCCCAAATTACTGTCAGTGTCAATGCAACAGGTAACGTGACAAGATGGTGCCATGAATACCCCGGCATCTTCCTCAAAATAAGTAGTCAAATAGTTTTAGAATGGTTTGCACTTTTGTTTTTTTATTTGACAACCTTTTTTTTTCAGTGCATATGAGTAGGAAGATTCGAGCTAGCAATGCTATGACAGCATACACAAGTAATTCAATGGCATACATAGTGATATAATGGCATGGCATGTATAGACGATGCACATTGTTATAAATATGAGTAAAAATAGTCAAAAATAAGTAAGTTAATAGTGTCTAGCTGTTAGCCAGAATAAACATGTATCTTTGATATGCAAGGCATTATATGACATTAAAATATGTCAAAAACTATGCCGGAATAAACTCCTAGAGAAGTCAGCTTCAGTTTTAAATCATAATGACACTTATACAAAACAGGCTAGGTACATGTGTCTGAACACATGTTGTAATCTAAGTTTTCTTGCAGCCTAGGTATTTCAGACAAGACAATGCTACAAAGGTATGGTTATAGATAAATATGCTATTAAACTCGCAGATACTGTAACAGGCAAATTATACCACTGGTGCCCACTGATGGAACACAAAATAAAAACTGGTGGGTTCACTCCTATGCAGCAGACATCGAGATCAGCCAGTTCCAATTGGCAAAAGCAATGGTGCATGATTGGGAAAGTCAAAGTTAGGTTTAGTAAGGCATTGCTGGTGCAGGGGTCTCCTCCAGCCCCAGGCCAGGATGAGAGCTGGCATCAGTAGACTGAGTTGCTCAGTAGAGATCAAGTCCTTTCCTTGTCCGGTTTCGGCAGGTAATCCTCCGTCGTTGTGGGAGATGCATTGAGGCTTTGCCCCGAGGGGCGCTTGTCTCAGGCGAGCAGATGTCATGATGAGTAGGTGCTTGTAGGACAGGGTCACCCCGAGAAGATCTCTTCTTCTCTGGCTGCACACTTCTAGTAGACTGTTCCAGCTGCTCTAGTTTGAATGCTCACGCACGATCACGGTTCTCACTCAGAAGCTGTCAAATGGAAGAAAAACAAATATCCAGGCACACCGGAGATTTCTTCTAAAAAGCAGTCTTTTTTTATTTGAAACCAGGAAGTGAATACAACATTTTGGCAATTCCCTTAGCCTTTAGCTCATTCAGAAACTGTGGAAGACAGCATCAAGCCGTATTAGGATACCCTCCAGGAAACTACAGTGAGACTGTGGAGATGAGGTCAGGCCCTGTTTTGCAGGTGGAAGGGCCGTTGCCATCTTAAGAGTGCAACGTGGTGGAGGCACAGCTGAGCCCAGGGTGAGTACTATGCGGATTGTACAAGGTGGTCCAGTGGGGGATGGGATATCCCCCACCAGTCCAAAGGGGGATGGGGTAAAAGTGTCATGGGCCCAATCCAGGGGCTTGAGCTCGAGGAGATCCATGCACAGTAGGTCATGGTTGAGATTCTGGGTTTCCAGGTATAGCATAGCCCCAATCAAAGCCTACAAGCATTTCCATTAACAAAGCAGTTATGCAGATAAGGTTACATAGTGGTCTATGTTGAAAAAAAGAATAAAGTCCATCGAGTTTAAATTTGAATCCCATTCTTTTATGCTGTTGATCCAAAAGAAGGCAAAAAAAAAAACACAATTGTAGTAATTTCCAATTATGCCACAAAAAGTCCTTCTAAATGCTTCATGACTCCATAATGGCAATCAGATTTCTCCATGGATCAACAACCTGTTGACATACACATTATTATTATTTTATTATTTATATAGCGCCATCAGATTCCTTAGCGCTGTACAATGGGTGGACTAACATACATGTAATTGTAACCAGACAACTGGACGTACAGGAACAGAGGGGTGGAGGGCCCTTCTCCAAGAGCTTACATTCTAGAGGGAGATATCAAGTATATCCTTGAGTATTTTATTTTTGCAAAAATATTTTTTTAAAAAGCATCCAAGCCTTTTTTTTTAAATTATCCATAGATTTGGAGGTTCTTGTCTATACTTTTCAAACAGATGACTGATGAAATGTAGAAAAGTGTGGTGAGTGCAAAGAAAATTAGCTTCTCCCAGCACGTACAACAGGTACATGGGTGTTCAAATGTCTCCCTTTGCGTTTATTCATGTGGATACAAAACCAGCATGTGGAAATTCAGCATCCTGGAATTCTGAACAGAAAGTCTCAAAGTGATATACTATTTTTAATGCTTTCTGTAAGAGGTGGCAAGCAAGACTCATCAGGGGGTCATTGAATTTCAGGTACAAACTATTTTTTATATAAATATTCATATAAAATATCATTTTGGAACAAATATATTTTTGCTATGGTTTCTATCTAATGAGCTCTATATTATAGAGTTCTTCACTATAATAAGTATATGCTAGCAGACTTAGGAAATACTTTATTATCTTTCGGAATCACCTTTTAGCAACAGTTCACCGTGGTTCTTTTTAAAAAGTAAAAATGATGACAATGGAACCGCTTAAGAACACAGAGTGGACTTCCTGAAAGGTGAACTTTGCAGTCACTTGAAGTGGTTGAAAGAATTGGGGAGCCAGTTGCCGAGGTAACTGTCAATTTTGCTTTACATAGATTCTCAAGCTGCGGTTAAATTTCATGTGCTTTCATGTGAATGCGGAGGTAGGAAAGTATCTTAATGAAACTCTCAATGAAACTCTCAAGTAACTGGTTTAAATATATTGAATGATATCTGGTACAATTTATATATATATATTTTTTTTTTTTAGTCTTTATTTTTGGGTGCATGAGAAAGAATAACAATAACATCGCTTTAAAAGTTTGATATAGGCATACAATGCACAATTTTTGTTAAGTAAAATGGTGATATGAGTTGTAGGTAACATATACTACAGGTTTTGCAAGAATCACTGGTACATAAAATAAACAGGCTAAGGTACTCTATTCTATTCTTTTGGGGTGTAGCCAACTCGGTTGCTGTTTTTGTAGGCTGGATCGGGTGCTCTGTAACCCTGAGCTTGGGGGGGGGGGAGGAAATATAGATCGGGAAGCGCCATGGTCATGATGTACCTTCCAAACTGCCTTCATTGGAAATTGGGTGTGCTTATTGGGGAGTAAATTAGAGTAGGGGGGGGGGGGGCGGAAGACCTATGAACCGTTCCCTCTAGAAGGACTTGGATTGTGAGGTGGGGGTAGCATGGGGTGGTTTGCTGTTATTGGTATTACCCTTGTGAAGTTCATAGGCTGGAAGTGTGGGGACAATTCACCGGCTACTGCCCCACTATGTGTGGACTGCGTTGGTTGTGATGTGTTTCAATTTGCGGGGAAAGTGTCAGCTACCCCTCCACATGGCTCAGAGTAGGCCTTCTATCTTACTTGTCTTATTCTACATTACTTGTTTTCCTCTGCCATGGCAGTATTACGCTGTACAATAGATAAGGTCTATGTGCCCCGTAAGTACCCACGGTTTACAGTTACTGCTGTATTGTGTGTGTTGTCTTGTATAAGTAAGTTAAATTCAACTAAATTCAAACTAGGTAAATTAAATTCTTCCCCATACTGGCAGTGTTTTGCTGCAAAACAAGCGATTTTGGGTTTGTTTAATAACTTTTTCAGGCTTGTCATAGCGGAGCGCTCTTGCAGCACGTCTGCTATTGTCGGCCGCTGACTCCACCCCCCTGTACAATTTATATTTTGACATCAGTCTTGTGCACATGGAAGAATGTTTACTGAAGATACCATTTAATGTGGAATGAGTCCTGTCATTACCATAGGCAAGGGGTTTGTAACATGTGCCCAGGCACACCGTAATTCAGGGTCAAAGTGGCATCCTCGCTCCTTTTTTAGGTCTCTAAAGGAAACTTTTGCATGAGTTTGTGTTAAATTGTTCTGTTTATAAGGGGGGGAAGCATGACTATCCCTACAAACACCTCATTATCATTAAAGGGAAATGTACAAGTTTACATTTTTATTTTAAGAAAAATTGAGTTAGTATTTTGTGGGGGGTACCACCCTACTGCACCTATAGTCATATTGGGGTCATTTTGAATTCTTTATTATTTTTTTTTTCTTATAATCACAAAACCTTAGTGATTACACATGAAGAACACAAAACCTTAGAGGTTATACACAAAGGATACTCACTGTAAAGTGGAAATGATTCAAGGATAACTGTAACATGCATTAAATTAAAATGCATGATGGCATTACCTTATTTACACTTTCACAGTGCATTAAATAAACCAGTTACTAATCATCAAAACAGTCCAACTATTGAAAAGACTTCTGTGTTGCTTCCTCATCATCTATTCTTTCAGTATTCAGTCCGGTTTCTCTCTGAGATTCCAGATACTTTTTTTTTTTTATTTTTTTTTACTTTTGTTTTTCCCTTTTTATTTAGCAGAAGTACGATTGAGTAGGTCGTATATGCATTGTGATAAGCTTTATTGTATCCTTGCTTTGTCTTGAATCAGTTTCCATGGTGCCATTTTTTTTGTTCTTTCTGATATGAGAATATACCATGCCAGTTAAATAAGCTCCACTGGGGGAAATGAAATAACTGCTGCACAGATCCACTTAGTGAGAAGTCCAGTGAAGGACATAGGCTAGGATTTCTATCATTGATTAGGTAAAATGATATTGAGTAAACATTAAACGCCATCCTTATGGGGAATTTACTTTTAGGTTTTGTGTCAGGTTTGTCTTCCACATTGTTCGTGGTTTTAGGAATAACTTGGCATAGCCCTCATCCCATTTTTAGATTTATACTTATATTATTAAAAGGTAAGGTTTATTTATTGTATATTGCATCTAACTGAACTTTCTTTTTCCTTGTACTGTATTTTCACCCATGATACCTTTAGATACTCCTTAGAAGCACTTTTTGATTTTTCTTTCTTTATGTCATATTGTATTCTGAATCAATATTGGTATACCATATTGGTTGCACTACATCATTGTACCGGACATATTAGTAAAGAAACAATTTAAGCAAAGTCATTCTTACACAGAGACTTGTATTTTTATCATAAAGAACCTCGTTACATCTCTTCCTTTTCTTTCTTTCTTTCCACCTTTACTTTACTTTCCACCTACTGGTATTGAGATGTCCATTTTAATGGAATTAAGTTGTTAGATTCTATGATTTGGTTGGTTTTAAAGGAACCCTTAAAGCAATGGAATCTGTCAGAGTTTTACAGAGTATGATATTCCTAACTGTAACCCTGAAGGCATCCTGGATAAAGGACTGTGAGATAGGAAAAGAAAAAGTTGAAATCAAAACTAATTTTACTAATACTAACTAAATAATAACTAAGAGTTTTCAGGAGACTGTTGACGAGAAAGAGTGAAGCTACTGCACCATATATTGTCATTAAAGTCACAGCAGGAGTTTGCCAAAACCTCCAATGACTTTGGGAAACCTACTTTAGAGAATATGTTTGATGGTACAGAAGGGTATCAGGAAATAGAGAAATATGGAATACATATTCAGAATGAGTTGATATCAAAGTAAAGAGAAGGCTAATTAGAAGTTGCTGTAATCAAGTAAGACATGGTCAGCAAGCAAATTAGCAGTGTGTATGTGTATGTAAGGAATTGGAGTTTTTCCCCCCGTAGATTTAATTAGCATGCTTTATCAAGCAATTAAATGTAGTTGATGACGGAAACAGCAAAGTCAACACAAAATGCAAGCCAGCAAGCTTGGGATATTTACAAGACCTAAGTCACTAACAATAAGAGAGATTTTGTGATCTTTGACTTATGAAAAATGAGTGATTATTAACAGCTCAGCTATGAAAGTGTTGAGCTTTTGTGAAGCTCGAGGCAGCACTTGATCATACATCAAATGTTATGGTTTTCAATGCACGTTAGTGGAAAACAAAGTGATAGTTTAAGATTAGAGATAAATTGTGGGGTAATAAGACCAAGCCAGGCTGTGGAAGATGGGATAGAATGGAAGACACATATTGTATATTTCTTATGAGATAGACAATCTAGTATCAATAAGGAATATATAAACATCATGTAGTTATGTCTCAAGACTATAGCAAAGATATTTCAGAGACCTAGAACATTTAGAATCTGGCTATTCATGCAGTGAAGAAACCAAGCCCCTCTTAATAGAAAAGTTTATCAATGTCCAGACGTTAAAAAATGTACATTGTTCATTAATCCCCATACACTGGGGACCCACTAGTCCATCATTAAATGTCTACATGTGAACAAGCCTTGGCCAAACAAGCACAAATATGTGAGAACCTAATCAGTAGCCGCTTTACATAGACCAGTCTGTACTCAATCACAATACAGAGACCAACCTTAGATAACACAAGGTCCACTACATGTTGTGGACAAGAATATCCATTTGGGTTAATAAACATTAAGACCAGCAAGTTTTGAGGACAAGGTGAGC
The DNA here is from genome assembly GCF_036172605.1 of Pelobates fuscus. Classification (NCBI taxonomy): domain Eukaryota; kingdom Metazoa; phylum Chordata; class Amphibia; order Anura; family Pelobatidae; genus Pelobates; species Pelobates fuscus. Next base: position 78,911,300 of record NC_086326.1, on the reverse strand, counting down.
TGATAAAGAGGTTGTCTGGTGGACAACATGTGACAATCTGGACCTCTGGACCTGAAGCAGCTTCTCTACACTCTTTGAAAAAAAGGATAGCTTCCTCAATTTACATGTGTGTAATAGGATATTCATTATGAAGACTTCAAGCAAATGGTCAGTTTACAGCCACCGAGGTGCCCACCAAGTATGTAGCAGCAATTGCACTGTCTATGGTTCCAATACTCTAATTTATAGAACATTATATGCAATAGTGGTCCTCAGAATGTGTTGTGTATTCATTCCTACTTCCACAAGTTTAGACATTGTCCCATAACTGGTATTAGCTCTACTGGGCCAGGGGACTGGGAACCGTAGTAACGGATACATTATTTGACCTTTGAAGCAGGAGAGAAGCTACAAAATTGCAGGGGCCTCCAAACAGTACTCCATTCTCAATTGTTCTCTCTTTCAGATTGTTACCGGGGCATTCCCAAAGGGAAGTAGGCTTTGTGTAATTAGCTTGAAATTCTGTTGGACCTGAAGCCACTCAAGCCTGGGCAGTAATTTGTGTTCTGTGATTACACTCAGTATGATGTCAGGCCCTAAGTCCCAGATGCATCATCTTCTCTGATTGGAATACATGCAGATTGATTGTAATCTGCATTCTGACATTCAAAACCACAAAGATATTGGATCCAGTGCGTGTGTCCTAATACGATGATATATATTTCAGTTACATAAACATACTTACAAAATGTGATAAAATCCCTGAAACAGCACATTACACCCGACCCAATTCTTAATATAACCTCATAATACAAAAACATTATAACATTATACCAATTGTAAGATGCCCAACATATATAGTTTAGTGTTGAAATAGAAACACTTACTTTCTTACTATAATTAGAGTATTTAAGAATCTCACAAGAAAATAATTGCAACCATATACTTGAATATTTCCTAATGTACAGAGAGAAATAGCTATTTTATAGAAAACTCTGCGCGATATAATAGTGCTTTTTAGCAGTGAACTGAAAACAGAAATTCAAAATTTAGACATCATTGTTAAAAATATTGTCCAGCTGTTTCTCCATTCTGGATGTTTTAGAATGAATTTTGCAAATGATATTCAGTTATTTACTGAATTCAGAATTCCCTGTTCATTTAGTAAACCCAAGTGTGTAAAGTGTTTAGGGATGTTACATCTTTACATGTATAATAGAACACACTGTATAGAGAGTAATTATAATGGACATGGAACTTGGAAGAATAAATTCTAAAATGTTTCATTAGAGCCCTTCAAATTTATTTTTTATATAGTTAAGATAAAAGGGTGCATGGCTTTGCCAAGACCAATAACTCCAACTTATAATCGCTTATTAAAAAAAAATGAAAATCCTAAATGAAGAATACCTTAAAAAAATGCATTCGATAAAGATGCATAGACCTTAAAGGGACACTATAGTCACCTGAACAACTTTAGCTTAATGAAGCAGTTTTGGTGTATAGAACATGCCCCTGCAGCCTCAGTGCTCAATCCTCTGCCATTTAGGAGTTAAATCCCTTTGTTTATGAACCCTAGTCACACCTCCCTGCATGTGACTTGCACAGCCTTCCATAAACACTTCCTGTAAAGAGAGCCCTATTTAAGCTTTCTTTATTGCAAGTTCTGTTTAATTAAGATTTTCTTATCCCCTGCTATGTTAATAGCTTGCTAGACCCTGCAAGAGCCTCCTGTATGTGATTAAAGTTCAATTTAGAGATTGAGATACAATTATTTAAGGTAAATTACATCTGTTTGAAAGTGAAACCAGTTGTTTTTTTCATGCAGGCTCTGTCAATCATAGCCAGGGGAGGTGTGGCTAGGGCTGCATAAACAGAAACAAAGTGATTTAACTCCTAAATGACAGTGAATTGAGCAGTGAAATTGCAGGGGAATGATCTATATACTAAAACTGCTTTATTTAGCTAAAGTAATTTAGGTGACTATAGTGTTCCTTTAACTATACATTTCTAAAGCATCTGTTTCGCTTTATATGATCAAAGGGACCTTAAACTGCATCAAAGGCTTCCCTGGGTGTTTAAAAGTAGTTCATGTACAAAAAGTAATTATTACCTCTATTTTCTTTTAAATAAATACAAAAACATATTTTTTTCTGAACTAAAAAAGTGCCTTAAAGGAACACTATAGTGTCAGGAATACAAACATGTATTTCTTACACTATGGTGCTGGAATGCAGCATTAGGTCCCTGGCCATACTCTCTACAGAGATTAAAGGTGATTTTATTCACCTTTTCTCCCAGGTCATGCTGGTCTCACCGTGGCTGCACGTGCCTGGTCCTGCCTCCATGGCTGAGATAATCAGTTTGGATGATATCAGCCAATCCAATGCTTTCCTATGGTAAAACATTGGAAAGCTATTGCGTATGCACCTCAGCATCTCCTCATAGAGATACATTGAATCAATGCATCGTTTTGGGGAATGTTCAGTGTCTCCCTGCAGACCGTGGAGACGCTGAATGCCAGTGCTGCACACTGTACAGTAATGACACAGGAAGCACTTCTAGTGGCTGCCTGGGAGCCTGCCACTAAAGGTGTAAGCAGCCAGCAAGGCTCCGAAAAGGCAATGTTTACAGTACCAAGGATTCAGGTACATGCTATAGACATCATAATAACTACATTACTTTGTAATGGTTCTGATGACTATATGGCCTTTTAAGCAACATCAAACTTTACCAGCTTTAACAGCAGATCTTATATGTCACAAAATCCCTTTTAGTTTAATAAAGGATGTCACTCTCATGCCTCTAAATAGATGTTTTCCATGGGGTCTTAAAAAAATTCTGTGTTAAAAAAAAAGATATATATAAAAAATATTAAAGCATCCAAATCCAATTCCCTTTTAATTAGGGAAAATCATATCCCACTTCTGCACAAATTAGAGAACCAAATGTTAGGTTGGGGTGCCCTGGGGGTGTTGTGGTTGGGCCGTGTGCATACAATACAAATTATGATATTGCTTTATATTTTGTATCTTTTCCGCACATTTGTAGATTATACTAGCTTTAGTGTAACTATAATCTTAATTTTCTTAATCTGAAGAATCTTAATCTTAAAAAACCTCCAAAGATTGCATTTAGGTTGATATGGTTTCCATATGCTAAAGGAGGATTAGGCATTCCTAATATAATTAAATACTACCAGGCCTCATTGTTAGCCCAAAGCATGGCAGTACTTTTTCGTCCAGCCGCACCGGTGTGGTTACATTTGGAAAATGCATGCAATAAACCATACACCCTAAAATAACTTCTTTGGAAGACTTTACCAATACTGCATAATCACAAACAAGTGCTTTCGATATCTAGAACAATGCTCAATTGTTGGTCCACTTGGGCACCAAAATAAATTAGGGATTTGAGATTGTTATCCCTTGCACCACTACATATTATATCTACCTTTACGCAGGACCTTAATTTAACCCTGGGGAAAGATAGTGGGGCATTAATAAATTACATAGGACACGAGGCCATGCGTTTAGACTGGAAAAAAGAAGATTTTGTCTAAGGCAAAGGAAAGATTTTTTACTGTAAGAACAATCAGGATGTGGAATTATCTGCCTGAAGAAGTGGTTTTATCAGAGTCCATATAGATATTCAAACAGCTACTAGATGCATACTTGCAAAAACAGAATATTCAAGGATATAATCTTTCAATGTAGGGTAATAACTGCTTGATCCAAGGATAAATCTGACTGCCATTCTGGGGTCAAGACGGAATTTTTTTCCTAGCTTGTTGCAAAATTGTGCTTCAAACTGTTTTTTTTTTGCCTTCTTTTGGATCAACAGCAAAAAAACAAATGTGAGGAAGGCTGAACTTGATGGACGCAAGTCTCTCTTCAGCTATGTAACTATGTAACTATGTAATGTAATAACGTGGGGATTAAACCTTACTCTTCTCTACAAACACTTTTCACTCTTCCATCTAGAGAGATTTTTCCAAACATTGCTTGAATCCCAAAACGGCTGATAAAACTCTTTCCTTATGCTAGACTACACTTAACGACCTCAATAGAGATGAGAAGTTACCGTATATGATTTTATGGGAAAGGGATTTGGGGGAATCTTTTTCTTTATCATTGTGGTTACAAACTATACATTACACTAAAGGTTCGTCCCATAGCTTATCTCATTGGGAAGCATATTGCAAGTTGCTTATGCATTGGTATATGGTGCCGTGGAAATTTCCCACATGTATGAAAATTTCTCTGATTTATGCTGGAGATGCCAACGTCATAAGGGAACCCTTTTATATATATTGGGGGAATGCCCCATATTAAAACAGTTCTGGACTACAGTTAAACAAATCATTAACATTTTATAGGATCGTCCATACCAAAACGTCTAGAATTTCACTTATTACATATGCATCAAGACGTGCACACAATACCAAACAACGTAGATGGTCGCAGTATAGGAAAGAGGCAGTACAGAACAGAACATAATTTTAAGAGCATTATGAGCATATATCCACACAAAAAAAATCCATTGTAGTCAAAAAAACGTGTAAATTTTGTCTCAAGCAATTACTGAGAACATTAATCTATCAAGTTTTTCCCGTTTTTTTTTCACTGTAATTCAGGGCTGTCAGACAGGCCATTTAAGAAAAGTTTGGAGAAGAATAAATATATGGCCTTCAATTTTATTTCATTTTTTTTACAAAATTATAGGGGATTAAAATGCAGCTTAGGGAATTGCCCCAAAGAGATATCCCTAACATTTTATGGTCTACTACATTCTAATCCAACAATCCAATTAACACCAAATGTCTGGTTAATAAAAAAAAAGGGTTAAGCCCTTAAACCCTTTTGTACAAGGGTTAAGCCCTTAATTCACACCAATCCTACTATTTGCACAGTTTATTGACTCCTGAATTGGAGATCTATACCGAAACTATACATACATTGGAAATAAGACCCAGAATTACATGAAATGAAAGCAAAATTATAAATAATTTAAATCCAGTACTCTTCATAGTAAGCAAGTTAAGTGGAAACCCAAGAGGAATCAATTAAAGAAAGAAAGAAAAAAAACAAAATGTTATTAGATTTTATCCCTTATAAACCTGGGACTGGAATATATCAGTTTTCTGAGCTACTGATGGCTCAATGGGATTTATATCCACACTGTATCATTAGTTCAATTTGGTCCTTCATGGTCTTGCACCTTTTCATGTCACTTTGTAACACTGTCCATCAGGACCAAAAATGAAACCTAAGCTTTCGAAGGGCAGCTAATGACTGACTGAGCCAGTGTGTCATTCTGTCACCCAGTGCAAGGAAATAAACTGCAATATTTATGACTGCTTTGATCTGTCTTTGGAAATGTATTTTACGAACCCTGATTAGACTTTCTAATGTCGCTATTTAAAAAAAATAGCTAGGAGAGTCACACATAAATTACAATATGCATTAATAACGCTTTACTATGCAGAGATTGTATGCACTTGCTTATAACATCATTTGCTTACAAGACAACTAGCCCAGCTGTATAATTTACTGAATAAATGGAACGGCAGGACAATGCAGATTAACTCTGTATTTTTTTTTTTTAATTATCACAATTTGGCCCATGCAGACCCTATGACAGCTTGAAAGTCTTGCTTATTTATTGCTAGCAGTCCTAGAGAGCCTTGCTGTCACTCCAACAGGACCATGCGAGTAGGATAGTTTTAAGAATTCATAGATGATCATTGGTCATGAACAGGTTAAACAATAGTTTTTGGCATAGAATCTGGGGTAATCCAAACTATTTGATCTTTATGCATAAAAATGTATGTCCTGTTAAACCTGAAGCAAGGTATGCATTCTTAATGTTAATGTTTAAAAAAAAAAAAAAAAAAAACTAAATCTTTAAACTAGTGGGAGAAACACCTAAGTTATTAACTGCAGTTTTCAGGACATCTAGATAAATAAGGCTTGCATTCTGAATTTTATATCTGGATACAAAAGAGTAAAAGAGGAAAATACTTCTCTCCTTATAGGGCAAATACTGACTTCATGCTGAGATATAAAGCGGCTTAGCAGTATGATGGGGACTTACACGATATAAGGCAGTTGGTTTAATGTTGTGGATGATAACATGCACACACAAAAAATGGGGTTATAGCTTTAACTGTACAACAAAACAAGTAGGACTGATTTTTATATTTATCAAAATAAATCCTTTTCATACCACTGTCACAGCTACACAACCCAACTTACAAAGTATAGGTAAGGATCATGAAGACAGAAAGGACAAATTACTGGACCTTAAAAAAGCTGGGTTTAATGTATGAAAGAGATAATGCAAAACTATAGTAGGTACCAAGCAAAATCGATATAAATTTGTAAAAAAAAATAAAAAATTATATAACACTATTGTTTATTTGAAAGACAGTTTAATTTGGGATAAGATGAAAAGAATAATCTGTTTCGAGGTAATCCCGGAAAAACAAGAAAACATGAAACGCAAACCAGCTTTGGAACACACATGTGACTAAAATGATATATCACGTGATTGGAATGAAGAGGAGACTACAGGAATTAACTGAATCCAGCCGAATGGAGGAGGTGTATAATATTTGATTGGGGAGCAAGTTGAAGGGAAATGGAGACTACCTACAAAGCCGCCACTAGAAAAAGCATGTATGGACTATCTAAATGTATAGTAAATAGTAAGTTTAACAGGTGGAAAATTGCGCGTCTAAAATCTTATTTAAGGGCGTACATACATAAAAATAGCTACACCTTCAAGTTGTTAATTTTAAAAAAAACTTACAAAATCAAAACAATAAAATAAAAAGGGGCACTGTGTCTTTAAGACCTTAAAGTGAAAAATTAAATTCTTATTTAGTGCAAAATTTGCAATGCCTTAATAAAGAATTACCCTTTATATAGCACTCTCTTAGTATTTGTGCCACAAATATATATATATATATATATATATATATATATATATATAAGTGCAAAGTGCAGTAAAAAAAGGTGGACATATACTTAAAATTTCCACAACTTACAAAATGATATTTTCCTCAGACAATTCAAAGAGGTAATTTGATGTATATTACATGTATAAAATAAAAAGGGGAAAGGGGGAGAGAGAATATATAGTTTAATATTTTCATAACACTTTTAAAATAATAAAACTGAGAAATTCACGTTCACAAGTGTAGAGCAGATGAGTCCAAATAATGATCTCAAAAGAGATGCAGTCAAAACTTGAGGCTGTTGTAGATGTGCAATAAATCTATTTCAAACAACCTTTAAAAACAGCAGCAGACAAGCGGACCTTCTTTCTCTCCAGGCAAGGCTCTTGGTCGGTCCTGGTAATTTGGCCAGCATCTCGGTACCGGACTGCAGGTTTCCTCGATACACACAAGAGAATGAGGTTACAACTTGAAGTAAACCCATGTTGTCTCTGATCTTGAAATCCATGTGATTTTATATGTTCAACAATCCTATCCATAACATGGTTTCCATTACTTTCTCCACTACTGAAGTAAGTCTTACTGGCCTATAGTTGCCCGACTCCTCCCTACTCCCTTTTTTGTGAATAGGCACAACATTCCCTTATTTCCAATCTTCTGGGACTACTCCTGTTAACAACGATTGGTTAAATAAATCTGTAAATGGTTTTGCAAGTACACCACTAAGCTATTTTAATAACTTTGGGTGTGTTCCATCAGGTCCCATTGACTTATATATCTTTACTTTTGACACTTGAAATAGAACCTCTTCCTCTGTAAACTCACATGTAACAAATGACTAATTTGTCCTTTTTCCTAACTGAGGCCCCTTTCCTTAATTTTCATCTGTAAATACTGAAAAAAAATATCCATTGAGGCAGTCAGCTAGAACTTTATTCTCTTCTACATACCTTCCTTCTTTTGTTTTTAATCTAACTAATCCTTGTTTTACTTTCCTTTTCTCATTTATGTATCTAAAAAATGTTTTGTTCCCTTTTATTTTTACTGACTGTGCTATTTTCTCTTCTGTGTGTGATTTGGAAGCTCTTATAACTTGCTTAGCCTCTTTCTGCCTAATCTTATAGATTATTCTGTCTTCCTCACACTGGGATTTTTTATAATTACTATAATGCTTACTTTTAGTTTTTACTATGTTGGCCACATCTGCAGTGTACCACAGTGGTTTCTTAAATTTTTAGCTTTTACTGACAAGCCTAATGCAATTTTCTGTTGCCTTCAGCAGTGCAACTTTTAAATAATCCCATTTCTCTCGGACTCCATTTAAACTGCTCCAGTCTGATAATGACTCCTTTACACCTATTCTAATTTAAAAAAAGTCTGTTTTTCTAAGTCTAAAACTTTTGTTTCTGTGTGGTGTGACTCAGTCACTGTTCTTATATTAAACCACACTGACTGATAATCACTGGATCCTAAACTTTCACCTACAGTAATATCTGATACCAAATCTCCATTTGTTAACACTAAATCTAATATGGCTTTTTTATGGGTTTGCTCCTCAACGACTTGTTTTAGAGACAATCCCAGTAGGGAGTTTAGAATATGTGTGCACCTGACAAAAGCAGCTATTTTGGATTTCCAGTTCACATCAGGAAGATTAAAGTCACCCATGATGATAACTCCCCCCTTCATTTGAGCTATTTCCTCAACTAGTAGATTATCCAACTCTTCTATTTGTCCTGGGGGCCTATAAATCACACCTACATGAGTTACTATGTGATTTCCAAATTCTAACGTAACCCAAACGGACTCTATGTTCGCCTCACTAATTTATTAGGCTATATTTTATGCTATCCTTCACATACAGGGCCACCCCTCCCCCTTCTTGCCTTCCTTGTCTTTTAAATATAAAGAGTACCCTGGTATTGCTATGTCCCAGTCATTTTTCTCATTATACCATGTCTCAGTAACAGCGACTAAATATACATTATCAGTTGCCATTATTGCCACAAGTTCATGGACCTTATTCCCTAAACTATGAACATTTGGAGACATGACTTTAAACCACAATTTTTTTAACACACTTGCTACAGGTACCTTCTGTCCCTGCTTTGGGGGGCAATTGGATTGATGTTTTATCACCCTTTTGCCCCCCCCCTTCCCCTCCGAGTTTGAAAACATCCTAGCAAAGCCTCTTAACTGCTCACTGAGAACATTTGTTCCCTTATGAAAAATATGCAAACCATCTTTTTTTTGTACAGTTTATTTCCATTCCAAATAGAGCTACCATGAGAAATGAAGCCAAATCCTTGCTCCTGAAACCATTCACCAAGCCACAAGTTAAAGTCCCTAATATGCATCCGCCTTTTGTTCTCAGTGTTACGCACAAGCAGAAATTTAGTGTGGAAGCAACCTGCCGTATATCATTGGCAAAAACACAAAAAAAACTTCCTTTTCCTCTGAAATCTCTGAAACCTCATTGCAAGCCAAGTTATTTGTCCCTAGATGGACAAGTACATCCAATTCCCCTTCCTGCTTTAACAATATTACAAATATGTCTCCTGTCTCTGTCAGCAGTAGCTCCTGAAAGACATCTCACAAGACCACTATTGTCCATCTCCACACCTCTTATGATAGAATCCCCCAACAACAACTGCTTTCTATTAGGCCTCACCATAGTCTCCAAGCTTGTCTCCATAATACCACAACACTCAGTGCCTGAGCCTGTCTCCACAACACCACTACACTTGGTGCCTGAGCTTGTCTCCATAATACCACTACACTCAGTGCCTGAGCCTGTGTCCATAACGCCATTACAGTCTGAAATTGCTGAAAATGAATTATGTAGAGCAACAGACTGTGCAATATGCCTTCTATCCACAACTCTAAGTCTACCAGATCCTACAGTAATCCATATGCCATTCTCTGCGGCAGTTGCTTTGCAACAGTTTAAGCCCGAGTTTGTTTACCGAATAATTTACAAATCTCAGACTTAAAAAAAAAAAAAAAAAAAATCTCCTGCCGCAATATAGATAACTGTTTACAGACTCCTGTATACCTCAGATTATCTTCAGTTTATCTCCAGAATATCTCCAAGCAGACACTTTGAAGCAGCACTCTTCAGAATATCTCCGAAGCACACACTTTGAAGCAGCACTTCCCAGAATATCTCCAAGCACACACTTTGAAGCAACACTTAGAAGTAGCAACCAAGCTATTTTAGCCAAGCTAATGAACACAACCCTTATATAGCGCCTAAAAGCATCGCCCACTAGAAATGTTTAACACCTCGGTAGGCCTTAGCTTATTTGCAAACAATAGCTAATTAAGCAACAATCAATAGCAAACACTTAGCTAATCAAATCAAATGTGGAGACCAAAGGAAGATAGGCCACAAGGCAATTCACCTATAGGAGTGAAGCATGTAGTGATAATTTGGACACCTACCCTGTACAAGGGTTGTCTGGTCCTGTCTTTACAATTATATCACTTTAATTGCGGCATATACATAAAAAAGGGGGAGAGAACATAAAGGGAGATGATAGTGTAAATCAGTGTGGTTGATTATTTCTGTGAAGTGATCAAACAAATTGCCAACTCCTATCCCAGGCTCTGTACCATGTGAGTAGTACTGGAACTGGGCTTTGTGACGGACCACTGGCATTCCAACCGAGTACCTCCACCAATCGATGCTCCTAGTGCTTGCTAAGGACTCCAAGCATTACAACCAACACCACCAGCACTGCAGACCCCACTTCCAGCGATGCAGCTGTGCCGGGGTCTCGCCGTCTCCACCCACCCTGGACCCAAGGCCAGGAACCAGCTTCCAGTGGGTGAACCTCTCTTTCCCCAGAGAGCGTAACAGGAACAGAACAGCTCTTATAAGAGCTCAGTGATTATAGCAAGAGAGTATGACGAGCATAGCAATCCCTTGTAGCAGATTCCCCCTATAAGAGACAGGACTCGGATTGAGGGTGAAGAAGAACTGAAGCTTTTAATGAAATACTCTGCTTTTATGCCCATTCTACACACATAGTACCACCCACAGGGTTTTGTAAAACAACCAATAAAATACGTACATTATAATAAAACACTCCCAGCAATTACACACAAACACTCCCCTCTGCCTGTGATATAATTACTGAACACAATGGGTTAAAGTAATTATCACAGGCAGGAAAAATATACTTTTTACACATACACTGTAACTTTAAAAATATACATTCAATCTTAATATTAATAATCAGCATACTTTAATTACACACATATCCAAAATTCAGCCAATTCCTTCCAGGGGTTAAAAAGTTAGTCGGAAGTCCTTTATGACCGACCGCAAGCACATTTTCATGCCCAAAACAGTTCCATAGATTTGGGCTGTGGGGTCCGTCAATTTCACACTGAACGGGACTTCGTCTCTGCGGCTGCAAACTCTGTGTAGGAGAAGGAAAGGGTCAGCGGTGTTCGTGGAACTGTGTAGCCGATTTCAGTTCCATGAATTTGGCTACATAGTGTAGCCGAAAGAATTCAGTGACTGTGCCCGTATACATCTCTGTATATCGAGTCCATTCACCCTAAACCATGACACCTTCTCAATTTTTTAATATATAATTTGTCCATCTCACTTCTGGAAAACTATTAAAGTAATGCCAAACTTTGGCATGGTATATTAGCTTCACTCCTTGGACTTGAGGCTGATGAACATGGGGGTTGATCTGGATCTTTGCTCTACAATAGCACTTGGTGCACAGTAGATCCAAAATATAGTGGACTGCTACCTCTCCAGACTCTCCTCTTGTGATTCCTCTGTATTAAAGTGATACTATAGTGTTAGATATACAATTATGTATACCTGATACTATAGTGTCCTCTGTCCCCCAACCCTTTCCTTCACATCCCCCACCCATGGAACATAAAGGGCAAATAAAACAAAAATAAACTATATAATACAAATATTTACTTATCTGATTTGGCGTTGGGTTGACGCTCCTTTGCCGACGTCAACTGACATGTTGACCTAATGTGCATGTGCAGCAAGTGCTGCAAACACAATTGGCTCTCCCCACAGAAAAAATTAAATCAGCACTGTCATGGCCAAATCCAGTTTTTTTTTTAACCCTCCTCCCGACTCCACTACATCTAATTGTCACCACCAAATGCCCCTTAGCCCCCCATATTACCTATTTTTTAATCTTTATTTTCTGCCCGGTCCCGGAGATGAAATTCCTGTGCATGCCCAGTTAAACACTTGGGCATTCGAACAGGAATTTGATCTATTCATTCATTCGTCAGAAAGACGAATACATTAATAGAAATTTCAAACGAATGAACGAATACCTCTTTGTTCGTTCGTTTGGTTTATTACAAGGAGGGAGCTATCGGTGCGCAGCTCCCTCCTTGTAATATGTAAAAATAGAAACGGCAGGGAGCAGTGCTGCCCGCTGCTTCCTAAGCCCCAGTAACAGGAGCTACAGTGCCAGTGTAGGTGGCAGCAGAAGTTAAATACAATTTTATGATGGTGGGTTTATTTTTCTTATTACAGTGAATTAGTTATATGAATGATTGCATAAAGTAACACCTTATTCAGCAAAAAATAGTTTTTTGCAAAATTGGTTGGTGCTTGGTAGATTTATTACAGTAACATTATTGTGTTTGACATTAAGAAACACTGCACAGTACTATACACAGTGTATTGGTTACCTAGTCTAACCCTAGGATCAATGAAAATATCTCCCACTTTAAGTTGTTTAAAGTGTCCATGGTTGTAAATAGCTAGATACAGCAGCATGCTAAACATAGTCTCACACTAGAATCAAAGAACCAGGCTATCTACCACTTCAGACAGTCAATATATGATATATTTTAATATGTTGAAAACATTAAAATATTACAAAATGTGGGGGCGTGGCCAGCGGCTGAACCGAGCGGACGTCTCTTCATGGAGCTCCGCTCGAAATCATAGACAACAAAGCCCTAATCCACGGGAAAACATAAAAAATACACCCGAGACAAGTAATACCCCCGAACTGAGACAATGGAGAAGAAAAACAGAAAGAATCTGGGCTCAGCTACGCCTCGGCAACCCGATATTAGACTCTCCTTTGAGCCCCCATGGAGACCCAAAATGGCGCCTGAGGCCTACTGCTCACCCGAAGCCTCCGCAGAAGAAGAGGACTCACTACCCTTGCCTCGCTCAGAGGTCCGAGACAGCTCGCCGGATCCTGAAGCAGACGAGACCCCAGCCACAAAGGGGGAAAAGAGGCTCCTGATCGACCTAAGGCAGATTTGGAGAGAGGACCTCCAGAAGGTCCAGTCAGAAGTAGAGGGCGTGCGCCACACAGTCAGCGACCTAGAGACACGGGAGGCAACCAGGGACAAAAAACTCTGTGACACGGATGAGAGCCTACAGGAGCTCACACTACAGGTATGAGACCTTAGACGCTCGGTGTCTATTATAGAGGAAAGGCACAGGCGAAAAAACCTGCGCCTTAGAGGTGTCTCCGAACACATAGAAGACGCACAGCTCCTACCCTGCATCCATGACCTCACGACAGCCATGAGCATTAAAGGCCTTACAGACAGGGCACAAATCACCACAGCTTTCATGGTGCGGAAATCCGCAGCAGCACTGAAAGAAGCACCTAGAGACGTAATTATTGTCACCAGAGACGTCTCCGTGCGGGCCGCAATCATGACCCGATCAAGGGAACTGGGAACGGTGAATCACGAAGGTCACAGAGTGGCAGTGTACCCCGACACACCGTTTTCAGCGCTAATAGAAAAACGGAAATTGGCACCTATAGCCAAGAAATTAAGAGACGCTAACCGGAGATACCGTTGGGGCATGGGCGGATCCCTCTCCACTGTCATCACAGGGGAAAGCCACACACTCACGTCAACAGATGACCCTAACAGCTTCTTACAACTCGCAGGTCTGACGACACGGCAGCAGCAAGGGACCCCTCTGCCCAAAGAAGCACCAGTGGAACCGGAGCACTGTATCTACCACAAGTGCAAGCAAAACAAGGCAACGGGCACTGTGACAATAAAGAGACTGACACCTGCAGCCAGTGGAGAGACAGAATACAGGCTAACTAAATGACTGATTAACTGAGTTAATAATGTGTCTGTTGATCAGGATAGCGACTAATACAGCGGGAGTTTCCTCTTCACAACGAACCCATGCATACCTCTAGACCAGTCATATGTTAACTAATACCTCTAGACCAGTCAGATGTTAACTACATGTTTTACATTAATTGTCATATACGAATCTATGTAATGCTGACGACAGATAATGATGATAAACTACAAAAAGTTTCAATAAAACATAAATTGGAAAGAAAAAATAAAAAAGAATATAACAACTATTTCTTTGCATGCATAATATCTGTCCATGAAAACATGGTGGATATGTCAATCCTAATATCACTGCACATTACAAACCTGGAAGCGTCCACGCTTAAATGTTCCAGTGCCTTCTGACAAGGTGCATTCAGCAAGTGCTTCTATCACCTTTTGGGTGGAGTCAGGTGGATCCCGCTTTAATGCATCCACTTCAGCTACTATGAAGGAGAATATAAAATGACACTGCTCAGAACACCTTATAAACCGATTAAGTAATAAAAGAATTAAAATGCCTGTAACCCTGTCACAAGTAGGGGGTAAAAAGGGCAGAAAGACGAAACTGTTTGTGCGGGCTTCCAGCTAAAATACACATTTGCCATGCTCAGGCTAAAGCTAGTGGTATACATAAACGACGAAAAACAATGATAGCTGAAGGGCTCTGACAAGGTGTCTGTAAAAGACACAGCTAGACAAACACAAAAAAAAAAAAAAATTAAAAAAAAAATTGTGAAGGAGCAGAAGACGTGAGGGAACATTCCTGAGGGTGAGTAAAAAGTAAATAAAAAGATAACTCACTTGAAAAAAATATATATACGTACGGAAACCAAAAGGGATGTTTTTCCTATGGTATGGGCCTAAACTGTAAAAAATACTACCTTGACGGACTCTTGACCTCTTGAATAAGCTGTTGGAATGCCGCAACCTGCATGCCCAGCTTTTTAATTTGCGAGCCCACGGTTTCTTGCTAATGGGATTTTTGAGACTAGGACAAGTAAAGACCTCCTGTCTGTAGATGCTTGGCTCCAGTACCCATAGAACGTTTGGTACATGCATGAGAAGAGGTTCCAGGATGCCAGGTGTCTTCAGAGCTCTCCTGCAGAAGTTAAGGGAACATGTGGGAAAGGAACCGAGGGGAAAGAAATATAGACAAACATTAACAAAAAAAAAAAAATATTACAAAATGTAAGCATTTTTTATGATATTAAATACTTTTTAAAAGGATTATCCAAAAATATAAAATCACTTCAAAAGCGTATTAAACAGTATTAAATTGAGGTCTACGTTACTTATTTGCACCTACCAAGAAAAACAATAAAACCTTTTTATTTTTCCCCATGTGTCAGGAACAGCACAATGAATCAATAACCAAAACAAGTGTGTTCATACTTGCACAAGTCTGTTCACCCAAGATCCCGGCACATTCGGGCTCGGAAATCTGAATTTCTGGCACTCACACAATTGGCCATAATTCGTCCAAATTGCAGTTTTCCTGAAAAGACTCTCCACAACTACTGTTTAATAGTCAAGACATTTCTGGAGGAGAGAGGGTGATCTCTAACTGGACAAGCCAAGAGCAGATACAAATAAACCAGAAAAGAAGATTAATTCACCAAGAAGGAATATCTTTCCTTGTAATATTCTGTAGTCAAAGAACAAAAGCCCTACAGGAAAATGGATGAGTTTATTTATAAATTGTACTTATTTATTCTTATTAATTCAGTTAATTAAAAACAGAGCTAATAAATATCTATAATGTTGTATATTTTTGCCTGTTCAGCTAAGATTTAAGGCTGACTAGGACTAGCAAGATTTATTATTATTATTATTATTTTATTATTAATGAATTCATTATTTATTAAATGTGATGTACTATTAACAAGAAAAAAGGGGGAAAAAACTTTCATCATTCATTTATTTAAAAAAAAAATGAATTTCCAGAGAATGACTGCACAAAAATAAACTAAATTAACCTTCCTGCTAAAAACTTGCTAACAATGTAAAACTGTGGCATAATTAAGAAAGGGATCTCACCCTTGATTACCACCTTTCATCTTTAGCAAACAAACTATGTGAAGATTAATTTGAAAAATCTCTAAGATCAAGAGCATGGATTGCAAAGATGGTTTTGCTTTTTGCAGTTGGTTATGCTTATGGGGACCTTTAGGTGACAATGTCACAGTTCTCACCGTGACATCCAGACAGCCAGACGGGATTTGAACCTGGGTGCTATATGATCCCAAGCCTGCATTCCTGCCTCTGAGTCACTTGTTTTGGCCTGGAGCTTATCCTTGCCATGTCTCCAGCACTGGGGGCTGGACTTTACCTGTGACTGCTCCTGTCACTCATGGTCCACCTGCAGCTGACAACTAATTAGCCAGGTATAGGAAACTGCCTCTCCCTGAGGGCAGTGTCAGTTCATTGACTCTGGTTGTTGTATTGGTGTTTGTGTTCCAGTTGGCTACTGACCTTGGCTTGCTATTCATGTATCCTGACTTCTGGCATCCTCTGACTTTAGCTTACCCTAGTTTATCCTGACTTCTGGCACCTTCTGACCTTTGGCTTACCCACGACGATTCTCCTGCTTATGTCCGTACCTGTACTGCGACTTGGAACATTATCCTGCACAGCCCCCGTGCACAGACTCACAGGCCAGGTGAGTTCTTACCTGACCACCTTGACCTGTGTTTAATTGCAAGGGTGAGCACATATCTCTCCATACCGTACTCCCACTAAGGTAAGCCGTGACAGACAAACCACATTTATGGAAAGGCATCTTCAACGTACATGATACTGCTTGAATAAAAATGAATTTTGTGCTGACACAAAGTTAAATATTACACAAGGCACCGAATAATATGCACCCTTCCACTTAGTGCTAATTTTTACAATTACTCCTACTTATTGGGAATTAGAGATGTCGCGAACATAAAATTTTTCGTTCGCAAACGGCGCATGCGAACGTCTGCAAATGTTCGCGAACCGGGCGAACCGACATAGACTTCAATAGGCAGGCGAATTTTAAAACCCACAGGGACTCTTTCTGGCCACAATAGTGATGGAAAAGTTGTTTCAAAGGGACTAACACCTGGACTGTGGCATGCCGGAGGGGGATCCATGGCAAAACTCCCATGGAAAATTACATAGTTGATGCAGAGTCTGGTTTTAATCCATAAAGGGCATAAATCACCTAACATTCCTAAATTGTTTGGAATAACGTGCTTTAAAACATCAGGTATGATGTTGTATCGATCAGGTAGTGTAAGGGTTACGCCCGCTTCACAGTGACAGACCAAACTCCCCAATAACACACCGCAAACAACCGCAAACAGTCCATTTGCACAACCGCAAACTCCCCATTTGCACAAGGTTGGATACCAAGCTAGCCATGTCCCGTTCCTTGTCCTCACTGATGTCATTGAAGGTCTCTTCTTCCACCCAACCACGTACAACACCAAGGGTCCCCGAAAGGTGACAACAAGTCCCCTGGGACGCTTGCTGTGTTTGGTCTTCCACCTCCTCAAAGCCACCTTCCTCCTCTGACTCCTCTTCTTCAGACTCCTCTCTCTGCATTATTATAAGGTGTGGTTGCTAGTGTTGGTGGTGGCGGCAGGCGGGCGAGTGGTAACTTGAGAGGTGCCCGAAGCTAAGCTGGAGGAGGATGGTGCATCAAGGTTCTGAGCGGAAGCTGTAGAAGATTGAGTGTCCTGTGTTAGCCAGTCAGAACTTTTCGAGTTCAGGGTACGTGGCCTCTGAACTCTGAGCATTATTCTAGGGCCAAAGGGAATCACAGCACCATGACCATGACGGCCCCTGCGGGGTGGCCTGCCTCTGCCTGTCATTTTTTTCGATTAGTGGTGCTATGCGTGCAAGCTACTGTGATAACAGATATGAGTGGCACTGTGCACTGGCAGAAGTTGGCAGAGTAGACGCTGTAGGACTGACACACACGCTTGCAGACAACTAACTGCTATTCAATCTATTACAGTCAAAATTTTATTTTTATTTTTTTAAATGTACACTACTGTTACACCAGATATGAGTTGCACTGGTGTGACACTGTGCCCTGGCAGGCCCTGAAACGCACACGTGTGAAGGAAACTGACTGCTATTATTTCACAGTCAAATTTCTAGGTTTTTTTTAATGTACACTGCTGTTACACCAGATATGAGTTGCACTGGTGTGGCACAGTGCCCTGGCAGGCCCTGAAACGCACACATGTGAAGGAAACTGACTGCTATTATTTCACAGTCAAATTTCTAGTTTTTTTATATATAACTACATGCTCAGAAATAAAGTAGAAGTGGGTTTCTTTCAAGAAACCCACTGGTTAGATACTGATAACCACGGTTGGGGGGGTGGAAAATTCCCTACTGTGATACACTCCTCATTAAGTGGAAAAAAGCAAAGAGGTGTAGCAATAGTCTTTTCTCATACATTAAAAGTAGACATATTACACCAAATTATAGATAAGAACGGTAGATATGTAATAGTTTGCTGTAAATTGAATGAGATAACATATACACTGACGAACATATATCTTCCTAATGATTTTCCCGCCCCAATCCTAAAAAAAGTCCTGGGTTTAATGGAATCTATCAAAATAGGCATGTGTTTGGTAGCTGGGGATTTCAATAGTGTACTGGACCCGATATTAGATAAAAAGACAACAGTAACTTTATTACATCAAAAAAGAACAGATAAGTTAGCAAAATCTATTAAGAGAAACATGATTAACTTTGACTATTTTGATCTATGGAGAACGATTAATCCTGACTCATTGGAGTATACTTATTTTTCTCATGTGCATCTGTCCCACTCCCGAATCGATATGGTTTGGGGTAATATAACAACATTATCAAATATTAAATACTGTAAGATACTGGACAATACCTGGTCAGACCACAGTATTAATATGTGGGAGACGAAAGATCAATGGACCAGGATTAATTGTGAAACCTGGCGAATGAATGATAATTTGTTAAAATCTAAGACCCATATTGATACATTAGAAAAACAAATTGAAACCTTTTTTCTTGAAAATGATCCAAATGACACTTCATATACAAACAATTGGTGTGCATTTAAATCTACCATTAGAGGCAATATAATAAGTATACAAACAAGGTATAAGGCACAAAATAATAATTTTTTTCTGGAACTACAAGAGGAATTAAAAAAGGCTTCGAATGAGAATAAGCAGTCTCCTTCTAAATTAAATGCAGATGCCCTGAAAAAAATCCAAAATAAAATCAATAACTTCCTTATAGAAAAAAACTCTAAGGTTATGCAGAAGCTGAAAGCGAATTACTATTATAAAGGAAACCGAGCAAACAGGATTATGACTAAAAAATTAAGAGATAAAATCAGCTCCAATAAAATAGTAAAGATAGCGGATGAGGAAGGAGTTTATCTAGATCCAAAGAAAATAGGTGAGAGATTTAATAAATATTATGAGGCCCTGTATAATTTAATTCCTTCGAAAATGAATGATGAGGATTTTTTTAGTAACAGTAATATACCTAAACTCAAGGAGGAACAAAGAAATAAGTTAAATGCTCCTATTACAGTTCAGGAAGTGGAGGCAGTAATAAATAATCTAAAACCAGATAAGACGCCAGGCCCAGACGGTTTTGTAAATATATTTTATAAATCCTTTAAAAACCATATAGTTTGTCATTTAACCAATATGTTTAATGAAATAGTCTCAGTAGGTAAATTTCCTCCTGAGATGTTAAGAGCAAATATCCTTCCAATCTTAAAGGAAAATAAGGATCCCTTAAAGGTGGAAAATTACAGACCTATTTCTTTAATCAACACGGACGTTAAGATTTTTTCATCAGTTTTGGCCAATAGACTAAAGGGACTCATGGATAAGATTATAAAGAATGATCAAATTGGCTTTATACAGGGGAGAGATCCAGTTGACAATTCTAGAAGATTACTCGACTTGATAGATGCAGCTCAAAGGAATAAAACTGCTTTGTTTGTTTTGGCAGTAGACGCGGAGAAAGCTTTCGACAGGGTCGGTTGGGTCTTTTTAAGGAAAACTATGGAAAAGTTCGGCATACAGGGATGGATGCTTAAAGCAATTCTGGCACTATATGAAGGTCCAGAAGCAAGAACAGTGGCTCCAAATATATGCGCTGATTGGTTCACACTAAAAAATGGAACGAGACAGGGTTGCCCCCTATCGCCCATTTTATATATTATGACAATGGAGATACTAGCTATTAATATAAGAAATAATCTTCAAATAAAAGGCTTTAGCTATAAAGACAAAGAATTCAAATTAAATCTATATGCAGATGACCTGATTCTGACCTTAACCGACCCTGTCGAATCGCTTGATGCCTTGATGGAAGAGATAGATAAATATGGTTTGATTTCAAATTATAAAATAAATGCAAATAAATCCACTTATATAGCTATAAATATCTCTAGAGAATGTTGCCAATATATAAGAGACAAATATAAATTTAATTGTAACAAAAACATAATATCTTATCTGGGAATAACGATTAATGATGACTTAAAAGATACAATGCAAATAAATTTTTTAAAAACATATAGATCAACTCACGAGTCATTAAAAATATGGAGACAAACTGAACTGTCCTGGTGGGGTAGAATCAATTTGGTCAATTCATATTTACTTCCCAAATGGTCCTACTTATTCCGCATGATTCCCTTGAGAATGCCACAACCATGGCTATATATGATACAACGCGACATAAATAATTTTATCTGGAAAGGAAAAAGGCCGAGGATGAATAAAAAACTTTTGAAGCAGAAAATAAGGCAAGGAGGGATAAATTTTCCGAATATTGATACAATTTATGTAGCTAATATGATGTTTCATATTTATAAAACGCAACTCTTAAGTTCTGAGGAGCTGGGTTGGTATCAATTGGAGGGGGAGATGATAGAAATAGATAATTTGTACCAATTAATCTGGTTAACTAAACAAGATGAAAGATTTAAGAAGGTGTGCCTCTCAAATAGTTGTTTGCAATCAATTCTTATGGAATGGGAAAAGATGAGGAAGAAATGCGGAATAGGTAATAAAATATTGGGAAATTTTAACTTCAATATGATTCATTTAAGGATGAAGGATATAAATATAAGTGCATGGACAACGAAGGGTATTAACTATATAAAACAAATAATATTGGGAGATAAAATTAAACCATTCGAAACCCTGGTACATGAATATTCGCTACCCAGGCAGGAGTGGTATAATTACCTAAGAATCAGAGGTTTTGTCCAACAATTCTTGTTATGTCGACCCATAGAGGGAATAGTAAATCTGACAGCTCTATTAAAAAATGATAATGTACCGCAAATAGTGTCGAAGGCTAGAAGCGCTCTCCTACAAATTGACGCACCTAACAGGAATGTTAATATGCAGAAATGGAGTAGCGAAATGAATGTACAGATTTTCAAGGTTGAATGGGATCAAGTAATGTATCAAACAGGCAAAATAATTCACTGTCTGAATCTTCTTGAGGTATTATTTAAACTAATGAATCGATGGTATTTAGTTCCCACCAGAATGTCCAAAATGAATGCCTCCAACTCTTCATTGTGTTGGAGATGTAGCGAAAAAGAGGGGTCTTTTGGTCATATATGGTGGGAATGTAGTAAAGTTAAAAATTTGTGGTACATGACCTTTGAAACTTTGGAGTATATTATAGAGAAAAATATACCCAGAGGTCAGCATAATGGTCTATTTCATTTAAACCTACAACTACTTCACTTTAAAGAAAGATTTATATATGTCCACTTTGTTGCTGCAACAAAAATAATAATAGCAAGAAATTGGAAGAGTAGTTCGTGTTTTACACAAGACCAATTATATTCACAAGTCCAATACCAATTGACTATGGAGGCCTTGGGGTACCAGTCTACAAAAATCAGAGAAGTCAGTAAATTCTGGAAGCAAAAAATAGAGAGATTGATTAGACAAATTCCTGGACAAAACAATTAGGAAAATAAGAGGGAAGAAAAAAGAGAAAGAAAAAAGAGAAAAAAAATTTTATTTTTTTTTTTTCTTTTTTTTCTTTTTTTTTAGACTAGAATATAGCGGTCTATGTATGTTCCCCAAGAGGGGTTTTGCAATGCATATTAGTGTTACGTGTATGTTAGTGTTACGTGTATGTTAAGCCCATCACAGTAATGAAGTGCCTCTACTAGGAGAGAGAGGAACAAAGAGTGATTAATTTTAAATAAGGGATAAGGCAGTAATATCCCCTAAAAGAAGAGAGAAATTGATAAATATGCACTTTATATATATACATATTCCTGTTGATGGTAATGCATTGTGTAGTGTGTACTGTCTTTTTGTATGTTTTTGTATATCCGTCTATAATCAAATAAACAAAATATAAACAAAAAAAAAAAAAAAAAAAAAAATTTCTAGTTTTTTTTTTTTTTTTTAATGTACACTACTGTTACACCAGATATGAGTTGCACTGGTGTGACACTGTGCCCTGACAGGCCCTGAAACGCACACGTGTGAAGGAAACTGACTGCTATTATTTCACAGTCAAATTTCTATTTTTTTTTTAATGTACACTACTGTTACACCAGATATGAGTTGCAGTGGTGTGACACTGTGCCCTGGCAGGCCCTGAAACGCACATGTGTGAAGGAAACTGGCTGCTATTATAGTAGTCAAAAAACTTTTTTGTTTTTGTTTAAATGCAAGCTATTGGGACACCAGATATGAGTGGTGGCACTGGGCAAGTGGGCACAGTAGCTGTGAGCCTGACTCACACGCTGGCAGGCAGGCAACTGCAATTAGATTACAAAGGGAAAAAAAAAAAGCAGACTGATGTTCTAGCCCTAAAAAGGGCTTTTTGGGGGTGCTGTCCTTACAGCAGAGATCAGATGAGTCCTTCAGGACTGTAGTGGACACTGAATACACTAGCCTAGCTATCGATTTCCCTATTAAACCTCTCACTAAGAATGCAGCTTCCGAATGAATCTAAAATGGATGCTGTCCAGGTGGGAGGGTCTGCTGCTGATTGGCTGGAATGTGTCTGCTGACTGTGAGGTACAGGGTCAAAGTTTACTCAATGACGACGAACAGGGGGCGGATCAAACATCGCATATGTTCGCCTGCCGTGGCGAACGCGAACAAGCTATGTTCGCCAGGAACTATTCGCCAGCGAACTATTCGGGACATCTCTATTGTGAATATTTAATACATCATTGATGTGTCAGCAGTTGTATTGCACTCTTTTTTTTACATGTACCCATATCATAGTGTAACTTGGCAGCCTGACTGTAATGGTAATATATCCTATGCTGCAAATAAATATATATTTTCATTAGGTTCTTCTCAGTGTCAGAGAGGTTGTGGAAAAGTATTGTAATTTATATCCATAAATAATTTGACTGTTCACAACAATTTGCCTGTTTCTTAGCAGTTAGGGAACACTAAAATAGCACAGGGATACCAATTTGGGCCTACAAAAACAAGAGAGGAGAGTGGAAAGTAAGGCTAAAAAAGTATAAAAATACCTAATTCCTTCTTTAGAACATATTTTAAAAACATGACATTGTGTCCAAACACAACCAAGCAACAGGCTAGACAAGTCTTAACTCCTAAATAGCATTACAGGATATTTCACATCAATAAAACGTAGCAGACTGTAGATATAATGTATCAGAGCCATGCTCTTCAAGTCAAACAATGTATAAAAAAAAAAGAACTATGCCTTCTTTGCAAAACGCTCTTATAGTTAAAGTAGCTAAACTATAACAAAGAAGAGTACCTGTATATTCTCCTGACACTGGTGTCTAATTGCTAAGAACTAACAACTAATGTAAAAAAAATGGTAATTGTAATTGTGTAGGCTCTTAATGAGTTCACCTTTAAAGTGCAGAATTTATCCGCACAGTTAAAATGTGTCACAGATGTAACACAATAGTTTATGTGGGGTGTTCCCTTTGGTTCTCCCTTCTTGGGAATACCCACCCCCTTTGGGTTCCAATATTCAATATTCAAACGTACAATAAATGCGAACAGTATTTATGTGAGAACTGCCATAAATGTCTAAAAAAACATGGATTTGATTTGCATGGTTGTTTAACTTTAAAGGGTTACTCCAACCACCCTGACGACTTAAGTGATTTAAGGTTATCATGCTGGTAGGAATATGTATGTACAGTGTTTCTGCTTGAAACACTGCACATACTGAGATAGCTGTAATTATGACCTGGGGGCTTGTTGCAAACCCCAGCACACATGACATTGGCAGCTCAGAAAACCATTCTGGGCTGCCAATGTCTACGTTCTATGCATAAAATAAGTCTGTCTGCACAATGCCGATAGATGTGATAATCTACCTCTTCCTGGTGTTCTGCCTGCAAGGGCAAGCTAGCTCTCATCTCCCACTCTTCCTCCATTGAACAATGATTTGTTTGTTTTTTTTGTATTTAAAAACCTCCTTTCGGGGCGGGGCCTGACTGCCAAGATGGCCGGACGCGCTTTCTGAAAGCTCTGGCAACGACGGGCACTAAAACACCAAACATGGACGACCAAACAATGTCAGCAGCACATGGTGCCTGGAAAACGATGCAGGACACTGCCCTGAACGTGCAGATACCTGTATCGCACCAAATTGTGACACAAGCGCTAAAACCGGCCACAAGGCCTAAACGAGAGTGGAGCCCGAAGCCTGGGGGCCCGGGTACCGCCTGCAAGCATGCTTCAACGACTGCCCTGCTACCCCCCCCCCCTCTGGACCGGCGGGGGATATCCCGGTCCACACTGGGGGCGACAACCCCAGCAAAGCTACGAAAACAAGCGACACAAAGTGCGGAGAGAAGAAATAGCCAGAGCACAAACATGATGGCGAAAAACAGCACCCTAATCGAGCCACCCACAAGTACCTCAGACTTCTTCGACCAGCTCTGCACAAACATCTGGAAGAAGCTCCGGGACAGGGGCTGGGCCTTCAAGCTGGCGAGCAGACTGGCAGCGGCATGGATTCGACCGGTAACCCTGCGACACCTATGCGGATTCCCGCCAAAATCTACCGGAACGGCCTCCCAACGGAGACAGCGCCATCTATCACGGGGGCGAGGAAAAGCGACATGCCTCATGAGCGACGGCACACATCCCCAAACACGCCAGAGCGGGACCACACAGAACACCCGATCGGTCTACCACGAGCAGACCATGGGGGCCTCAGACCACCCTGCCAGCCATACCAACCCCCGAGCATCTGCCCACGACAGTGAGACTCACCGGAGCAGGAAACACCACACATGGGCCTCGGGAAGGAATCGGCGAGATACACAGCCGAGGGCCTGGAGCCTGGAAAGCAGGGGAGACGGACTTCCACACACTTGCGGCGCAGCCATCCATTGGCTGGCACCAAAACCCTGCATGCCAAGAACCGGAATGGGTTGAAGGGGACTGGTTTGCGGACTCACAATATTCTCTAACTTTACCTTTTAATGTACCTGTTGTACGTTGATATACCACATCGGCACCATTGCCGTAGGGACCCCCACTCGTCCTGTTTATGTTTATGTTTATATATGTTGGCTATATACTTGCTATAAGGGTGGACGCTAGGGGACTTATTTTTCTGTTCGTTTAGCATCTGTTATGGTACCTGTCACTTACCCAACAGCAGGCTACTTACCCTACGAGAAGATTAACATGAGCTTGTTACTATTATCTTTAGTGCCTAATTCCTGCCATCTCACTAGTCTCTCACTTCTCACTAATTATCATTCCAGGACAGACATGTGAGTCCGGCTGGGGTACACTCCCTGGGAGCAGACTCTGGGGAGAGAAGCTACACTTGGCTCATCTAACGCCTAGACACTGAACCAAGCTTGGTGCTTCTATTGCCTACCCTGGCCCTTAACCCTAGTTTATCTTCACTTACACTAGCTTAACGTGTTTTACAAAACCACTGGTTTGCCCCCAGGACACAAGCCACCTTATTAAATAGAGGTGCTTAGACCTTGAGCTGGCTACCTTAGGTTATGTGCTATCAGCGAACTACAACCCACTGAGAATGTCTTAATTTACTTACTTTACATGTTCTAACTCCTAGTTCAGCTCGTTTGCATTAAAGCTTCACAACTGATGTAAAAATTCTGCCGACCTAATCGACAGGACTGGTTAAGCACGATCTAACGCACTCCTCACTGCTGTTAAAATTTTACAGACCTAAACGACAAGACATAAATGACCAAACTTGTATGCAACGTATTGTATTAACCTTCTCCTACTAATACTAAAAAAGGTGCATGTTTCTCATCTACCCCAATGTAATCTATACATTTGAAACGCTGGAGGATTGCCTTTGGGGTACCTCACACGCGACTGTTACATGTTTACGCACTAACAAAAATAAAGAATTAAAAAAAAAAAAAAAAAAACTCCTTTCGGGGCAGGGCCGGGCTGCCATGCTGACCGGTCGCATGCAAGAGAGGCTCTTAAGGGAGTCAGCCCTATATGCTGAAATATGCGTCTCCTAAGCTAAACTGAGCCCTGAATAATGTCAAAAACATTATATGGTTGTCGGTGCTGCAGCAGACCCCGAGATTGGGAGTTTTTGGAGCCCGGGAGGACAAAAAAAAAGACTTTGGTGTCTGCGGCCTAATCGAGGAAGGAGCGGGGTGGACGGCCGCCATCCTGCTTTCTCCCCCGGCTATCACACACTGGCTCTCTGATGTGGTCCTGGTCCCATTCCCCCCCCCCTTTGGACCGGTAGGGAGGGGAACGCTACAATTTAATCCACACCCAGTCTCCGGCACTCTGGAGCTAAAATGGTAGCCACCTAAGCCTCCACGAGACTGCCCGTGATGAGCAGCCTACAGGCGGAACCCCTACAGAGGCTGTGAAAGGATCCCTGCCTCCACTCACGGGGTCCTCACAAGGACTTTCGGCAGCACCCACCCGCATCCCAGCACAGACGCTCCGGCAACCACTCACCCAAGCCAAAATCCTTGAGCAGAACCTCACATCGCAGCCTGACACCTGAGTGGACACACTCACGGACTCGGATGCTGACTCCAGCAAGAGCTAGATCGGAGAATGCAGATAAGAGCCTGTGCTGCGACCTGAGACAGGCAGAGCAGAGATGGCTGGGTTTACCATTTGGCTTAGATGCCTTTTCCTATCATGCTTAGCCAAGCCGGTAGAGGGAGGGGGCGGAGGGGTGCTCCAGACCAGCTAAACAGTATATGAGCCCTTAGCATTAACCCCTGCCTCCCTATATTCCGTGACAAGTCCCCAGTGGTATACTAACTACTCTCTTACCTAATCTGTTCATGACATCAATTAAGAACATGCTTAGGCTCCTACAAGTGTTTTTGTATATAATATGCAAGATTGAACCTACAATTCATGACTTACAAGCCTAGTGTAAATTATGTAGCAAGCCTGCTATTCGACGTTTACTCTGTTTAAATTTCCTTAACTATTTTCAAACGTACAACACTCCTGACATGTTGTGATTACCCTCTGAAACACCAACCTATATCTGAATGTTGTTTTAAAAAAAAAAAAAAGTGTGCGGTTATCTGAACTGCCATACTAACGTTTATCATACTGTCATAACTACGCTTGCCAAAGCTGTTGTGGCAAGGCAAGCATGTACTGTTAACCTGCGCACAACAAAATAAAGAATTTAAAAAAAAAAAAAAAAACCTCCTTTCTACTCCTTCCATCCTTCCACGTGTAAGTGTTCTGAGAAAGCTAAATGGTCCGATCGCAGACTTCTCATAGACCACGCAGCCCCTGTGACGTTGGAGGGAGTGCAGAAAGTCAGACCTGGGACCTTTGTCCGTTGCTTGATTCCAGGTACGTAAGTAAAATCTTTATGTTGCAGGATTTACTGCAAATTGAGAGGGGACCTTCTCCATAGTGCTCTACAGGGCATTTTACACAGTAAAGGTCCCCCGTCCCCCACCCCAAACGAGTTAGAGTTACCCTTTAATAAAATCCAAAAGCAATTGGTTAAGTGTGGAGCAGTGGAAGACGACATGAGTATCATTTCACACTATACGAATGTTAGGGGCACTTTTATAACACTAGTCTCCTATCATTATTCCAGCCAGTTTTATTTAAATTAAATAGGATTTTAGTTGGGTTACCCTAGTGTCAGGAGAGCTAAATCAAAAAGTGCACAATATTAAGCTGATATTCATGGCAAGGCTTTACCGTCACTTTAGTCAATATAAGACTTTTTTTTTTGTTTATTTTCTTTCAGGAAACATTCCACTATGCTCAAGGCAGCAGAATTAAAGGTGCACTATGGACTCCTAAAGCACTTTAGTGTCCTGAAATGCTTTGTGTTTCAAGAGTTTTTTGGTTTTTTTTTACAAAAAGTGCAGATTTCAAAATACATTTGCACTTTTATAAATTAACCTGGTTATACCTCCCCTGGCTTTTAAACAGACAACTGATCCTCTTACTTCCTGATTTGTTTAACTCAATTGAACTAAACTCAAGAGACTGGCAATTGCTCAGAACACCTCCTTGCAAAGACTTTTCATTGAAATGTATTGGCAAGTATATGACAGGATCAGGTGGAACCAGAAAATTAAAACACAGACTGAATCACAATAAATAGACTTTCCGTATGCCGGTTCTTAAATTGCTAGGTTAGCGGACAAACAGAGTCAGAAAGAATAGTCAAGGTCAAAAGAATACAGAAAGCAGGAAAAATGTTAAACAAAGCCGAGGTCAAAGGAGCACAGAGGACAGGAGCAATAATAAACAAGAACCAGGATAAATATTAAAGAAGAATACAACCGTAACGCGCTATTGGGCTAACAAATACCACAACAGGGCAAAAAGGAAATAGAGAGGTGAGTATTTTTAGGCCGGTCTTATTTTTTATGTGTCCAGGTTATCTTGGAAATTCGTATAATGCATAATTAAATGCACACATGTTTATATTCATGTTATATCTACTAACAGTGATTTTTTTTTTTTTTTTTAATGTTTGTTTTGTATTTAGGCAGTGGAGTGTCCCTTTAATTATTTTCTTGTCTAAGTGATTTGCCAGAGTGAAGACAGTAAACTAAACTCTGCTTAATAATTTAGTAGTTCTCTGAAAAAAAAAAAAAAAAAACGCATCAGGTTTTATGTGGTTTGCATTTCAGTCCTATGCAGGATCCGCATTTTTAATAAGAAGCTAATTTTATGAACTTTTAAAGAATGACGGAAGTCTGGTGTCAATTACAATGGTATTACAATTTTATGTTGTGCTACTTAAGGGCAAGCTTGAAAATAAAAGAAAAAGCATGTAAAAGGTATTTATAGAGAATCAATATATACAACAGGGTCACAACCTTGATAAACTATGGTCTTAAAGACATGGCTATTTCTAATGATTCCACTCTGGCAATCTAAAACAAAATTCAAATCAGATTTCGTAAGAAACCATAGTAAATGTAACGTATTTGTAGACATATTATATAGCTAACGACTGCTATTTAATTTTTACTAGCATTTAAACTCTTGGTTAAGAAGACAAATATAAAATGAAAACAATAATTTGTCCAACATTTACTAGCCGTTTTAAATAACTGTACTGATATTATATCTACCTACCTGTGGTGTGGTACATAGCCATTCAGGTCTATGCATGCTGCATAGTTAATTATTTAAATGGACAGACCATGTTTTAGAATCCTGTGTTGCACAGATGTTGACCTAATCCATATAATTCGGTACTCTTGGGGCCCTAATCTTGGACAGACAGAAGGACCTCTACCCAAGAGTATTGGGAGTTACTAACCCAAGAGCAGTTTAGTTTTGGCGGCAAATTTCAATTTAATCTTAGTCATAGTATTTTGACTAAAAAACATTTTAGTTTTAGTTGGATTTTAATAATCTGAATTGTTTTAGTTTTAGTCGACACAACTAAATTCTAAACCTCTATCTGTCTCTTTTGCACCTTCCCCAGCCCATCTGTATCTCTTTGTGTCCTCCCAGCCAATCAAAGTGTCTCTCTCCAAGCCCTGATCTGTCTCTTTTGCCCCTTCCACAGGCCCTCTGTGCAGTGTTTATTTTGGCAGAAAATGTCAATTTAGTTTTAGTCTTAGTCTTTGGACTAAAGCCATTTTAGTTTTAGTTCTATTTTAGTCATCTGAATTGTTAGTTTTGTTAGTATTAGTCGACTAAATCTCAAAAATGTTAGTCGACTAAAATTTGACTAAAATTGTTTGTCGGCAAAATTAACACTGCCTGACAGGCCAATCCCCAGAGTGAATAGGGAAAGGGGAGCATGACTGCTGCCCTGAAGGGTTGACGTAGCAACCAAATGGATTCTTCCGTTGGTGTGACAGTTGGAAGCAGGGAATTCTGTCAAGATTACCAGACTACTGGTGAACATGGCTGAGGTAGCCTGGCAGTGTCTTTCCCTTTCCACCCTACCCAATTGTTCTGTTCTGGAATTGTTGTTTGTGTTGTCTTTTGTTTTCTATTTTTGTCATGGCTGCGGGTTTCCTGCGCCAGCAAGTTTGGTAAATAAAAAAGCAAAAAATTGGAGGGGTGCAAAAACATTCAACAGCACACGGTGACTGATACTTAATAGTAATGTGAGCTAGTTTAGAACCTCCTGATCATTCTGTAAAACCATTTAAAAACGATCATAGCATAATACTGTAATATAATATAACAGATTAATATTAGAGGTAATGGGTCACTCACACTTTTCAGAGCCTTATCAAGCAGGCTCTGGCTATGTAGGCAGTTGGATAATATAGCTATACGGGCTACAGGCTCCACTCCTTGGTCTACTCCCTTCTCTGGTGTCCCACAAGAAAGGAGATATGCAGCATGGTGGAAATGAAGAAATTTAACTTCAGTTAAAAACAAACAGAGAAAAAACAGCTATATTAGTAGCAAATAGATATGTATACGAGTCCACAATAGCAGAACGCGTTTCAACCTATTCAGTCTTCCTCAAGGTGCATAATACAGTTCTCCTGGCAATGCTTCTTATCCTGCGTTTCCAGAAATTGAATTACACGCCAATAGGCACTCCGTGGTGACTTCCAGCTCAGTAACCTCTCACCTCACGCGTACGTAACTGCATACCTCGTGATGACGAACCCAGCGTAATTGGGTCATGATGGTGTTCCGTCTACATCCTTTCACAATCAACTTAATGTTGAAAGTATGTAAGATGCCATTCTCAAATAGGGCAAAAGTCCAGAAATGTATTTCCCTTTTAGTC
Source organism: Pelobates fuscus (assembly GCF_036172605.1). Classification (NCBI taxonomy): domain Eukaryota; kingdom Metazoa; phylum Chordata; class Amphibia; order Anura; family Pelobatidae; genus Pelobates; species Pelobates fuscus. Next base: position 78,880,015 of record NC_086326.1, on the reverse strand, counting down.
CGTGAATATTATAGACTTCCATCTGCTAAAAACAATACACTACACAACATAACATTAAAAACTTGGAAATTATGTTTAAAATTCTAAAATAAAAATATGATTAAGAATAAAAACAGAGATATATCTCTAATCCAATTTTCAGAAATGTCTATTAGAACCACAAAAGAAGCCAACTTTGCCTCTTAAACCTCTAGACTGACCAGCCTTCCAATTTTGAAAATGAAAGTACTCATGTCCTGAAAGGTATTGTCTGTGGTCTCTAAAGTTGGGACAATCCTTAAATGTTCAAGAAAAGCCTTTATCCCTTTTGGCTGCTCTTTTTGTTGCTTCAAGTGGTTTTCCAAAGAGTAGATCGCCTTGGAAAGGTAAACTCACTAAACAGTTTTTTGAACAAAAAATTCAGCACTCTGTGTCTTTAACCATAAGGCACGTCTAGCGGCTACTGATAAAGCCACATTTCTGGCTTAAATCTGAACTAAGTCTACTGAGTCAATTAGCACATAAGAAGTGACCCCTTTAATTTCAGTCATAGAATAAAATCCAGAATGTTTGATCTTTTGATCTACTTATACCACTGTCTATGTTTTCCTCTAGGTGAGATATCCATTTTTGGAGAGCTCTTGACACTACAGTTAAAGTCACCAATGGCTTACAGCAAGCATGTCAAACTCAAAGGCTAACATGGGACAAATAAACAAGGTTTACGTTTATGTGGGCTGTGGGCTGCAAATAAACTAAAATGTCAGTTTTGATAGAAATGTAGGTTTATTTCTAAAAGTACAGAATAAAAAAGTTGCCTAACTGACACTGGACATCCTCACACTCGTAGGGCTACAAAGTAAATAAAAGAGCGAATTTTGTTTTAAGCAGACGTGTATTTGAATGTATCAGTCCAACTACCTTGACATAGTAAGAAATGTTTGGCAATGGGACTGAAATGGTGAATAAATGCTGTTACACACATGTAAAAAACAAATGACGGTATCATGTTGATTTTGAAGTCCTATGAGTGTGTTCTGCACTTTGGCTGCGATCGTCAAACTTAGGAAAGCATTTGAGCGTTCAATTTGCAACTCCATGAGGAGCGTTGAGCACCTCCATGCAGACCCAATCTAATACAAAGCCCCAAACACCAATTCTAATACACTGCCCCCAAATCAAATAAATTGCCCCCTCTCCCTCCACTGTAATACACTGCCCCCTCCACCCAATCTAATGCACTGCCTGTTAATCCAATAGATTTCCCCCCCCCTTCACTCTAATACACTGCCCCCTCCACCCAATCTAATACACTGACCCTTAATCAAATACACTGCCCCCTCCCTCCACTCTAATGGAATACACTGCCCCCACTCCCACCACTCTAATTTAATACACTGCCCTCCCTCCAATTTAACAAACTCCTCCCTACCCCAATTTAACACACTGCCCCCTCCCACCACTCTAATACACTGTCCCTCTTTCCCCACTATAATACACTGATCCCCTCCCTAACCCAAATACACTGCCCCTCTTCCTCTCCCACGACTCTAATATATTACCTACTCCCTCCCACAATTTAATTCACTGCCCCCCTCTCTCCATCAAATCAATACACTACCCACTCCCATGCCCCAATTAAATACACTGGCCCCTCCATCAAATTAATACACTGACACTCCCTCCCCAATTTAACACTACACAGGAAGGTCCCCCAAGTCCTTCTTCTCCTACCTTAAAATGAGTCACATGTCTTCCAGTTCCAGCCCTGCTCTTCTCTGCTCAAGCAGGCCAGACACTCCTCTGGCACTGCGAGCAGGAGGGAAGGGGGGTGGCTGACCCACTCTGCAGATAGCCGGCCACTCTGCACTCTTGCAGCCGTGGGAGCACGTGATAGGGATGACAAGAATAAGACAGGAAAGATCTTGTCAGCCACAGCACAAAGTAATCCAAACACATTCATTGTGGGGCGTAAGTTTGACATGCTTGGCTTACATGCTGCTCCTGCAGCTAAATATGCTTTGGAAAAATTTGTACTTATATTTCAATCTATTGGGTTTCAGAAGGAAGCAACATCATCCAAGGGCAACACAATCTTGCTCCCTAGGCGTATAATAGCTGCGTCCACCTTTGGAGAGGATGCACAGAAAGCGGACTCTTGAACTTGATATAAATGGGCATAATTCCCAGAGAAGGTCACCTTTTTTCCACTTTTCAGCCAACAAATGTTTCACTGCCTCTTGTAGTGGAAATGTAGGCTCTCTTTTACTTAATTCAGAAAATGAGAAATTAGAAAAATGAGTACCGTTTTGCTTATTGAAGATTGGTGTGTCTTCTAAATCGAGGGTCCATTTTACAGCCTTAATTTATCAATCATATGGTCATCCATATGGACTGTATCAGAAACATAAGGTCTACCATAGACAGAATTATACCTTCTACTTCATCAGAATCATTTTTAACGGAACCTTTTTGAGTTGATTCTCCTAAGGATTCCCTTGGGGAACAGATTTTGGACTTTTTCTCTAGGCTGGCATCTACAGCTTGACCGATGCAGGTCAGAATCTTTGCAGGAGAGGTCTGGTTAGCGCCAGCCTCTTTCATAAGACACTGTTCACATACTTTTCTGCCCTCTTCGGCACGATTGCCACAGCCCAACAATAATTTGTTTTGTGCTTCCTTTTTCCCCACATGCTTATCCACTTTGTCATGAACAGGGATACTAAAACAAAAGGATATATTTGCATGTTACCTTAAAATGTTTGATGTAGACCTTCTAGGGGAATCAGAACCGTCCATAGTTTTTGTGATGATACGGCCCTGGTGTTTCTGGCCCTAAAGGTGGACCAGTTCAGGTCTCATATCGCCAGTGGGATTCTTTGCATTAGCCTGTACATTTCCCACTAGCAAACGCAGCATCTCTCCTAGAAGTGATACGGTCCTGGCATCTCTGTTACCAAAGGCGTAACAATTCGGACCTTGTGTCACCTGCGGAAAATTCCGCTAGCACCCCTGGCAAACAGGAAAGGGGCGGAAATCAGAAGACACAGACTTCAGCAGCCCAATTAATGGGCGAAGTAAATGTAAAAATTATATTGGTAAAATTGGTATAGAGAATCTTTAAACAATAATGGAAGCATATATATATATATGAACTCATGCCAAAATACATTTGCCCTTTCCCCAGGGAATTTTCATACTGGGGACTTCCCATGATAGAGTCACAAGAAATAACAAGAATTTAGCTTAATTAGCCTGTTTAGTATTGGTAAAATAAATAAAAAATAAAATAAATATAAAGTAAAATTAAAAAACATATATCCCAAGGCTATGGAAGTGTCAAGTAGCCAAGAGGACAGGAAATGGGGTATAAGGGAGAGAAGGTTATTTTTATCATCTGTATTTCCTGTCCTGTTACCCAAGAGGGAGGAACTACCCATTAGTGATGCTGCCATGATTGGCCAGGAAATATTATTTCAAAGTTAGTAGTAATTCCACATGGAAAATGAATGACATGCTTTTGAACAATGGGGATAATATAATTTACTCGTTAGCTGTGATTTTTTTTTTTTAAGAAACTGTACCCAAGGATACAAACCCAATAAACAATTGATGCACATTTATTCTGCCTGGATATTGTATGAAGTTGAATGCCAATTTTATAAAACAAAGAGATGAGTAGCTATCATCTTTATATATTCAATTTTATAGAGTATCAAAGAAGATAAATATAATCTATTGATAAATTTGAAAACAAAAATTCATGACAAAAAATAGCAAGAAATATGGAAAGACTAAATATTATTTTAATGGGTACAGAACTAATAAAAATTATGTCAAATAAATTAACGATATTAGCTTGCAAATGTATAACAAAAATTATATCAGACCAGAAAGTGTAGGTAAAGCTATTAACTCCTGCTATACTAATCTTTATAATCTTCAAAATGACATTTCCATTGGTTAACTATACAGGACAAGAATTCTAAAGATCTCACATCATACGACTACAGGAGATAAGTGTAATTATAGAAGATTTAGAAAAGAATAAAAATACCAGACCTGGATGGGTTTATAAATTTGCTTTATAAAAAAAAAATTAAATCTCTTTTTCTTTAACTAATAATGATATAGGGGGGAAATGCTAACGGAATTAGTAAGTGCTAATAATATTCCCATATTAAAACCAGAAAAATCAACTATGAAAGTTGAAAATTATCACCCTATACTGCTTCTTGCTGTAGATGTGAAATTATAATCGTCTATATTATCAAACAGATTAAAATCAGTTATTCACAATGTTATTTATAAGGATCAGGTAGACTTTCTTTCTAACTGAATTCATACCTATTACACAAGGAAGATAATTGATATAATCTCATGGGCCTCCAAACTTGGAAGTCTGCCGCTGACTGTCGATAGACGCAGAGAAAGCCTTTGACAGGGTCAGCTGGGATTGTATGGCCAAAACCTTAATGAACTTTGGGATAGAGCATTGGCTTTATGAGACAATTATGGCTCTATACAGTGCTTCACTGGTTAGAATAGTAAGCCTTAATATCTGATCTGAAAGGTTTGCATTAAAAAAAATGGAATTCGGCAGGGCTTCCCTTTGTCTCCACTCCCTTACATTCTTACCACAGAAATATTGGCATCAAATTTAAGGAATAACCACAACATTAAAGGCTTCAGTCAATCAGCAAGAATTAGAAATCAACTTATACGTGAAAATATATTGTATATTTTTGCAGGCTCAAATCTTCATAGGTTTTTACAAAAAAAATGCCTTCCATAAGGCTTCAACATAAGCCTGCCTCCTTAGCCTCACCACTCATGCTAGAAAGACTTCCTATCAAATGTATGTACACAGTATCAGCCCCCAACAGTACTGAGTGACCTACTTTTAATTCACAATCTGGCTGCAGACTGTCAGAGAAAATATAAACAGGTAGAGATATTATTATTGTGGCCTCAATTTAATATATTTTTATAAGCTTTTCAAATAATTAAAAATAAAAAGTTTATCCAAAAATATTATATTTGAAAAGCTTATCCAGAAATATTTAATCAAGGCCTTCAGGTCTCCCTTAGTGTTCTCCCCTGCTAAGGCAGGTTGCTTTGAAGTTCAGATCACTCAGTGTTGTCAGTGGCTGACTTATGTGCTTTTCTTTGATAAAGAAGTCTTTTTTTTTTCTGTTGTAAGGCTAAGTAAGCAGGCTCATGGTCAGTGGTGGAACTACACTGGTCACAGGGGTTGCAGCTGTGACTGGACCCGCCACTCCAGGGCGGCCCGACCGCCCTGCAGACCCCTGCGACTGCGGTGCCTGCCGCCATGTTTTGCAGCCCCAGCCGCACAGCAGCACCACTGGGGCTGCATGTTAAGGGGCCCATTTAGTGGCCCAAGCTCTTAGGGCCACCATATGGAAATTAATTACATCACAGCTGTGAGGAAGGGACTGCCTTGGTCACTCCTCCCAGCTTGCACCGGGAGCAGCGCAGGAGGCAGAGGAGGGAGACAGAGTGGGAACCACTGGACCCCAGGAAAAAAATCATCCTTCAGCATCTAAAAGGTAGGAAACAGGAGGGTTACGAAAACATTTTCTATATGCGTGTGTATGTATGCGTTTGTGTATGTGTGTCTGTATGAATGTTTCTCTGTATGTGTGTATGTCTTTCTGTATGTGTGTGTCTGTCTGTATGTGTCTCTGTGTCTGTATTTGTGTGTGTGTGTTTGTCTGTATGTATGTGTGTGTGTCTGTATGTGTGTGTGTCTGTATGTGTGTGTGTCTCTGTATGTGTGTGTGTCTCTGTGTATGTGTGTGTCTATATGTGTATCTGTTTGTCTGCATGTGTGGGGGAGCAACATATTGGAGAGGGAGGGTACATGTATGGGGGGGTGATGGAAGGTAGACGTATGGGGGGGGTCAAGGGTAGTGTTTGCACCGGGGCCCCGTGGTTTCTAGTTACGTCTCTGCCTATGGTGCAGCATTCTGCAAAATATCTAATAAGATAACTTTTGGGGGGCAAAAACTATACAGATTTGAGCATGCAAAAAATACAGCATGTTAACTACACCTAAACAAAATGAATGGGCTCAGAGTGAATGGGCTCAGAGTGAAATTTTAAAGCCAAAATAAGTGAACATATAACCTATCTAAAGATAATCTTTTGACTTATTGGAAGTTTTTTTTTTTTTTTTTGCAAAGACAGAAAAATAGAAAAAGGGATATAATTAAATATATGTGAACATGTTGTTGATCCAATGATGAAGCTGATTGCCATTATGTAGTCAAGAAGGTGTTTTTTTTCCCCCCCTTCATGTGGCATAATTGGAAATGGCTACAATTGGGATGTGTACCTTTTTTCATCAACAACATAAAAGAATAGATTTCAAGGTTCAACTTGATAGACTTTGGTCTTTTTTTCAACCTAGATTTCTATGTAACTATGTAAATATGTAACATATTCTTTTCCAAAAATCCAGTTTTCACATGTGCCTTTTCAAGATTTCCTGAAGAAAATTTGCACAACACAATACTGTGTATAGTTCTAAAATACATACAAGACAGTTAAGTAATTAACAATAATTGCAGGTGCATTATGATTTCAGATACAATGAAGCAGATGTTTTAAAGGGATCTTAAAGGGTAGATTTCCGGAACGTTATTCCACAATTGTAGAGCTTTGTAGGGGAACACAAATCTGCCCATTTCCTTTTTGTAATTTAAAATAGCTAGTTAAATTACGCTGTGTTTTAAATTATCTTAGATTGTTAGATGCATCTGATCTACAATAGTTTGCACATGTTGGCCACTAGCCATAGTGAAGTAGTGGAAAAAAAAGACTAACTTTATAATGTTAAAGATTTCCCATTATAATACAAAAAAAAATGTTTCTGTTCTGTTTCCTTTTATTATTGTATTAATGTAAATATCTAATTTACAAAGTTGCATTAACAACCATATTACAATATGCAATCTTCGAGATTCAATTATTTAATTTTAAAGTAATTTCTTTTCACATGCCTCTGAAAAATTATATTAAAAAAAAAAAAAAAAAAAAAACGCCTTTGATTTAAAAGTCTGTTATGTTACTCATTCCTTCAGGGCCATTTGCTAGAATGAAAAGAAAGTAGAATTAAAAAAAACCTAATTTAGAATGATCCTAGCACAAATAATTTTGCTGTGTAGAAAGTGTATATCTGACAGCAGTAGCAGAGGTGACAGGAGTTTTTTTTTTTTTGTGCGCACACTGTACTATCTCATGCATATGCCTGAATTATTTGTAAATGTCAGATTAAGGAACAACAAAAAAAAAAATTTAAAATTTTAGAAGGCTACATTTTTTTAGTGTGTGCTGTGTCCTAATCTGTATTTTGGATATATTTTGGTCTCTATGGCAGTACCACAACAGAGAAATGCATGTTCCAGGTTCTGTCTTTTTACCATTTTGTTGGCATTATATAGTTAACTTGTGTGCACAATCTACTAAATCATGCACACATGATAACAATATAGTGGGAAATAGAACAATTGCTTCTGTAAGCACCTACCTGTCTCCCTGCTGCCTCAGACATCTATATTAATATTTACGGTAATGTTTTACCAGTTGTAGAAACCATAAAGGAACAAGGGCTTGTCAGTAAAACACAGGCATTAAGCATTGTTAATAGCAACAGCTGGTAAATATTTCCGTCTGCAAAATATGTTTCCACTCAACCAAAGTACGCTCTTAAATTCTCCTGTATTATCTCTGAACACCAATGGGAAAATATGTATTTTTGTCCAATTTGTGAATTAATTGCTTCAGTATCTCCACCAGGACACTATAAAATGGCATGCTGGTCGCCCAATAAGGTGGGTGCACACCCCTCATGCTCACAGGAGCACCCTCCAGAGCACTTCCCGCGACTTTGTTGCCAACTCCCTGACACGGCTTGATCAAAAATCTTCCGATGCTTTTGGCTCACAATCCAGCAACGTTTAGTGACTGCAACTATCTCCCAGTTACCTGCGTGTGTCCCATTTGGCTCACCTCCTCCCACTCCACTACCTGCTCCCACTATTCCAAACGCAATCTTGAATTGCTGGGTGGGAGAAGATTACTTAATTTATCTTATTTGCTTTAGTGAAGGTTAACTACTTTATTATTTATATGTATTTTATTTTATTTAATTTTTTTTCTCCTTGCTTATCTTTGTAAGCTGACCAGACAGACTAAATATCTGAATGCAAGTCACTGTTTCCACTGCAGTAGATAAAGCTTCAAGACCAGCCTTGTTGAGGTACTTCAAGACATGAATCATCAAGGCCTCCATGTTATCAAAGAGATAATTGCACATAGCTGTAATGCATATGATAGATTTAGACCTAATTAACCAACAGTATTTTTACATGCTCAATTCTATATAGTTTTTTGCGCATAAAAAGGTTTTGCAGAATGTTGCACCATAAGTCTGCATTTTTGGCCACGTACCCCTCACTCCATACAACTTATGCACAGCTTATATACAGTCCAGCCCTTAACAGCACTGACATGGTCACACCCTTTTAAAAAAAAACAAAAAAAAATTAAGTGTAATCCCACATTCAGGCCAGCTTCTCGCTGCAGGAAAAGGCATGTCTCAAAGGACAGGAAGGAAGGAGGACTTGGGTGGAGTTAAGCCTCTGGCAGCACTGATCTATATCTGTTAAATGGCAGTGTATGCAAAGCTGCACATATAGACTCTCCGCACTTCAAAATACTCAACCACCTCTAAGCACAGTTGCATATTATTATTGCGCCAACATACTTGGAATAACCCTTTAATAGAAATTACTTTGAAATAGAAGAAGCCAAATTTTGCGTATTATACATTTCCTCAAAGTACATAGCTCTTAAAATAATCACACATTTGGCAAAATATATTAATCGTTCTTGCATTACATGAATAAGTCTAGTATTTCAATCTACTCCATCTAACAGCACGTACCAAGGTAATATACTGTTCTTCACATGAGATTAGATCCTTATCTTTAAAAAACCTAGCACTAAAACCTAAACAGAGATTGTGTCTTAATCTTGTATAAATGTATTTTATTTTTATTTTTTATTATTACCATTTTATATTAAGCAAAATGTGGCCATATGGTACTCTTTTTTTTTTTTTTTTTTTTAAGTTAGTTATAAATACACATTAACATCTAGGTTTATATATATAAATATTTTGAATAAGCTTTAAAAACCTTTTTTTGAAAAGTATTTATGAGAAAATAAGTTTTGGGTTTCACTCTATGCTTATGCTGTGTTTTTTATATACAGAAGAAATGAAAAGAGTAGGGTTTTCTTTTTTAAACATAAATTAGTGACTTAAGCTGGACACCCCCTAAAAAAAATGCTAGTGTATAAGTGGAGAACCCACGCACAGTGTCTTCATCACATAAGCACCTGAATAATATAATGTATAACATAAAACAGTAAATGGGTGGTACTCTCCAATGGTTAACACTTATAAAATAAATGCCTATGCATACAAGCCTTGACTCGCAGTATTTTAAGGTGAAGTTTAACAGTGTAGACCTTCAAAGGGACACTCCGCTGCCCAAATACACAATTAAAAAAATGCTGTTTAGTAGATATACCCTAAATGAAAACATGCATCCATGTAATTATGCATTTTTTTATAAGGGGTATATCTAAAAGCAGCTTGCGAAAGCTAGAATCCTCTTGTCTGCGGTCTTTGCAATCCTTCGCCTTCTAATCAGAGTTTCTTGGGCGTTCCAATCATATACTGTCAGGCTTGGCAAGCCCTCCTCTGCTGACCAGACCCAGACTTTCTATGGCTGTCCAATCACAGACTTGCCAATGCAGCTCAATTAAAAGTCTTTGTAAGGCAGGTGCTCTGAGCAATTGTTGCCTCTTGAGTTTAGCTCTAGCCAACGAAATCTGGAAATAACAGGACCAGTTGTCTTCTTGAAAGGTAGTGTAACCAGGTTACCTTATAAAAGTTTACATTTTTTGTATTGAAATCTGCACTTTTTACACACAGGCTAAAGTGCTTTAGGTGTCTTGAGTGTCTCTTTAAGTTTCCTTCAGCTGAAACGCGTTGGGTGAGAGGCTCTGTCTGATTGTGCCTGCACACTACACTGTGTGCTTTGTTTGAACCGTCTTATAGGGCTCTGTTTAATGTTAGTGTGTTTTTGTGGATCTAAGCTGTGAATAAATTGTGATACAGTTTTATACTTTTTATAATTTTTGTCTCTTATAAGGAAAGGTATATTCCGCATTTAAGTCAGATGCATCTTATAAAAGATATAAGGAAACAAATAATGCGTGCAAAAAGGCAATTAGACTTGCTAAACTTCAAAATGAAAAAATGATAGCTAAAGAGAGCAAAACCAACCCCAAAGCATTTTTAAGTACATAAATTCTAAAAAAATAAAAAATGAAAGTGTAGGTACACTAAAAACTGAAACGGGGGTGTTAGTTAATGAAGACCAGGAAAAGGCAGGAATTTTAAATAACTATTTCTCCTCCGTATATATTAAGGAAGAACCCATGGCAACAGATGTGCAAATGATTGCTACTAAAAACTTGCAGAATAATTGTAATTGGTTAACTCAAAACAAGGTGCTGCAGCAACTAAAGAAAGTTAATATAAACAAAGCTCCAGGGCCTAACGGTATCCATCCATGTGTACTTAAGGAACTAAGTGTAGAAATAAGTGAACCTCTGTTTTTAATCTTTCAAGATTCTTTTCTTTCAGGAAGTGTTCCGGAGGATTGGAGGAAGGCAGATGTGGTTCCTATATTCAAAAAGGGTTCAAAATCCTTGCCTGGAACTTATAGACCTGTGAGCTTAACTTCTGTGGCTGGTAAAATATTTGAAAGGTTATTAAGGGATAATATTCAAGAATTCCTTGAGAAGAACATGGTTATCAGCAGAAATCAGCACGGTTTTATGAAGCACAGGTCATGTCAAACTAACTTGATTGTGTTCTATGAAGAATTAAGCAGAAGTATAGATCAGGGTGTTGCAGTGGATGTGATCTATTTGGATTTTGCCAAGGCATTTGTTACAGTTCCACACAATAGATTAGTGTTCAAACTCAAGGAAATCGGTCTAGATGAAAATGCTTGTTCTTGGGTAGAACATTGGCTTAAAAACAGAGTACAAAGAGTTGTCGTTAATGGTAAATTTTCAAGCTGGACAAAGGTGGCAAGTGGTGTCCCTCAGGGGTCTGTTCTGGGACCCCTTCTATTTAACATGTTTATAAATGATCTTGAAGACAGCATTGAAAGTCATGTTTCAGTGTTTGCAGATGACACAAAACTTTGTAAAATAATACAATGTGAGCAAGATATTACTTTGCTGCAGAGGGATTTAGATAGACTGGGGGACTGGGCACTCAAATGGCAGATGAAATTTAATGTTGAAAAATGCAAAGTTATGCACTTCAGCGTAAAGAATACACAAGCAACGTATACCATTAATGGAAGTGAATTAGGGATACCAACACACGAAAAGGACTTGGGAATTGTTATAGACAACAAACTATGCAACAATGTGCAATGTCAATCAGCAGTGGCCAAGGCCAGTAAGGTATTGTCATGCATTAAAAAGGGCATTCATTCTCGGGACGAGAATATCATTTTGCCTCTTTATAAATCACTGGTAAGACCACATATTGAATATGCTGTGCAATTTGGGGCACCTGTTCTAAAGAAGGATATTATGGCACTAGAAAAAGTGCAGAGGCGGGCTACAAAATTAATAAAAGGAATGGAACAGATCAGTTATGAAGAACGGTTAACAAATTTAAACCTATTTAGTTTAGAAAAACGTCGCCTGAGAGGGGATATAATAACATTATACAAATATATTCGGGGCCAATACAAACCATTGTGTGGAAATCTATTCACAAACCGGACTTTACATAGGACATGAGGCCATGCGTTTAGACTGGAAGAAAGAAGATTTTGTCTAAGGCAAAGGAAAGGTTTTTTTACTGTAAGAACAATCAGGATGTGGAATTCTCTGCCTGAAGAAGTGGTTTTATCAGAGTCCGTACAGATGTTCAAACAGCTACTAGATGCATACTTGCAAAAACAGAATATTCAAGGATATAATCTTTCAATGTAGGGTAATAACTGCTTGATCCAAGGATAAATCTGACTGCCATTCTGGGGTCAAGAAGGAATTTTTTTCCTAGCTTGTTGCAAAGTTGTGCTTCAAACTTTTTTTTTTCCTTCTTTTGGATCAACAGCAAAAAAACAAATGTGAGGAAGGCTGAACTTGATGGACGCAAGTCTCTTTTCAGCTATGTAACTATGTAACTCCTGAGAGCCTGCATTATACAATAGTGCCTTTCAAGCTACACCCCTGTTATTATTCCATATCTCTGTACACAAATTGCGCTTTCAAATACTGTGAATCATGGCTCTACAGTGTTTAGCTTGGGCCCTTTTCCTTAGCCACATTGATATACTAGTTAAGTGGTTCCCAACCCAGTCCTCATGGACAACCAACAGTCCAGGAGTTAGGTATTTCCCTTTTTTTTTTGTATATCTGTTTTTTATTTATGTTGTCAAAGTTGAGAAAAAGTAGGACTCGCAGGTCTCAGAAGACATATTACGATCTACAACAGTATGAGCATCATTCATTAGCATTGGTAGCAGAACGTGCGGGTATACTCTCGGGCTCGCGTTTACATAGGCGTTAACCTAATCGTGGGCGTTGGAGCGGGAGACTTTCCAGTCTCTGTTCAGGTCTTCTGTTGCTGTGTATGTGTCAGGGTTATTCGAGAGTGTGTGGGTGGTCTGTTACCCTTTGTTTAGTGCGTTGTTTTGGCTCGTGGGAGTTAGCATTTTTTCCCCTGTTGGTTATGGGCCTTAGCTTGTATGTAGCCTACTGTGTATGAGAGCGTTATGCCGATGTCTGAGTGTGCTTGAGTCATTGTTTCGTGTGGGCTATGTCATCTACTCAGCATGTTGCCGCATTTTGTCTGGTGTGCCAGTTCTCGTCATTATGGATGTGCTCAGTCTGTCCCTTCTTTTTTGTTTGTTTGTTTTCTTTTATTTGGTTTCCTCCCTGTTTCGCTTTTTGTAGTCTCCGTCTCCTTAGCCTAGTCTTCCGTCAAGCCTCGTGGTCGTTTGCTGGTGTCCGTCTGTTTATGGTAGCATTAGTGTGTGTGGGCCTGATTTCGCGTTTTGTCGTGTGCCCGTAGTCCTATCGTATGGTGTCGTGTCTGCTTCATCTGTATATCTTGTCGTTTGTTTCATGTCTCCTTACTACTCATCCTTTTCCGTTGACCTGTTATGTGGTTTAGTAAGAGCTTTTTTTATTATTAATATTTTTTTTCCGTGTCTGTAGTTGTTCATATTATTTATTTATTTATCATGTATTTATTTTTATAGATATATGTAGACTTTTTTTTTTTGCTTCTATGTCTTTGGTCGCTCAGTGCGTGTTTCTTGTGTGTGTTGCATCTTTGTGTGCTCCATGGTTGTTGTGTTTGTCATGTGTCCTCCACTTTGGAGTTCGTGTCTCCCTGCTCTAGTCATGTTTCATATCTGCTTCAAGTGTAAGTAGCTCCCATTTCTTATTTACCTTTATGTTATGTGTGTGTGGAGATCTTCTCCCCTTGAGGGGAGGGAGGGGGCAGGGGGGGAGGTTGAAGGGGGGTGGGGAAGGAGGAGGGAGGGAAGGAGGGTGTCTGTCTCTCCCCGTGACGCGTCCGAGCCCCCTCCTATGCTCATTCCGGCTCTTCCAGTTGGGTGCACTCTTATTGTGTCATGTCTTAAGCGATATACAATATCCAGGGTGTCCATAATTCTGTGTGTTTATCCTCCTTACCTATTGTTCCTGCTATTTTGGCTTCCGCCCTTCTTATGTCTTCAACTTTATTCTTCCATTGTTCTATTGTGGGTATTTGTTCTTTCCTCCAGTGCACTGGGATTAGGGATTTAGCCGCATTTAGCAGGTATCTCAGGATTTACTTTTTGTAAGAGGGTATGGGTCGTTCTGTGTGGTGTATGAGGGCAGGCCCCATTGTCAGCTCTGTAGGGTATCCTAGGATGTGTCCTATTTCCTGTTCAATGTTCTCCCAGTACGGTTTTATTTTATCACAGTCCCACCAGATGTGCTTCAAGGTTCCGGGGCCGTTTCCGCATCTCCAGCAGATGTTCGGATGGTCGGTGTGTAGCGGTTAATCAGGGAGGGTGTGCGATACAAGTGTGTGAGAAGCTTGTAGTTTACTTCCTGGTAGTGGGAGCTAGTGGAGCTTTTGTGTTGCAGTATTAGGATCTTTTCCCACTGGATATCCTCAAAGGATTCCTCCGTCCATTCCTCCCACTGCCTTTTGTATAAGGTGTTTTCTGTTCTGTGTCCTGTCAGTATGCTTTGATATATCATGGAGACCCTCCCTTCTGTCTCCGATGTCTGTGTGCATAGGTTCTCGAACCATGTGAGGTCCCTATGTATTTGGCATTGCCTTCTCTCAGGCTGTTTAGGGCTCTGGTGAGGTGTGATACGAGGGCGTGTCTGAATTTCTTCAGATATTCCACCGGGAAACCGTCTGGTCCCGGTGCTTTCCCTGTTTTCACTTCTTTTAGTGCTAGTCGGATTTCCCCTTCCATGATTGGTGCTTCAAGTTCCTCTGCTTCTTCCGGCGTGAGGGCTTTTGGTTGGAAGTTCCCCAGGTATTCTATCGTGTCCCTCTGTTTTGTGTCTTGTGGCAAACCTCCTTCATCGTCATTTATATTGTATAGTTGTGTGGAACCTTTTAAATTCATCTGTGATTTCGTAGTGCATGTACCTGTGCCCTGCCCTGTGTGTCTCTCAGCATCTGTGCTAGTAGTTTGCCTCCCTTGTTGGCGTGCATATAGAAGAATGCACGTGATCGCTGTATTGTTTTCGCATATCTGCGTTCGAGAAGCTCTGCCAGCTGCCTCCTGGTCGCTATCAGGGTTCTGTAGGTCTGTTCTTGTTGATCTAGCTTGTGTGTTTCCAGATTGGATATTTGTCGTGCAAGCTCCCTGATTTGCTGACCGGTCTCCTTCTTTCGTTGGGTAGCCATGCGGATAAGGTGGCCTCTGAGCACACTTTTATGAGCTTCCCATATCGACATGGGTGATATGTCGTCGGTTCTGTTCTCTTCAAAGTACTGATTCACGTGTTCTGCAATCTTCTCCTTCGTCACCGCGTCCACCAACAAGGAATCGTTTAGCCGCCACGCTGTTCTAGTCGGTCTGAACAGGGGTGATGCCATGGTCGCCTGTGCAGTGATGTGGTCCGAACACATCGTGGTGAGGATGTCCGTTCTCTGTACGTACGTGAGTCCCTCTTGTTGCACCAGGATATAATCAATTCTGGAGTATCTGTTGTGGACGGTGGAGTAGTACGTGTAGTCCCTTCCCTCTGGATTGAATGCCCTCCACGTATCCACCAGCCTCAAGTCCCTGAGGGCTTTGTGTATCGTCTTTATTGTCGCTGCTGGTACACTGCTATGGCCCCTGGAGGTGTCTATCCTTGGATCCAGGGGGACATTAAGATCACCTCCCAGTACAAGGGTTCCCTCCGTGAATCGGGATAACTTCGTCAGTGTTCTCCTGAGAAAGCTGGCTTGGCCACTGTTGGGCGTGTATACTGTGGCGAAAGTATACACCTTCTGCGCTCTCACCCTTGATGAAGAGGAATCTACCTCCTGTGTCTGTTAGCGCGTCCGTTGGTGTGAATTGCAGGTGTGATGCCAGAAGGATTGCCGTTCCCGCTTTACGTGCCGTTGGGTGGTTACAATAGTAATTCGTTGGAAATGTTTTGTCCTTTAATAGTTTGTTTGTATCTGGTCTGAGATGTGTTTCTTGGAGCATGGCTACTGACACATGTTGTTGTTTGCGACTGCGCAGAAGGTGCAACCTTTTTTCTGTAATGTTAAGTCCTCTACAGTTTTGAGAGTGCACCACTAAGGGTGACGGTGTATACGCCATTTGTGTGTTCTCCGCGTTACCGAGCGGGTCAGTCCCACCGTCTCTGACCTCAGAACCGAGAGGGCGTCACGTGTTCTCTCCCAGGGTGCGATAGGTTTAAGGGTAGTATGGGACGGTGTTCGTGTGTGGTGTTTCCTGTCGTGTGTTGCTAAGAGTTGGGTGTGGTTGTTTACCACCTCGTTGTGTCTAAAGGTCGGACGTGTCTATTCTCCTCTCCCTCTATTGCCATGCGTGTGTTAGATCAAGTGATGTTCGATTGTATTCCAGCCCCCAATATGGGAAGGCACCGTGTAACTGGGTAGATAGTCAGAGCTGTACCGCTGGTCTCTATTTCCGGCTGGGCTTCGGCAGTGGGTCTCCCAATGGTTAGTCTACACGGGTATTGTGTCAGGTAGTGGCCTGTACCTTGTAGTGTGTTCTAAATCTAGTTATGTGACGTGGGTCTTCATTCCCACTGTATGTGTAGTTAAGTGGGTGCACCATGCTGTACAGTATGAGTGGCTTATGTTGTAACCTTGTCGATGGGGTAATATTCGCGTTCGTCTTGACCTAAACCTAGGTCTGCTTTCCATATTGTCAGGATCGGGACAGGGATCCAACACGCAGAGTACAAAGAGTGGAAAGGTACGTATACCGGGCCTTAGAATGGCCGGACTAACGTACCGAGAGTAATAGAGAATAGTCAGAGACAAGCCGAGGTCGAGGGAACGAGAAGACAGATAAGCGAGAGACAAGCCGGGTCAAGGGATAACGGAGATAAGCAGGGTAGTACAACAAGCCGAGTCAAAACCAATAGAGCAAACTAGAATACCAGAGCACTGAGTGACTAGACAAGCTAGAACCACGACAAGGCAATGAGCTGAAGTGAGAAGTACGCTTAAATACCCTGGCTCCGGATGGTAGACACGCCTCTGACAAGTTCCGATTGGATATCGGACACTTGAGTGGCAGGTCGCTCGTGATAGCGTCATGACGTCACGTATTGAGCGTACCGCTAGAAAAGGACGTGGATTCCTCGCGGTCGGTGTTTAAGTGACTGGATGAACCGCGAGGAACGAAGGAAACAGCTTGTTTGGACGGATAAACTACTAAGTCTCTACCTCTTTTAGAGGTAGAGACCTCAGGTACCCTGACAGTACCCCCCCTCTCAGATACGCCCACCGGGCGGAAGGAACCGGGACGAGATGGAAAGCGGAGGTGAAATGCTCTGCGAAGGCGAGAAGCATGAACGTCCTCCTGAGGTACCCAACTCCTCTCCTCAGGACCATATCCCCTCCAGTTGACCAGATATTGCAATTTTCCCCTTGAAATTCTGGAATCAATGATGGAGCTGACCTCGTACTCCTCCCGACCCTCCACCTGAACAGGACGAGGTGAGGAAACCTTAGAGGAGAATTTGTTGCAAATTAGAGGTTTCAACAAGGAGACATGAAAAGAGTTAGGAATGCTTAAGGCAGGTGGCAGAGCAAGGCGATACGCAACCGGGTTGATACGAGTGAGAACCCTGTAAGGACCTATGTAGCGAGGAGCAAATTTCATAGATGGAACTTTTAGGCGAATATTCTTAGTGCTCAGCCACACCCTATCCCCAGGAACGAAGACCGGAGCCGCTCTTCTATGCTTGTCAGCGTGTCTCTTGAACAACGAGGAATTATGTAACAGAATTTGCCGAGTCTGATCCCATAATTTCTTCAGGTTGGCGACATGATCATCAACCGACGGTATCCCCTGAGAAGAGGAAACCGAAGGAAAAATTGAAGGATGAAAGCCATAGTTCATGAAGAAAGGGCTAGAGCGAGTTGAATCACAAACAAGGTTATTGTGTGCGAACTCCGCCCAAGGGATCAAACCGACCCAATCGTCCTGGTGTTCGGAAACAAAGCAACGTAGATACTGCTCGATCTTTTGATTGGTGCGTTCAGCAGCTCCGTTAGACTGAGGGTGATAGGCAGAGGAGAAGTTCAATTTGATTCCCATTTGAGAACAAAAGGATCTCCAGAAACGTGAGATAAATTGAGAACCTCTATCAGAAACAATCTCCGAAGGAATCCCATGTAGGCGAAAAACTTCTCTCGCAAAAATCTCTGCCAATTCAGGAGAAGTCGGAAGTTTAGGTAATGGCACGAAATGGGCCATCTTTGTAAATCTATCCACCACCGTGAGAATAACAGTCTGTCTCTTGGAAGCAGGTAAATCTACGATAAAGTCTATGGACAAACAGGACCAAGGTTTCTCAGGAATGTCCAAGGGGTGTAACAGGCCACAAGGGGATGTATGAGGTTGCTTAGTCTTGGCACAAGTCTCACAAGCTGCGACGAACTCCTCAATATCTTTTCGTAGTGAAGGCCACCAGAAATCTTTGGATATCAGAGAGTATGTCTTGCGAATACCAGGATGTCCAGCTACTTTACTTTCGTGAAAACATTGTAAGAGTTCCAGTTGGAGTTCAGGAGGGACAAAGTTTCTTCCCTCAGGAGTGTTTCCGGGTGCCAGATGTTGTGACTTCAAGATCTGGTCAAGTAGCGGAGAATGGATCTTGAGACTGGTATTAGCAATAATATTGCATTTGGGTACAATGGAGGACAAAAGTGGTTCGACTGAAGCAGACGGCTCATATTGGCGAGATAGCGCATCGGCTTTAGAATTTTTTGACCCAGGTCTGTAAGTCAGAACGTAATTGAAATGGGTAAGAAATAACGACCAACGAGCCTGCCTGGAGGACAAACGCTTGGCCTCTCCGATATAAGACAAATTTTTGTGGTCCGTTAGAATGGTAACAGGATGTAATGTACCTTCCAATAAATGTCTCCACTCTTTCAAAGCCTTGATAACCGCTAGTAATTCTCTGTCACCAATGTCATATCTGCTCTCTGTACCAGACAATTTTTTAGAGAAAAATCCACATGGATGTAATGGTTTATCAACACCCAACCTTTGAGATAGGACAGCACCTAAACCAGTCTCTGATGCGTCTACCTCAAGTAGAAAAGGCAGGGAAGTGTCGGGGTGAACTAAAATTGGAGCGGAAGCGAAAAGCTCCTTGAGAGTTTTGAACGCAAGAAGGGCTTCAGTAGTCCAATTCTTAGTATCAGCCCCCTGTTTGGTCATATTGGTGATAGGTGCGATAATTGAAGAATAACCCTTAATAAAGCGCCTATAATAATTAGAAAAACCAATAAATCTCTGTATGGCTTTAAGACCTTTGGGTAAAGGCCACTCTAGAATGGACTGGAGCTTATCCGGATCCATCTTAAATCCCTCCCCCGAGATCACATAGCCGAGAAAGGTTACCTGGGTTTGATCAAAGCTACATTTCTCCAACTTGCAGTACAAGCCATGTTGAAGAAGCTTGTGCAAAACCCTCCTGACTTGCTTGTGATGAGTCTCAATCTCACTAGAATGTATGAGTATATCATCTAGGTATACAATGACGCAATCTTGCTGAAATTCCCTAAGAACCTCATTTATCAGATCCTGGAATACAGCTGGTGCATTGCATAACCCAAAAGGCATGACTGTATATTCATAGTGGCCATATCGAGTATTGAATGCCGTCATCCACTCATGTCCCTGCTGGATTCTCACCAAGTTATATGCCCCTCTGAGATCCAATTTGGTGAAAATTGTAGAGCCCTTCAAACGATCGAAGAGTTCGGTGATCAAGGGAATCGGGTAGGCATTTTTAATGGTTATCTTATTTAGGCCTCGATAATCAATACAAGGTCTTAAAGAACCATCCTTCTTTTTAACAAAAAAAAATCCAGCCCCGGCAGGAGAGGAGGACCTCCTAATGAATCCCTTGTCTAAATTTTCGTGAATATACTCCTCTAGAACTGAGTTCTCTTTCGTAGATAACGGGTATACATGACCTCTGGGCGGCATGGTACCAGGGAGTAGGTTAATTTTGCAATCAAAGGACCTGTGTGGGGGTAAGGTATCGGCTTTCTTTTTGTCAAACACTGCCTTTAAATCTAGATACTGAGACGGAATTTGTGTCTCTGTAGGATTGTCAGAGTTAGTCGAGGTGTTGGTTAAGCAGAGAGGTGAGACCTTCCGCAAGCATTTCTCTTGACAATTCTGTCCCCATGAAACTATCTCCCCTGACTCCCAATTAATAATAGGGTTATGTCTCCTCAACCAGGAGTACCCCAGGACTATGGGAATAGACGGAGAAGAAATGAGCAGTAAGGATATGTCCTCTCTATGTAGGATGCCAGCAGTTAAGTTAATCGGTATGGTCTCACGGAAAATGACAGGCTCAAGTAACGGTCTACCATCGATGGCCTCAACAGCCAGTGGTGTCTCTTTTAACTGGGATGGAATAGCATGCTTGGCAGCAAAACCCTGATCTATAAAGCTCTCAGCAGCTCCAGAATCGATTAGTGCCATAGTCTTGACTACTCCCTTTTCCCATTTTAAAGAAACAGGTAGCAGAAGCCTGTGATCTTTATAATTGTGTATAGAGGACAAAATAGAAACACCCAAGGCCTGTCCTCTAGAGAAACTTAGGTGCGAGCGTTTCCCGAACGATTAGGACAATTTAGGCGTAAATGACCTCTGACTCCACAATACATACATAAACCCTCCCTTCTTCTGTACTGTCTCTCTCTCTCTGTGAGATGAGTACTGCCTATCTGCATAGGTTCAGAAATGCGTAAGTCCTCGAACTCAGAATTTTGAAAGGTAGGCGCTAGTTTAAAGGAGGGTCTACGGGTCCTATCTCGAGTGTTCTGCCTCTCTCTTAGGCGTTCATCAATACGAGATATAAAGGAAATTAAATCCTCCAAATTCTCAGGGAGTTCTCTAGTAGCAACCTCGTCAAGAATTACATCTGATAACCCATTCAGAAACACATCTATATAAGCCTGTTCGTTCCACTTAACTTCTGCCGCCAAGGACCTGAACTCTAGTGCATAATCCACTAGTGTTCGATCGTCCTGTCTAAGGCGCAACAGTAATCTAGCTGCATTGACCTTTCTACCAGGAGGGTCAAAAGTTCTTCTAAACGCAGCTACAAAGGCATTATAATTATAGACTAGTGGATTATCATTCTCCCATAAAGGATTGGCCCATCTCAGAGCTTTCTCAATGAGTAAAGTAATAACAAATCCAACCTTCGCTCTATCTGTAGGATAAGAGCGGGGTTGTAATTCGAAATGGATGCTAATCTGGTTCAGAAAGCCACGACACTTTTCCGGTGACCCGCCATAACGTACTGGTGGGGTAATACGGGAAGAAGCACCTACAGTGGCTACCTCTAGACCTGAGACTGCAGGAGAAATAGAAGGAGTACGTGTCTCCTCAGGTGGGTTACTAGCACGAGACAAAAGTGCCTGTAGTGCTAGAGCCATCTGATCCATCCTATGCTCCATGGCGTCAAACCTGGGATCAGAAGAACCAAGCTGACTGTTTGTACCTGCAGGATCCATTGGCCCTGTCGTAATGTCAGGATCGGGACAGGGATCCAACACGCAGAGTACAAAGAGTGGAAAGGTACGTATACCGGGCCTTAGAATGGCCGGACTAACGTACCGAGAGTAATAGAGAATAGTCAGAGACAAGCCGAGGTCGAGGGAACGAGAAGACAGATAAGCGAGAGACAAGCCGGGTCAAGGGATAACGGAGATAAGCAGGGTAGTACAACAAGCCGAGTCAAAACCAATAGAGCAAACTAGAATACCAGAGCACTGAGTGACTAGACAAGCTAGAACCACGACAGGGCAATGAGCTGAAGTGAGAAGTACGCTTAAATACCCTGGCTCCGGATGGTAGACACGCCTCTGACAAGTACCGATTGGATATCGGACACTTGAGTGGCAGGTCGCTCGTGATAGCGGCATGACGTCACGTATTGAGCGTACCGCTAGAAAAGGACGTGGATTCCTCGCGGTCGGTGTTTAAGTGACTGGATGAACCGCGAGGAACGAAGGAAACAGCTCGTTTGGACGGATAAACTACTAAGTCTCTACCTCTTTTAGAGGTAGAGACCTCAGGTACCCTGACACATATGCAGCGAGCGTGTTGTGTCATCTCCCTTAATTCCTGTCGGTTGTCTTGTATGTGGTGAGGTTCGGGATGCTGTCTCATCCAAGGGGGTGGGTCCCATGGGGACTGGGTCGGGTGGCGGATCCAAGCCAACGGCTCCTAAGTATCTACATTAGTATTCAGGGGTTTGGGGGTGCTCTGTGGAGTTTCTATAGGCCATTGGGCATGGTTTTGGTCTGGTTTGTGATTGTGTATAGATTGTGCTGTCCTGCTCCTTAAGGCTTTCTGCAGGGCAGTAAGGGTATCAGTGCTGTCTGGGCATTTCATGTTGTGAGTGCCGTTGCGATCTGTGGTATGTGTAATGAGTATACTCCTCCGTATTGCGTCCTGCTGTACTCTGTCTCAGCCTGTTGCGTTCCCATCCCTCCTCCCCATCCCTATCAAGTTGCTATGAGACAGGGCTGTGTCATTATACATATATATAGATACACATATATAATTTTTTTTGGGGGGGTGTGGGGAGGGGGGGGCATGTATTCTTAGATATTTTTAATTATATTGAGTATATTTATATTGAATATATGGAGCATATTGAATATGAGAAGGGGGGCGTTGTTGTGTGTCTCCTGTCTCCCCTCTCTTCCATGTTCCCAACTGCCTCCCCGTTTCACCCTCCCCCTCCCCCTGCCACTTGTTTCCGGGTCCCCCGTCTTCCCCCCCTCACCCACCAGGGGTAGCGTGATGACCACTTTCAGTTTCCTCAATCCCTGCCTCTCCCCCCCCCCCGGCACAATCCCCATGTATGTGCCCATTGTCTATCAGCCTGTGCTTATGATCAGTGTCCAAGTGTCATGCTCACGTCTCCTGTATCTCCTCATCCGAGTGCAGCGCTTCATGCTCAAAACTTTTAGTCCCCTGCCTTCTTCGCGTACCCTTTTTCTCCCCCCTCCCCAATTTACGGTAATTCCCAGATGTTTCCCATGGATGCAACTTAGTGGCTTTCTCCCTTGGGGATGTACCGGCCCCATAGTACTAGGCATTGTGGTGTGTCCGTAGCGTTACTGCCACCTTTAGTTCAGGTGGTTGCGGGCCTAGTCAGGCAGTGTTGCCATCTGCAAGTGGTTTGGGCAGGGTATGCGTCGTGGGGATGTGTGTCAATGTCTTTAGCGGTACGTGTCTAAATTTGACTTTTACTTATCTGTATGTCCTTTGTGTCCTTTGTCCGTCCTTTGTCATCTGCGGGAGATTCTTCACAGTCGCTGTGCTGCATTGTGGCTGTAATCTTCTGTCGTGCGGCCTCTTGCTCTCCGGGCTGTGGTTGGTGTCTGCGGGCTAGGTGTCCTTGCGGCGAGTCCTCTCTGCGGCGTCTCGGGGCCCTTGGTGCTGGCTGGTTGTTTCTCTGCTCTAGCGAGCCCAAGACCCAGTCTGCCACCTCTGTGTTTGGCAGGCCCATGGTTCGTAGAAAAGTCGGCACCTCATCGGGCCAGCGCAGGTATTTCCATTCATTATTGTGTTTGGCTGTTAGGCAGAAGGGAAAGCCCTATTTATACGGGATATTGCGGCTTCTTAGCAGTTGCGTTACTGGTCTCAGGGCTTTTCTTTCCTCTAGTGTGACTGGCGACAGGTCGTGGTACAGGGTTATTTCTGAGCTACCGAACCGCCACGTTGGTTTGGTTCTGGCTTTCGCCATGATGAGCTTTTTCATTTCGTCTTCCATTCTGGGTCTCAGGGCTGTGTGTGCCCGGTCGAACTCAAACCTCTGTGGAGCGTCCGGTCCCAGAATTTCCCTGAAAAGGGCCATGAGGGTTGCTGTTACATCCTCTGCACCTGGGGCCTCTGGTAAATTGCGGATCCATATGTTTGCTCTGCGCCCTCTGTTGTCCAGATCTTCTGTCTGTCTTCTCAGTTGCAGGAGCATCGTGCCCTGTTTAGTTATTGCTGTGTTGGTAGCCTCTAATCTGTTTACCGTTGTCTGATTTGTGGCTTCTAGGGCTTGTAAGCGGCCATCTTGTGCTGCAATATCGCGCTGTATAGTGGCCACCTCTGACCTGATTGCCTCTTGTAGATTAGCAGATAACGCCTGGAGGTCTGATTTCGTGACCATCACTTCAGTGAGGGCCCTGATGTCAGCTCTGATATCTGTCAAGGAGGGACCCTGCGCCTCGGATGTCCGCGGCGTTGCAGCCTGGCCGTCGGCCATCTTGGATCCATGTTTGTATGGCCGGGGTCTGGAGGTAGCCGTCCAGTGTGCCCACGTGTTGCTGCTGCTGCGACCGTCCCTCTGCTGGGTGGGAGTCCGGCCGTTCGTTGCGTCCCATCTTGTAGGTTAGCTCGGTTAAGGTGCGCTGTTTAGGGCTGAGCGGGACGGAGCTCCTCGATCAGGCAGCCATCTCCTTCGGCGTCCAGACCATGCCCCCTGTCACAACAGGCGCCACAACTCTCGCCAAAACTTGGTATTTCCCTTTTTTTATTCAAATGGAAATACTGACAAAATCTAAACTGTTGGTGGTCCACAAGGTAGGAGTTGGAGACCACTGTTAAATCTACTCTAATCTTTCACCTTCAGACTTATCTTAGACTTAGTGCAACTAGATAGGAATATACAATCTTAAAACAGTTACAGTGAGGGGGAAAAGTATTTGATCTCCTGCTTATTTTTAACGTTTGCCCACTGACAAAAAAATGATCAGTCTATAATTTAATGGTAGGTGTATTTTAACAGTGAGAGACAGAATAACAAAAAAAAATCCAGAAAAATGCATGTCAAAAAAGTTATAAATTGATTTGCATGTAAATGAGTGAAATAAGTATTTGATTCCCTATCAATCATCAAGTTTTCTTGCTCCCAGATGTCTTTTATACAGGTAATGAGCTGAGATTAGGAGCACTTTCTTAAAGGGGGTGCTCCTAATCTCAGCTTGTTACCTGTATAAAAGACACCTGTTCACAGAAGCAATCAATCAAGCAGATTCCAAACTCTCCACCATGGCCAAGACCAAAGAGCTGTCCAAGGATATCAGGGACAAGATTGTAGAGCTACACAATGCTGGAATGGGCTACAAGACCAGTGCCAAGCAGCTTGGCGAGAAGGGGACAACAGTTGGTGCGATTATTTGCAAATGGAAGAAATACAAAATAACTGTCAGTCTCCCTCGGTCTTGTGCTCCATGCAAGATCTCACTTCGTGCAGTTTCAATGATCATGAGAACAGTGAAGAATCAACCCAGAACTACACGGTAGTTAATGATCTCAAGGCAGCTGGGACCATAGTCACCAAAAACTATTGGTAACACACTACGCCGTAAAGGACTGAAATTCTGCAGTGCCCGCAAGGTCCCCCTGCTCAAGAAAGCACATGTACAGGCCCGTCTAAAGTTTTTCAATGAACATCTGAAGGATTCAGAGGAGAACTGGGTGAAAGTGTTGCGGTCAGATGAGACCAAAATTGTGCTTTTTGTCATCAACTCGGCTCACCGTGTTTGGAGGAGGAGGAATGCTGCCTATGCCCCCACGAACACCATCCCCATCGTCAAACATGGAGGTGGAAACATTATGCTTTGGGGGTGTTTTTATGCTAAGGGGATAGCGCAACTGCACCACATCAAAGGGACGAAGGACGGGGCCATGTACCGTCAAATCTTCGGTGAGAATCTTCTTCCCTCAAATAGGGCATTGAAAATGGG
This sequence comes from Pelobates fuscus, assembly GCF_036172605.1. Classification (NCBI taxonomy): domain Eukaryota; kingdom Metazoa; phylum Chordata; class Amphibia; order Anura; family Pelobatidae; genus Pelobates; species Pelobates fuscus. Next base: position 78,854,403 of record NC_086326.1, on the reverse strand, counting down.
TCGTGGATGGGTATTTCAGCATGACAATGACCCAAAACACACAGCCAGGGCAATAAAGGAGTGGCTCAAGAAGAAGCACATTAAGGTCCTGGAGTGGCCTAGCCAGTCTCCAGACCTTAATCCCATAGAAAATCCGTGGTGGGAGATGAAGGTTCGAGTTACCAAACGTCGGCCTTAAAACCTTAATGACTTGGAGAGGTTCTGCAAAGAGGAGTGGGCCAAAATCCCTCCTGAGATGTGTGCAAACCTGGTGGCCAACTACAAGAAACGTCTGACCTCTGTGATTGACAACAAGGGTTTTGACACCAAGTACTAAGTTGAAGGGGTAAAATACTTATTTCACTCATTGACATGCAAATCAATTCATAACTTTTTTGACATGCGTTTTTCTGGATTTGATTTGAAGGAGTACTCGAACATTCATATCTCTGAGCTCTGAACTCTGGGCATCCTTCACCAACAGACATCTTTAGGGTCTTTAAGATTTGTGCTACTATCATGATATAACCATTAAAATATAAATGATTTTCTCACCCTTCCTGAGTGGTATATTTATTCATCATTCTCTCGCCTTCTACCAGAGGCCTGGGAGTCTGAGGGTCCCGAGCAGTAGCTTAGCTGTTCCTGATCACATGACACGTCTGGACGAATCACGTTGACGTCATGACGTCAGGAAAACCGGAAGACACCCGATCGCCATCTTGGAATCCCGGATGAGGAAAAATGTGCTGAAAAATTCGAAAAATTCGAAGAGAACTGGGGGCTCTCAAAGTATTTTTATACTATTGATGTAAATGTTTATATAGTTTATGATGCACAATTAGGGTTATAATGTTGGATAATAATGTTTTTAGTAGATTGTATGAATTTGTATTAATTTGACCTTCCCAATATGGCGGAGGCAAGTCGGAAGGACCATATATGGTCCTCCAACCAATCATGTGTTTAGGATTGTTTAATTAATTCATGTGTATAAAACAGAATGAAATGTAACTTATGGTTTATGCACCTGAGGAAGACCTGTCACGGTCGAAACGCGTTGTGCCTTTGCTCTTATTGATTTTTAACCAGTAAAACCTTTTTTACTTTATTTTATTCTGCTGTTGTCCTTTGTGGGGAGAGAAAGTGCCTTATCACCAAGAACCAGTGGAGATAGCTTGAATAAGCTCATTATTCACATGCCTTTACAGCCAGAGCCTGCTTCCTAAGGCTCTGCAGATCGTGAGTGACCCATTACCTTTGTTTTCACTCTGCTTATTAAGTGTAACAGTATTATACTACTATGCTTTTTTCTTGAATTCTAGGTCAAAATCAGGATTCACTGAATATAAGTATAATCTGTTTATTATTTATTTTCTCTTGCACCTCCCAAAATCCAATTTGCTATTAAAATATAAATGATTTTCTCACCCTTCCTGGGTGGTATATTTATTCATCATTCTCTCGCCTTCTACCAGAGGCCTGGGAGTCTGAGGGTCCCGAGCAGTAGCTTAGCTGTTCCTAGAACTGCCCTTTTCTGGACAGCGATTCCAGATGTCCCACCTGGAACCTGTTGAAGCCACTCCCCCAACTTGAGAGTCACAGCCCGAGTGTTCCTATCGCAACTGGGAATGCTACTGCCTTCACATTCCCCATCCTTTCTAGCTCTTCTTTCAGTCCTTGGTATTTGTCCATCTTCTCATGTTCCTTCCTCTTGATGTTATAGTCACTGGGTATTGCCACATTCACTACAAATGCAGTCTTTTGTTCCTCGTCCATGACTACAATGTCAGGTTGGTTGGCCAGTACTTGCTTGTCTGTCTGGATACTGAAGTCCCATAGGATCTTAGCCCTGTCATTGTCAGCTACTGTTGGTGATATCTCTCATCTGGACTCAGGCAATTCCAGACCATATTCTGGGCAAAGAAATAGATATATATTTTAATACAATGCTTGCTTCTCATCCTCCATTTCATAAATACCTAACTTTAGTTTTATGCCTCTTACTTGTGATTGGGGTTATGCAGATTCTAATTTTACTCACATTTAATTTACCAGAAGCCCTTCAACCACAGAATACAGTTATACTAATAAGACATCACTGATAGATATTCCCTTCTCTGAACACATCTAATTGTAGTTTAGAGTATGCAACCTTTTGTTATAGTTTGCATTTTAACAATACGCTCTACAGCAGGATGCAACATAACAAAAATAAAACTATAACATAATATGTATTATGAAATTCAATCTTTGCTATTTAGAAGAAACCTTCATCTAATTTAGTAAAAACTTCTCTATTTAACTTAACATATGCATAAAATTGAAGGCAGAAGTTTCTTAACCTCATGTGTAAAGTCAAATTCCCCAATAAGAGCTTACTATTCACCCATAGACAAAATAAAATAAAAGCAAGACACACAAGCATTGGAGACTGATTTTAAAATTTATCATAACGAGCTTGACAATTAAAAATGTAATCTGGTGTCAACCCTACCTGTTTTTCTAGTAGACACTATGTATATGTAAGAGGGGAGGTTATAATGTGACTTAAATCCCCGACAGTGGTTGCAAGTGCTGGAGTTATTCACAAAAGAACAAGTAGTCTTTTATCTTCTGCTGCTAAAAGCTTATAGATTATTATAGAACAGAGATATCCCAGGGCTGCAAAGCTGTATCTTTGAAATTACACATACATTTAATTAATCAATAAAGTAAGAAGTTTGTGACACTCACAATTGCAGTATGAAGGCATCCAATATTTTATTTACAAAGCCTCAACTATTACACATTAGATGTTTAGTACTTGGTAATTGGCCGTTTTTCAGGATCCCACAAGCATTTCCAAGCTACCTAACATGTGTAACAACTATAAGTTATTATTTTTTACATAGTTACATACAGGGGCGGACTGACCGGTCGGGCACTTCAGACATGGTCCGAGGGCCCGGCCGGGATGGGGGCCCGCCGCCCCTTTAAATGCTGCAGCCGCCTGAGCGCTCTCTTAAGAGCCTCAGGCGGCTGCAGCTTCTCACCTCCCCTCCCCTGTAGCGTGGCCGAGCTGCTGTGCGGTCCGCGGTGCCCAGCCGGAGTGATAGGAAGGTGCACACTGAGTCCGGCCGGATACAGGAAACAGAAACTCCGGCCGGGCACCGCGGACCGCACAGCAGCTCGGCCACGCTACAGGGGAGGGGAGGTGAGAAGAAGGAGGGGGGTGAGAAGAAAGAGGGAGGGGGGGATGAGAAGAAAGAGGGAGGGGGGATGAGAAGAAAGAGGGAGGGAGGAGGGGGTGATAAGAAAGACGGAGGGAGGGGGGTGAGAAGAAAGAGGGAGGGAGGGGGGTGAGAAGAAAGAGGGGGGTGAGAAGAAAGAGGGAGGGGGGTAAGAAGAAAGAGGGAGGAGGGCGGGTAAGAAGAAAGAGGGAGGGGGATAAGAAGAGGGGGAGGGGTAAGAAGAGGGGGGAGGGGAGTAAGAAGAGGGGGAGTAAGAAGAAGGGGAGGGGGGAGTAAGAAGAGGGGGGAGTAAGAAGAGGGGGAGAGTAAGAAGGGGGGTTTGAAGAGGGGGAGTAAGAGGAGGGCAATTGCCCCCTCCCCTGTCCGCAGGCACCGTGCGGGCAGCCTGCAGGGGAGGGAGGAAGAGAGGACCCGGGAGCTCAGTCTTCAGCTCCTCTGGGTCCTTCTTGCGCGAGCACAGATCGTTGCCGCGGTTACCACGGCAACGTTACGGCTCTTGCGAGAGTAAACTCTAGCCCTGGAGCTACGGGCTAGAGTTCACTCTCAACACTGTGACCACCAGGCATTCCTGGTGGTCGCAGTGGTGAGAGTGAACTCTAGCCCCATAAACACACTGCCCCCACACACCATACACATTCACACACTGCCCCCCATACACCCACACACACCATACACATTTACACACATTGCCTCACACACACACACACACATACACTGCCCACCCATACACACACAGCCCCCCATACTAACATTGCCACACACATACACAGCCCCCTCATACACACATTGCCCCACACACCCTACTCATTCACACACTACACGCCCTCACACACTGAACCTTTCACACACACTGCACCCCTTACACATTGCACCACTGCTCCTATACCCTACTACAGCCTCATATCCCAGCAGACCCCAGGTAAGTTGTCAAACTGTTATTAAATGGTTTGACTACTTACTCTGAAAGGGGGGCCCGGCCCTCCTGGCACCATAACGACTACACAGAGCAGTAGTGGTTATTGTGCATGGATTATTTCTTTAAATAATCTACAAGTGCCCCAGTAGCCAGCCAGCCCACAGGCTGGTCAGCCAGCCAGCCCATAGGCCGGCCAGCCAGCCCACAGGCTGACCAGTAGCCAGCCAGCCCACAGGCCACCAGTTAGGCTTATAGCCAGCAAGCCCACAGCCTGCCAACCGCAGCCAGCAAGCCACAGCCTGCCAACCAGCAAGCCACAGCCTGCCAGCCACAGCCAGCAAGCCAACAGCCTGCCAGCCACAGCCAGCAAGCCCACAGCCTGCCAGCCGCAGCCAGCAAGCCCACAGCCTGCCGGCAGTAGCCAACAGCCTGCCAGCCGCAGCCTGCAAGCCCACAGCCTGCCGGCAGTAGCCAGCAAGCCCACAGCCTGCCAGCAAGCCCACAGCCTGCCAGCCGCAGCCTTCCAGCAAGCCCACAGACTGCCAGCCAGCAAAAGTAATTAAGGTAAGAGGAGCCAACTTGGCCTAGGTATCAGCGAGCTATGTTGTGTTGCTATATTGTGACTAGGAACCAGAGTGTTGGAAAGACCCCCCATCCAAGCCCCATTAGACTCCATTGTAGTCTCTAATGGGACCTGGAGGAAATTCTTTCTAACACACTCTCTAAAGGACACTGAGATAGCCTCTGCTAGAATTCCCATTAGCCCTCAATTGTAATCTCTACTGGGGCCTGGAGGCGACTGTTTCCAGCAGGGACACTGAGATGGCCTCTGTTAGAAAGACCCCCTTCCAAGCCTATTAGACTCTATTGTAGTCTCTAATAGGGCCTGGAGGGGATTCTTTCTAGCACGCTCTCTAAAGGACACTGAGATAGCCTCTGCTAGAAAGACACCCTTCCATGGCCCATTAGCCCTCAATTGTAGTCTCTACTGGGGCCTCGAAGGGATTATTGCACTTTTCCTTGTGTCTAAAGATTGTGTAGGGTGTGGCTGGAGGCGGGACATGGGTGGCGCTTGCTGCGGAGTATGGGTGGGGCCTGTAAGGGGGCCCTTGATTTATTTTGCCCGGGGGCCCTGAGGGTTCTCAGTCCGCCCCTGGTTACATAGCTGAAAAGAGACATGTGTCCATCTTTCTCACATTTATTTCTGCTGTTGATCCAAAAGAAGGCAAAAAATAAGTTAAAAGCGCATCCAATTTTGTAACAAACTAGGAAAACAATTCCTTCTTGACCCCAGAATGACAGTCAGATATCATCTTGGATCAAGCAGCTATTACCCCACTTATTAAAAGTATATTGTGATGAGACCAATCTCGCCACTGTGCATTGGAGGAGCCTGGTTGCCTGCCTGCTGCCTTTTGACTATGGACCGGCATTTAAATACTTTATTTTCCTATGCAGAAAGGTCTATTCATGTATTTCTGCTCTGGCGTTCGGTAGATTCTCGGATTTACTGAATGAACTCATTTATCCCAGATAGCTATGCCATGGAGCCTATTCGTGTAATAAAAGACTTTGGCTCCATGACAATTGAACTGTATGTGTGTGGTCTGAGAGCCATTCAGTAATAATGTGCGCTCAGACCTAAGCTATCTGGGGACATGTTGCATATCTGTATTTTATGTAATAAATGTAACCTTGTGTATTTTATTGTATTTTACTGTCTTTTTACTGCCATGTGCTTAATGGAGTTTTGCCTCTGTCCTTGGAGATAATTGGATTACTTCCCAATTATCTCCAGGATAGAAGACTCTGTGGAACTGGTTTTGGGCAGAAAAGCCATGGTTCCTTTGGTCACAAAGGACTTCGATCTATCTTTTGAACCAATGGACCAGTGTGGATGATTTTGACATATGTTCATATGTGGAGTATGCTGATTCTGAAAATGTAATGTAAATTTTATGTGAATGTGATGCATACTTTTAAAGTTATGAATAATGTGGAAAAATTTTATTTCTCTGCCTGTGATAATTACATTACCCATTGTGTAAGGTAATTGTATCACAAGCAGAGGGGAGGATTTTGTGTGAGTGTCTGAGTGTATTGTACGTGTTTATTGGTTGTTTTCCAAAACCCTGTGGGTGGTACTAATGTGTATATAAGAACAATAAACCCACAGCTCTGTCTATTTACTGCGTGACCCTCAACACGGAGCTTTGTCTCGTTCTTGGGGGGGATTTACTGTATGCTGCTCCAGTTTGACTGCTAGGAGTGTAAACCTATTCGTATGGTTTTTCCTATTCGGCTGTTTACAGCATTCGTATGGTTCCGGTTCAGCTGTTACGGCATTCATATGGATTGGTGTCTACAGTAGCTGTGCCTGTGTCTCTGGAAGGGAAGATCTACTAAACGGCTTTTAACCCCTTTTTATTCCTGGGAGAGGTAGAAAGAACACTAGGAGAGATTACAGAGGATAAGAAGAAGCTGTTAATGATCAACAGTGTCATCAAAAGCAGCAGAAAGGTCGAGGAGAATTAGGATAGAGTAGTGGCCATGGGATTTTGCAGTGATAAGATCATTGGATACTTTGGTCACAGCTGTTTCAACAGAGTGATGAGCGCGGAATCCAGAATGAAGCGGGTCAAGCAGAGAGTTTGATTCGAGGAAGTCTGTCAATCTCGCATACACAACTTTCTCAAGGATCTTGGAGACAAACGGCATGAACTAGATAGGGCAGTAGTTGGACCCTCGAGAAAACCTTGAGTCGATTATAGAGGAGACTTCGTATTTCTCCTCTCCAGAAAAAAACAAAGGAGGGGGAGGGACAGAAGGGGTGGTATACCTGTTAGAGATTAGAGGCTTAAGTGGGGATACATGAAACATATTAGGAATACGCAGAGATGTGGGGAGAGCCACATCTGCCTGGATGTCCAGCTGTCACATTAATGTGAAACACTCTTAGTACCTCTTCTCTTTCCAGTAACGGAATAAACAATCTATCTCGAGGTTTATCACTAGGTGCCTGAGTCTGTGCTGCCATTATAGCACAAGAGATGGGAGAAAACAGGGAAAAAAACGTGGAGGCAATGATACATTCAGGTGTTATAATGGGAGGTCTCTAGATCTTGTTCTGCCTCTAGGTCTAGGTTGCCTAGATAGGGCGTCAGCCATAACGCTCTTAGGACCTGGTCTGTATGTGATGATAAAGTTAAAGTGTGATAAGAACAACGACCATCTAGCTTGTCTAGAGGACAGCCTTTTAGCATCACCAATGTATGCCAAGTTTTTGTGATCTGTTATGATCAGGAGTGGATCCCTGGAACCTTCTAAAAGATGCTGCCATTCTTTTAGAGCTAGGATAACGGCTGACAATTCTCTGTTACCACTATCATAGTTATGCTCCTCTGGCGACAACTTTCTAAAAAAGAACCCACAAGGATGCAAAGGGGTATCCCGACTCTCCCACTGAGAAATGACAGCCCCTATCCCTGTCAGAGGCATCTACCTCTCGTATGAATGGTTTGCTAGTGTCAGGGTGTACCAATATGTCAGCAGAAGCAAATAATTTCTTATGTAGCTCAAAAGCTTCTTTAGCCCATATATTACAGTTAACCCCCTTACGCGTCATATTGGTGATGAGGGCTATCACAGTAGAGAAACCTTTAATGAATCTCCTATAGTAATTTGCAAACCCAATATATCTTTGAATGGCTTTTAACCTGTTGGGTAATGGCCAATGAAGAATGGCTTCTAGTTTGCGTGGGTCCATCTGAAAACCAGAGGCCGAGACTTTATAGCCCAAGAACTGAACTTCCGTCTGGTCAAATAGACATTTGTCAAGTTTGCAGTATAGCCCGTTTTTTGTTTGTTTAACATGCCAATGATGAGTCTGGATATCGGAGGAATAAATGAGTATATCATCCAGATATACCAATATGAAAGTATAAATGTAGTCTCTGAGAACATCATTAATGAGATCCTGAAATACGGCTGGGGCATTGCATAAGCCGAAGGGCATGACAAGCTACTCATAGTGACTATTTCTTGTGTTAAATGAAGTTCTCCATTCATGTCCCTCCTTAATCCTTACCAAATTATAAGCACTCCTAAGGTCGAGTTTGGTAAACAAATTAGTGCCCTGGAGTCTGTTAAACAATTCTAAATAAGGGGAATGGGATAAGCATTTTTGATGGTGATCTTGTTCAATGCCCTATAATCAATACATGGCTGTAACTCTTCTCCTTTCTTGGTAACAAAAAAGGACCCTGCACCTGCAGGAGAAGAAGATTTACGTATGTGGCCTTTTTGTAGAGACTCTTTAATGTATTCTTCCATAACTTACTATCCTGTGGTGATAAGGTATATACTTCCTCTTTAGGGGGTATAGTGCCAAGTAACAGATCTATGGAGCAATCATAGGATCTGTGAGGGGGTAGCATATCAGTGTGACTTTTATTAAACACTTCTTTAATATCCCTATAATGTACAGGAATTTTGTTGACTGAGGCGTAGGAGTAGGTAGATTAACGATACCCACTCTTTTAGTAATAGGCAGGGCCGGCCTTAGGCCTTCAGGCGCCCTGTGCGAAAAATCTTAACAGCGGCACTAGGGTAGACAGGGAACAATGGCAATATAGGGATAGATGGGGCACTATATGGGTAGACAGGGTGCAGGGGTACTATACGGATAGATGAGGAGCATGTGCACTATAGGAGTAGATGGGGAGCAGGGACACTATAGGGCTAGATGGAGGGAGCAGATACACTATAGGGGTAGATCGGGAGCGGGGCACTATAGGGGTAGACAGGGAGCAGAGCAATTATAGGGGTAGATCGGGAGCAGGGGCACTATAGGGGTAGATGGGAAGCATGGGCACTATAGGGGTAGATGGGGAGCAGGAGCACTATAGGGGTAGATAGGGAGATGGGATATTATAGGGGTAGAATGGGGAGCTGGAGCATTATAGGGGTAGATGGGGAGCAGATGGCACTATAGGGGTAGTTGGGGGAGCAGGGGCACTATAGGGGTAGATGGGGAGCAGGGGCACTATAGGGGTAGATGGGGCACTATAGGGCAGATAGGGAAAGGGGTACTATAGGGGGAGCAGGGGCACCATAGGGGTGGAGGGGGGCTCTATAGGGGTAGATGGGGGAACTATAGGGATAGATGGGGAACAGGGGTACTATAGGGGGAGTAGGGGCACTATAGGGTAGATGGGGCACCATAGGAGTAGATGGGGAACAGGGGTACTATAGGGGTAGCAGGGGCACTATAGGGGTAGAGGGGGGCACTATAGGATAGATGGGGCACTATAGGGATAGATGGGGAAAGGGGTACTATAGGGGGAGCAGGGGCACCATAGGGGTAGAAGGGGTTACTATAGGGTAGATGGGGCACTATAGGAGTAGATGGGGAACAGGGGTACTATAGGGGTAGCAGGGGCACTATAGGGGTAGAGGGGGGCACTATAGGATAGATGGGGCACTATAGGGATAGATGGGGAAAGGGGTACTATAGGGGGAGCAGGGGAACCATAGAGGTAGAAGGGGTTACTATAGGGTAGATGGGGGCACTATAGGAGTAGATGGGGAACAGGGGTACTATAGTGGGAGCAGTGGCACTATAGGGGTAGAGGGTGAACGGGGTATTATAAGCATAAAGGGGGAGCACCATAGGGATAGAGGGGGGGGCACCATAGGAGTAGAGGGGGGGCACTATAGGTGTAGATGGTCTCACTTACCAGGCAGCAGATTTGGGCCTCGGTTAGCCCCGGCCCAGCCGCTTAGCTCCGCTTCCTAGTCTCTCTCTGCTAAGCTCTCTCTGCTAGATGATAGGGAGGGCAGGGAGTGTGCAAGCTGTGTCGGCCACATGGGGCCCCTGCTGCCATGGCGCCCAGTGCAACCGCACAGCTCGCACACCCCAAAGGCCGGCCATGGTAATAGGTAACATACATCTCTCTTTACGTTCTTTACCCCATACCAGTATTTCCCCTTTAGCCCAATCAACACGGGGGTTATGCTTAACAAGCCACGGGAATCCAAGTATAATGGGACTAGATGGGGAAGTAATTATCTGAAATGTGATGAGTTCTTTGTGTAACACTCCAATTGTGGTAGTGATAGGTAGTGTTTTGTGGGTAATAAAGGCTGAAAGAGTGGTCTCCCATAGGAGGTGTTTACTGGCAAATTGCATATCGATAAAGTTTTTCTTTAAAGTCAATCAGGGCGTTACACGTAAAACTTATCTTATCACATTGAGCAGCAACACTAAGGAACAATCTACTTTGGGTAGTACCAGGGGACATATACAGCACACCTAAGGCCTGTCCCCTAATGGTTCTTAGGTGCGTATGTTTTCCGGACGTCTGGGACAAGCATTTCTTATGTGTCCTTTCTTGCCACAGTATAAGCAGAGGCCCTCTTTTCTCCTAAACTGTTTCTCTGCCTCTGACAGGCTCATAACCCCTAAGTGCACAGGTTCAGATTCAGACAGTACAGAAGGGCCAGGGGCAACAGGATTGGTTCTATTTCTAGTTATCTCCCTGTTCCTAAGTCGGTTATTGATTTGCATCACATAAGTGATGTATTCATTTAACCTCCCTGGTAGCTCTTTGGCTGCAATTTTGTCAAGGATAGCTTTGATTAATCCATTATTAGTCCAGTCTACCTCAGAAGCCAGGGTGTGGAATTCTATAGCATAATCTGAGACAGAATGGTTCCCTTGTTTGATACGCATTAGGGCAGTGGAAGCATTGTTCTCCCTTCCCAATGGTTTGAACATTAATTTTAATTCCGCGAGGAATTCTTGGTAATTATGGGCAATAGTCCTATCACTTTCCCATAATGGATTGGCCCAAGTTAAGGCTTTACCTTTCAGTTGGTTCATTAAGTACCCAATTTTAACTCTATCCGTGGGGAAGGACCCAGGTGAGGCTTCAAAATGGTACTTAATCTGATTAAGGAATCCCTGACATTCTTGAGTATTACCTTCAAGGCAGAGCAAGAGAAGGAGACAAAGTGCAGATGAGATACTACAGAATAGGATTGAGGGAACAGGTGGTGGGGTGGGAGGACCGGAGCAGAGCAGAAACCTCTTCTGCTGTAGCAGGTGCAAATGTGCATAGGACAGCTAAAGGGAGTGTGGTTAGGGGAAAGGTTGGTAGTGGATGGAGAGAGATGAGAGATCTCTTCCCTGATTATAGAAAACGTCTCAGTGAAGTGAGTTGCAAAGTTTGGGGTGGTCAAGTTGGTAGGAGGAGGAGGCATGACAGGGCGCAGAAGAGAGTTAAAAGCATAAAACAGTAATTTAGGCTTGCGGGAGAGTGTGGTTATGAGTGTATTGTAGTAGTTTTCTTTTGAAGAGGAAAGAGCCAGACTGAAGGGGTGCAGCATAAATTTATAGTGGAGAAAGTCAGTTGCAGAGTGAGACTTTCTCCAGCAGCATTCAGCGGTTCTGGAAGATTTTTGGAGGTATCGGGTCAGTTTGGTGTGCCAGGGTTGTAATTGGGGGCGCTTAGTGCGTTTAAGTGTAGGAGGTGCCATGATGTCTAGTTTAGAGGAGAGAGTGGTTGTAGCGGGAGGTTGCAGTGTTAGGGCAGGTGAGATTTGAGATGGGTGAAAGGAGACTTTGGAGGTTGGTGGAGAATTGCTGTAGGTGAAGACAATTGAGGTTTCTGCGAGATTGATGTGGTGAGAGTGGTGTACTTTAGGTACAGGATATGTGGATGTCAATGGACAGCAGATGGTGGTCAGATAGAGGAAATGGAACATTGGAGAGACTAGAGGTGGTACAGAGATTGGTGAAGATGAGGTCAAGAGTGTTTCCTGCTCTATGAGTTGATGAATTAGACCACTGTGCGAGTCCAACGGAGGAGGTTATAGAGAGCAGACGAGAGGCACCAGGGCAGTTAGGGTTGTTGATTGGGATATTAACCCCTTAAGGACACATTACATGTGTGACATGTCATGATTCCCTTTTATTCCAGAAGTTTGGTCATTAAGGGGTTAAAAGTCCCCAAGAATAAGGGAAGAAGTGCTAGAGGAGAGGAAATAGGGTAGCCAGGAAGAAAAGTGAATAGCCTAGGATGACCGGGTGGTAAATTATGGCAATTCTTAGAGGAGTGGGTTTAAATAGACGGACAGTGTGAACTTCAAAGTAAGTAAAGGATAGGGCAGGGGCAGGAAAGATAGGTTGAAAGGTACATTGAGGGGAGAGTAGGGTGCCTACCCCACCTCCTTTACAGTTAAATCCTTTTCTCCGCAAGCTATTTTCCTATTATCTTTCCTTTTCCTTCCCCTTTTATATGTTTTTCTTTTTCTTAAATCTATTTTTTTTTCCCCAATGGGCATATGGTCTAAAACATTGTATCTTTTTATCAGCATCTAAGTTATAATTTTGTCATTCTTGAGTGTTGTGGGAAAAGGTATCTTAATTATTCCTTATAAGGTTTTTTTCTATAAACCCTTTATATTCTCATTACTGATATATATGTCGGTGAGCAAATATCTTATTCCACATTTATTTCCAGTGAGCGGGAGAGTGAGAGAGAAAATTTTTTTAAAAGTTTTTCTGTAATTTCTAAGTATAGATTGCAACCATTTTTCAACCTTTTTAGGGACCTTATTATAATTATAGTGTAAGCTTTTGTGCATATTTACATTAATTAAATTGTGGTACTGTGATTTTGTTATTCTGTATAAGATTATTTAAACATGCATTAGTTCAGTGCTTACACACACACACACACACACACACATATATATATATATATATATATATATATATATACATATATATATATATATATATACATACATACACTTGCCAATACACACCCACGCTCTTATGTATGCAAACTTTAATTTCTTTCCTATTTACAAAGTTTTCCCTTTTCCTTTCCTCTCTTCCTTATCTTATTATGTTTCAAGTGTCATCTATTGTGCTAGCTGTTTTTCTTTTTTTTTTCTTTAAACTGTGTTTCACTATTTGCTCATTAATTCTATAAATCAACTATTGTATTTAATATTTAATTAACCCTTTTACCAGTAGTGAAAATTGCTTATGTCCCATTTCTCCTACCCACTTTGCCCATCAATTTTATTCATGTGTCATTTAATAATGTGTCTTCCTTTTCTAGACCATAATATTCATTCCCCTTTCCCCTCTCTCCCTCTTCCACCTCCTTACCCATCCCTTTCTATACCCCTTCCTCTCAACTTATTCCTTAAATTTTTACTCATCTCTTTTTACTGACAGTATTCTTTGCCATTTAACAAAAAGGAGAAAAAACAGTGAAAAGAGGAAAAAAATAAGCAAAAATAAAAATGAGAAAAATACTGGTATTATCTACTAAAGTGTATTCAATCTTCCTTTTCCTTTTCTTCCTCTGTAGACGTAATGTCCATGGTTGGTTCGGAAGTTGTGATGTTGTAATCCTTCTTTTAGGGTACTTGACCATTCTGGTATATTTGTAACTGAGATTTGTAACTTTTCACAGAACTTTAGAACATCTTCAGGGGTTTTAACGACAAGTATATCTGATTCTCTCTTGACTATTCTACTTAATGAGAAACCCCATCGAAATAAGATGTTTTTTTCCTTTAATAAATTGGTTAGTGGTTTTAATCTTTGTCTTGCCAATAATGTTGAACGTGATATATCAGGAAATATCTGAATCACTGCTTCATTATACGGTATGCTCTGTTGTTGTTTAGCTTTTCTCAGTATTTCTTCTTTTAGAGCATATGAGTGGAGAAAGCATATGATATCTCTTGGGGTGGAATTAGAGATTTTTTTAGACTTTAGAATACGATGTGCTCGGGATGTGGATGCTTTCCGTACACAAAAGGCTGTGGAAACCGGGGGGCAGGTGTGATGACGTGTGCAAGCATGTGCTACCCAAAGTAGTGTCTGGAGGCTGAGTTCAAGTGGTGGTACCGGCGTTTATGTCGCGTGTGTGAGAGATACCCGGCTAAACTCCGGGTTTCAGTTCCCTCATACCTCAGAAGCCGCAATTTAATTTACTCCCTTTTAACTTCTCTTCCGTCCATCTTCCGTCTCATCAATAACAGATATATCCAAATATGGCCCTCATCCACTAGAGAAGTTCCATAGGCTAAGAAAGCCAAAAGAAATATCAGCTCCCAGAGATGTCATCATGCGATTTGCAAAATATTATCTTAAAGATAGAATTATAAATGGAATCAGGGAAAATCTGCTTACAGAGGAAAAATACAGGAACATTCCTTTTTTTGCAGATATATCGGTGGCTACTCTGACAGACGTTTTCAGGAAGTGACAACTATATTAAGGCAAAATAAAATCATATATCATTGGGGATTTCTGTTTAAATGTATAATAATTTATGAAGGCAAACCTCACTTTTTTACTGACTTTTGATAGATCAATTTTTTCACATATGGGACACACTTAAGATAAATGGAGAATTTAGTACAATAATTTAAAGAGAAGGGAGGGAGAGAAGGAAGGAGGAAAGAAAATACAAATAAAATATATACACAAATTAGATGTAAATTGAATAAAAGTTTATTAACACTTTTTTATTATTTAAAAAGAGGAAGAAAAAGAGAGAGATAGGAAAAGTAAAGTGAAAAAGTTAGTTACACACATTACATTAAACAATTTAAAAGGAAGGAGAAGGGAAGGGACAAAAGAGAGTAATACAAATACACATGATAATTAGAGGTAGTAGGTGGTTCCCTCCAAAAATTATTAAAATAATACGGGAGAAAAGAAAGGTAGCCTTGTTTATAAACATTAATGTGTGTGGATAAAAAGTAATAGACAAGGGGGCGGAGCCTGACCGCGAAGGAAGATGGACGCCTGATCCCTGTGCTCCCTCTCCCTATAGCACTACCATCCGCTACCATCAGCGACCCCCCCTGTACACAGACCCCGAAATCACACCGTACCGGTGCATCAAGCCCTGCCCGACAATCCACTCCATGGGCGGAGGTAAAAAAAAGAAGGATCTTACCCCATCGGTGGCGACAATGTTCCGCGCGCCGGCCACCTCGCAACGGCCCCCCTCCTCGCAACCCCGAGAGGAGGAAGAATCGGAACCGGAGGAATATGCCCACAGCTCGGACCCCACAGCACCACTCACAATAGGCATCCTGAGGGGTATGCTCCACGAGGCCACGGCCGACATAAAGACACACGTGGCTGCCGAAGTTACCAAACAACTGGTAGGCCTCAGAAAGGATATCACTGCGCTCACTAATAGGGCCGACCTCACAGACACCCACATCTCCAGGCTCAAAACCACATCCACCGAGCAGGCCCAGGACATTGCATATTTTCACGGCCGCATAGCAGCCCTAGAGGACAGCCTTGAGGACCTTAACAACCGCTCAAGGAGAAATAACATACGAATTAGAGGCCTGCCTGAATCAGTCACTCCGGACCAACTGATTCCCACTCTTAAAGGTATATTTCGCTCACTGGCCCCAGACCTCACAGCGAGAGATATGGAAATGGATAGGGCCCACAGGGCCTTGCGACCCCCCAGCCTGAACCCCACCACCCCAAGAGACATAATCACGAGACTCCACCATTTCCCAGCTAAAGAGAAATTGCTCCAAGCAGCCAGGTACAAGCAGCCTACATACCAAGATCATCGCCTCACCTTCTTCCAGGACCTCGCTCCATCGACGCTGAAAAAAAGAAGGGACCTGAAACCACTCACCTTAGCCCTCCAACAAAAGGGGATGAAATACACCTGGGGTCACCCCTTTAAACTGATGGTAAGAAAAGATGACCAAACCCACACCCTCCTCTCCCCGATAGAAATAGGACCCTTCGCTGACTCACTGGGGATCCAACTGGTACAATACGCCCCACCAACCCGTAACTGGTCCGACTCCAGACACACAGACGAGCCAAGGACACAACAACCACCGAAGAAGCTTAAAACACCAACTCCGATACAACCACAACCAGAGGAACCGGAGCGAACAGCTCCTAGGCACTAACCATGCCACCATATCAAGATAGGTCTACCCGGGCCGCGGCGAAGGTAACTGACACAAAATACGCCACTCTTCTCTGGCACGACTACCCCTCCACTGACCTTCCAACCGCCCTACCTGGGTGACCCACAATTACTGCACAATGGCCAGCGCCAACCTGCAGCCCGACCCTGAATCCCAGAAAGCAACGTTCAACCATCTGCCAAGAGAACCACCCCAATACAACCACCCCCAGAAGGAAAGCCGGGCGAGCACCGAGGACTAGTGCCCCCGGAATCCCCCCCCTCTACCTCTCAACCCCACACGGTCAGCAGCACCAAATGGACTGGACTAACATAAAGAAAACCACAACAACCCACCTGCCACAACTCACTTGGCACTCATCAACCGGGATACCCATGGACTATACCTTATACCACCACCCCCTACTAACACCCGCAACTCTAAGCCTGCTACATCCATGCCAACATCGATAGTCGCAGGCCTACTGGACTTCATCGAGAACTTACTCACCCAACATCCTGAAACCCCACCGATACAGCCTACTGTCGCAAGAAGACCGCCATTTACCGTTGGGGTCTAGCAAGTATACTGCAATGCGGACTTTGGGGGGCACACGGGATAACCACGCACCTGCACGTATCCACATACAACACATACAAACATGGGCACGCCACACAACACTCAACACCCATAGGACGTAGTGAGACTGCGGACAGACCACCCTTAACAGGCGCAAGCCGCACACATACATACACAATTGGACAAACCCACCGTCAACGACCACTCACACTGCAAACACACGAAGTCCATGGTCACACACACGAACAACACAAGCACGATCCTCCACACTCAGTGAAACCCATGACCCACCCCGCATAGACCACCATAATGATAGCTACCACTCCCCATGGGGAGAGACCAAAATCCACGTTGACCGAACACTCAAGCTCCACCACTTTATGACAGAGAATGCACCGGACCTAATGATCTTATCTGACTTCAGGGATAGGGACAAGCAGACCCACACAGCACGCATATGCATACCACTGGCCGAATTGTAAAATGTAATGACGATGGTTCTTGTTATTAATGGTTTAACAATGTTCTTTGTGTTTGCTTCTCCTGCAATGTTGTTTATATATGTATTGTACTGTTATAATTTTATGCAGATATCTGCCACAACATATGTTGGTACGTTCCTCGCTAACCCTCGCGAGCTCCAACCTCTCCAGACTCCACCGCAGATACCTCATGACCCCAGCGACCCCACGCTTACACCTCCGACCCGAACCAACCAGCCACAGCACCGATGCAACCACGACACACACAGGGGAAAGACTCACGACAATATGGATGACTTACATCTCTCAAAAACCGTGAGTAACACACGACATAATGTGCTAGAGGGGAGAGGTTACGGGAACGTGAAAACCTTCCTCCTCTCTCCCGGACACACACACACCCGGACCCCTAAAGGGCACTCCACTCACTCAACCCCACCCCACAGGCACCAACGAACCCCCCACAACGCCTGGCACCAGAGATATAAGACCAGGTACATCCCCCTCAACCTCTCCACCCCAACCCAGATCGCCACGATCAACCCACGACCCACCCCACACCCCCCACCCAACCTTCTCTGAATAAGGAGAACCGGACCTGCAGGCCTCTCACCACAAACCCGCAGACAACCCACCACAAACAATGCCTAGATCAATCTCCTGTGTATCGCTTAACTGCAAGGGCCTAAACAACCCAGCCAAACGACATCAACTGATGCGTTGGGCGACCCGCACAAGGGCTGACATAATCCTACTTCAGGAAACACACTATGAGGAAAGTAGACATTTCCCCCTTAAAAATAAACACTACACAACATGCCACCTAGCAAATTCCCAAACAGGCAAACATAACGGGGTGGCCATACTCCTACACAAATCCTGCCCGATAACGTTCCAAGACTCAATAGCAGACCCACAAGGCAGATTCCTGACTCTCACTGGCAACCTGGGGAACCACAGGTATGCCATCTCTACCATTTACGCGCCCAACAAACCGGACCCACTCTTCTGGATAACCCTCAAGGCCCACCTAAAGCTATTTACCTCACATCACATTATACTAGGAGGTGACTTCAACGCGGTCATGTCCCCCCTTCTAGACCGCAAACGGGCCACGACCACCAACAATAAAAACCCCAAACACCCCAACAAACTTGATAAATTGCTGACAGATTTCACACTCCACACCGGGCTCCTAGACGTATGGAGACTCCAACATACCGACACACCAGACTTTACCTTTTACTCACACCCACATTCCTCATACTCCAGGATCGACATGTTCCTGATCTCCCCCTCACTACTTCCACTGGCTACGAACTCCTCCATAGGCACCATTACATGGTCAGATCATGCGGACATCTCACTAGAACTTCAGATCCCTCTCTCCACTAGGACATGGACCTGGCGCCTGAACCCCGCCCTGCTCCATAACCCAGAGATAAGGCAGACCATACGTACAGAATTAGGGAATTATTTCGAGGAAAACAAAGATTCGGTACCCTCAGTGGGCACACTTTGGGCGGCACACAAGACGGTGATTAGAGGGAAGTTAATAGAGCAGGCCACCAGACAGAAAAAACAAAAACTGGCGGAATTACAACACCACCTACTCCAACTACGGACCCTCACAGACCAACACAAAACGAACCCAACCCCAAACGTCCTCCTGCAAATCAAATCCCACCAGCAATCCGTCAAATCATTCATGGCCAAAGACTCTCAAAAAGCACTCCTATGGACCAAACAACTTTTCTACGACAAATCCAACAAAGCAGACTCCCTCCTTGCACGCAAACTACGCCATAAAACCCAAACCAAACGGATAGACAAAATTAACTCACCCAAGGGGACAACTTATGACACCCCTGACCACATAGCCTCCATCTTCGCCAAATACTTTACTAAACTATACGACCACAAACCGGAAGCCCGGCAACAACCGTGCCAAACAACCTCCCAACAAGCCATAGACTCCTACCTGCGCGACATCCCCCTCCCCACACTGACCGACGAAGAGAGAGAGCAACTCGCAGCCCCCATCACGACAGAGGAAATAACATACACGCTGAAAACAATCAAACCACACAAAAGCCCAGGCCCGGACGGATTTACGGGCCTATACTATAAAACATTTCCCGACATACTCACCCCACACCTAGCTACGCTCTTCAATTCACTCCTACAGGGCGACGCCTTGCCAAGCGACATGCTGAGATCTAACATATGCCTCATCCCGAAACCAAATAAAACACACCTTGACCCGGGACATTACAGACCCATCTCCCTGCTAAATGTAGACACCAAAATATTCACTAAACTACTGGCAAACCGAGTACAACCCTTCCTTCCAACACTGATCCACCCGGATCAGGTGGGATTCATCCCCTCCAGGCAAGCAAGCGACAACACCAGACGTACCCTGGACCTCATGTGGGTAGCCCAACACCGACAGATCCCGACCCTTCTCCTCTCCATGGACGCAGAGAAGGCATTTGACCGCCTTCTCTGGCCCTACCTATTCTCCACCCTTAGGAGATTCGGATTCCCCACACCCTTCACCACAGCCCTAACTACCCTCTACCACAGACCAACGGCCACGCTCTTGATACCCAACGCGACGCCAACGACAATCACAATCTACAACGGAACGAGACAGGGCTGCCCACTGTCACCTCTCCTTTTCGCCCTATCCCTAGAACCCCTTCTACAAAAAATACGGAACTCCCCATTAATACAGGGCCTTAAAATAAACAGAGACGAGTACAAAATCGCAGCTTATGCAGACGACATATTGCTGACAATCACGAAACCCACGCAATCCCTCCCACCCTTGATCACACTCTTAGACGAATACGCGACACTATCGGGGTATAAGTTAAACCTCGACAAAACTGAAGCCCTACCACTGGTAATCAGCGAACCAACTCTAAGACAACTGGAAACCACGCACCCATTCACCTTCAGAAACGACAATATCCGATACCTCGGCATTCTACTCCCCAATCACCTCCCCACCCTCTACAGTGTGAATTACACCCCCCTAATCCAACAAGCATACACAGACCTCCAACGCTGGGACAATATGCCAATCTCATGGCTGGGCAGAATAGCCTCCATTAAAATGAATCTGCTGCCTAGATTCCTATACCTATTTCAAACCCTGAGCATCCAAATTTCCCGAAAAGACTTCAAACTGCTCCAAACCAAAATTGATAATTTCATCTGGTCCAATAAGAGACCACGAATCAAACGTTCCACAATGTACCAAAACACCAAAGTTGGAGGTCTCGGACTCCCAAATTTCTACAACTATTACCAAGCTGCCCAATTAGCACAGATCCAACATCTACACACCGCCCCAGGTACGAAACTATGGGTTGACTTAGAACACGACCTGCTAGGCGGAGACCACCCCTCACTACTCTTCTGGCTCCCAAAGCAACTAAGACCGAACACCCCACAAACAGCCCCAACCCTGCAAACATCCTTCCAAATATGGGACAGAGTCATCCGCAAAACCACTCTCATCAACAAACCTTCCCCACTCACCCCAATCCTACGCAACAAACAATTCCCCCCTGGGATGACACCCAGAGACTTCGCACACTATGAAGACAATGGCCTCTCCCGCTTCTTCCACTTCTTCAGAGCCAACCAACTAATCCAATTTCCAGACCTGCCCAGACAAACCCCACTGACCACCCACGACCAATTCAGATATATACAAATCCGCAGCTTTCTCTCTAACCCCACTCACAAGGCCACAGCAACCACCAAACTTACCCAATTCGAACATAACTGCATACACAAACCAGTACACAAAAGCCAAATCTCCTCCATCTACCTCCAACTAAACTCCACCTCCCAGACAGACGCAATCTCCTACACCAGAACATGGGAAAGAGATATAGGCCCACCGACCGACACCTCGGACTGGGCGAGCATATGGGAAGCAACAGCCTCCCTCACGATATGCGTAAACCACAAGGAGCAGGCATATAAAACGCTCCACCGCTGGTACCTAACACCCCTACGAATGAAACAAATGGGCTGCTCCACCACAGATACATGTTGGAAGGGCTGCGGAGCCCAAGGCACCTACATACATCAATGGTGGGCATGCCCCCACATATCCCAATTATGGACAGCCGTTACCAACTTGACATCCCAAGTCCTACACACGGACATTCCCATGGACCCCTGGATATGGCTACTCTCCAAACCCTATGCCCCACTGGTCAGATCCCAAAACAAATTACTAGCGAAGATAGCGCTGGCTGCCAGACGTGCAATAGCAGAACAGTGGGGTAATCAAAACCCCCCCACTCTGGCAACGACGATACAAAAAATAAAAGAGGCAATGGAGATGGACAAACTTTCAGCCCTTTTACATGACACCACCCACCACCACAACAAGATATGGGATCCCTGGCTGATACACCACCTACTGCATAACCCCTGAGACCGGATGACCTAGCACTCGTCTCACTGACCCACACCTCCCTCACCTAACGCATGGCCTCCCCCAAGGCCGTGAATCCCATCCACACCCACCTGTAACGCTCAAAACCCACTACACAGCCGATACACGACTGTAAATTATGCCACCTCCCACAAAACCAGACTCTGCCCGGCAACACTCCGCTAACCGAAACCAACCGAGACTCACAAACTGCATAGACAACCCCAATACCTACCCTCTCCCGCACCACTGGCCCTCATGAACACGCTAACTGCATACATAGGCACTGCACATTGGAGATAATGAGGCCATCCGAGATGACACACACCGTCCCCTGCAACTACTCGATAGCAGTAGCACACAAGAGATACAAGACGCACTGAAACATAGACGGGACACTGGGTAACTCCCTGCCCCCTCTCCTCAGGGCCTGCACCCTACCAAACAACCTGACAATACCATGGACTCTATACACAAAGTAAAGGAATATGTACCCTACCCCCCACCCTTTTCATTTCTGTTCCCCACCCCAATCCCCAGACAAAGAACAACAGATATCGACTAGAATGTAGAAAATGTTTATCTGCAATTAAAGCAGGTGGAAACCACCAACAGATAACTGATATACACGCTTAAACTGTTTGCCTACTGTAAAAAGCACACTGTTTTGTGAAATCTGTACTACAAACTTTAATTTCCCGTTTTCTTTTCTGTACCCCCACCCCATAAAACAAAAATCTTTCAAAATAAAGAATTTAAAAAAAAAAAAGTAATAGACAAAAATAAAGTACTCATCACAATATTGTTGAAAGGAATACACAATCTGAAGTTAATTTAATGAAAGATTATTAACAAATTTTTTTTTGTAATTCTTTATTTGTAATCGACATGAGTAATGTATAATCGGTCATCAAGGGTTACATATGTGTTATGATACAGATAATAGGTTTGTGTACATTAACATATTACAGCTTTTGGCTCAAACAACATGGTACTACCGAGCACATATGTCTGCTGCGTCAACTGATCGTTTTTAGCAATAAGTGGTTCCCAGGTTCGTTTGATCTTATTGTCTACCTTTCCTGCCATCTATTCTCAGTGATCGCCTGTGGGGATGGTTAGTGCGTGGTAGATTACTGGGTTCGTGAATCGTGTTATTTGTTCACCCTGTGGGTCGATGTTTTGTTTTATATAGAACCTGTAGGTTTGGTTCTACAGATAGATGTAGTGATAGAAAAGAGAAGGAGAAAAGGTGGGGGTAGGGGGTGGGGGGTTCGGAGAAGACCTACGATTCAGTTGGACTTTTTGAGGTTGTTCATGTTAAGTTGGCCAGGTTGGAGTTTTCCCACGGTTCCCAGATCTTCTGGAAGGTTTTGAAGGTGCCTCTTAGTCTAGCTGTTAAGTTATCCATCAGGTGGACTTCTTTGATCCGCCTTATCACCCCTGACCTGGATGGTATGTTTGGTTTGAGCCATGCTGAGGCTATCGCTCTCCTGGCCGCCAGGGTAATTTTGTGAATTAGCTTTTGCTCATGTTTAGACCAACCGTCTATAGTTCTGCTTAGCAGGAATAGCCACGGATCTAGGTCTGGAGCTCTCGAGAAGACCTAAGTTACTAGGTCTTGTATCTGTTTCCAGAATGTGACTATCTGCGGGCATTCCCACCACATATGAACGTACGTTCCCCTCTGACCGCAACCCCTCCAGCACGTGTCTGTAGGAGTTTTTTGCATTTGATTCAACTTAACCAGTGTGGTGTACCAGCGAAGCATTGTTTTTATGGATTGTTCCTGGAGGGTAACGCACACCGATGAGAAATGGTTAGCCTCCCATATCTCTTGCCATTCTATACCTTCTAGGGTTTCCCCCAGGTCTATTTCCCATTGATCTGTGTAGGTTAGTTTACCCCAGTCCCTGGCTTCGGAGCAGAGGTGGGCATACAAGAGCGTTATCATGCCTTTGGGTATAGTTTCTTGAAGGCAAATGCGCTCATAGAAAGTCATTTGTTGCCGGGCCGCTGTTTTTATGTATGGTGCTTTTGCGAAATCTTTGATTTGTATATATCTGAAAAAATCAGCGGGGGTAAGATGGCCCCGCTGTCTCAATGTGTCAAAATAAATAATCTCTGTTCCCTCGTAGATGTGGCAGATGCGTTGTAAGCCTATCCTCTCTAGATTTCTGAAATCTCTAGCTGACATCCTGGGGGTGAAGGCTTTGTTGCGTAGGTATGGTGTGAGGGGGGACGGGTCTGATGCTAAATGGAATTTTAGTTTGAAAGTGTCCCATATCTTCAGGGAGTTTATTATGGTCGGGCATTAGTAGCTGCGGTAGGTTTGCACCTGTCATTAAGGATTCCACGTCTGCCCATTTTCTGTTGCCGGGGGGTGAGTGCCACATTGCTACTTGTGTCAATTGAGTTGCTATATAATAGTAATATATGTTTGGCAGGCCCAGTCCCCCTCTCGTGTTTGACCGGTATAGGATATACCTAGAGACTCTATGTCTTTTATTTTGCCACACAAAGGACCCCACCGCTCTCTGTAAGGGCTGTAGGGAGGATCTGGGGACGCGGATGGGCAGCGCCTGGAACAGGAACAAAATTCTTGGCAAAATATTCATTTTGACGGCGTGTATTCTCCCTATCCAGGAGATAGGCCTGGACGGCGTGTATTCTCCCTATCCAGGAGATAGGCCTGTATTAACACATTTGTATAGATTAGAAATACACTTAACACGTAAAAAAAAGTAAACTAGACGAAAAGGGATTAAAGAGGGTAGAAGTTGTCCTTTACAGAAGTAATATAAATACAAAAGGCAATAAGGGGAAAAGAAAGAAAATGTATTTGTAAATAATAGTATATAAGTATTGTTTGTTCTTGTTTTTTGTTTTTTTGTTTTTCCTTAAAATTAAGGAACAAATAGGAGGAGGGAGTGTGGAGTTGGGCAAAATAAGGAAATAAGGAAGGATAAAGATATAAGACAAGGTGTAGAGGGAAATAGAGAATATTCATTATAAAGTGATGATTTAGAAACAACTTTTATTAGTAATCCATTTCAGCTAGCCAACACCATCTGAAAGTGATCTGAGTTGAAATTAGGTCAGATCAGGAATGATATTTCTGATAACATTAGAATTTGATGTTTCGTGTGAATGTGGAATGGATGTTTTATATGTTGTATATTTTGCTATTTTTATAAGGATTACAAAACAAAGATATACTCAGATGGGTGGACAGAGAGGAAAAGAGGGGAGCGGTGATGTTATGTGACTCCAAACTTTGCTTCCATCAATGCTCAGGGGCTAAACATTCCGAAAAAGAGAGAGCCAGTTGTACCATACTTTGTGCCAAAGGCACATTGATATAGCTTATGTCCAAGAAACTCACTGGATTGAACCAGCTAAGAAACTATGGAGGTTTTCCCATTTCCCATTAATTTATCAATCTAATCTAAAAAACAAAAACAAGAGAGGGGTGGCAATAATAATTTATAATGGAGTTAAATATAAGCCTATTTATGTGGAGACGGACGAAAATGGTAGATACATTGTCTTGATGTGCAAAATCAATTATCTTATCTATACCTTAGCAAACATCTATGGTCCTAATCAAAACCCGATTAGATTTCTCCAAAAAATAATAGACTGGATCAAATATTAGAAGGTACATTGCTCTAAGGTTGGGACCTCAATTGCGTACCGGATATGAAGCTGGATAAGAGCTATATGTCTGGAGCCCCTAGGAACCCTTATTTGAAATATAACGCCAATTTTTTCCAAAATCTATTGGCGAAAAACTACGTTTATGATATATGGCGAATGTTTAAACCTAGAGAAAAAGATTTCACATGTTTCTCAATAGTGTTGTCGCGAACCCGAAATTTTCGGTTGGCGAACGGCGAACGCGAACTTCCGCAAATGTTCGCGAACCGCGCGAACCGCCATTGACTTCAATGGGCAGGCGAATTTTAAAACCAACAGGGACTCTTTCTGGCCACAAAAGTGATGGAAAAGTTGTTTCAAGGGGACTAACACCTGGACTGTGGCATGCCGGAGGGGGATCCATGGCAAAACTCCCATGGAAAATTGCACAGTTGATGCAGAGTCTGCTTTTAATCCATAAAGGGCAGAAATCACCTAACATTGACACCTGTCCTCAAAGCCCTGCCCTGATACACACTGACACAGAGCAGAATAGAGACTGTTCACCGTCCACAGAGACCATGATACACACTGACACAGAGCAGAATAGGGACTGTTCCCCCTACATAGGGTCACTTGGCAGATATGGATTGACACCTGTCCTCAAAACCCCTGATACACACTGACACAGAGCAGAATAGGGACTGTTCCCCCTACATAGGGTCACTTGGCAGATATGGATTGACACCTGTCCTCAAAACCCCTGATACACACTGACACAGAGCAGAATAGGGACTGTTCCCCCTACATAGGGTCACTTGGCAGATATGGATTGACACCTGTCCTCAAAACCCTTGATACACACTGACACAGAGCAGAATAGGGACTGTTCCTCCTACATAGGGTCACTTGGCAGATATGGATTGACACCTGTCCTCAAAACCCCTGATACACACTGACACAGAGCAGAATAGGGACTGTTCCCCCTACATAGGGTCACTTGGCAGATATGGATTGACACCTGTCCTCAAAACCCCTGATACACACTGACACAGAGCAGAATAGGGACTGTTCCCCCTACATGGGGTCACTTGGCAGATATGGATTGACACCTGTCCTCAAAACCCCTGATACACACTGACACAGAGCAGAATAGAGACTGTTCCCTGTCCACAGAGACCATGATACACACTGACACAGAGCAGAATAGAGACTGTTCACCATCCACAGAGACCATGATACACACTGACACAGAGCAGAATAGGGACTGTTCCCCCTACATAGGGTCACTTGGCAGTTATGGATTGACACCTGTCCTCAAAACCCCTGATACACACTGACACAGAGCAGAATAGGGACTGTTCCTCCTACATAGGGTCACTTGGCAGATATGGATTGACACCTGTCCTCAAAACCCCTGATACACACTGACACAGAGCAGAATAGGGACTGTTCCCCTACATAGGGTCACTTGGCAGATATGGATTGACACCTGTCCTCAAAACCCCTGATACACACTGACACAGAGCAGAATAGGGACTGTTCCCCCTACATAGGGTCACTTGGCAGATATGGATTGACACCTGTCCTCAAAACCCCTGATACACACTGACACAGAGCAGAATAGAGACTGTTCCCTGTCCACAGAGACCATGATACACACTGACACAGAGCAGAATAGAGACTGTTCACCGTCCACAGAGACCATGATACACACTGACACAGAGCAGAATAGGGACTGTTCCCCCTACATAGGGTCACTTGGCAGATATGGATTGACACCTGTCCTCAAAACCCCTGATAAACACTGACACAGAGCAGAATAGAGACTGTTCCCTGTCCACAGAGACCATGATACACACTGACACAGAGCAGAATAGAGACTGTTCACCGTCCACAGAGACCATGATACACACTGACACAGAGCAGAATAGGGACTGTTCCCCCTACATAGGGTCACTTGGCAGTTATGGATTGACACCTGTCCTCAAAGCCCATGATACACACTGGGGGCTACTGTCCTCCCCAACCCCTGCGCGGTGGGTGGGGGCCATAAATCACAATGGGGGGACCTACTGTCCTCCCCCCTCGGCCCCCACCCCTGCGCGGTTGGTGGGGGCCATAAATCACAATGGGGGGGCCTACTTTCCTCCCCCCCGGCCCCCATCCCTGCGCGGTGGGAGGGGGGCATAAATCACAATGGGACGGACCTACTGATAGGAGTGGAGTATTGTTCATATCAGTTTAATACCTTCCGCGTCTACTATCAGTGGACGTGTAAATGGCAGAGATTTTTAATTGTTGAATCACCTCCCCTTTTTAGGCCAAGGTGGGAAGATGCTTAGACCACTGGTATATTGGTGCCATCTTGGAGGATTTTTTTTTGGTTTGGTTTTTGAAGCCACAGTGCTGCACCAGTGGGCCTAAAAATTAGGCATGTACACATGCCTGAAAAATTTGGTATTGTTGCAGCCGCTGCTGTAGCAGCGGCCAGAAAAATTGATGTTTGTTTCACAGGCAGAAAGTGCCCTAAAACATGACGGCTTGAACCCTAGTTGGTGGCGGATAAGTCACGCAAGTCAAACGTCATTCAGAGCTAAAATACAGCAGCGTGTGGACCATTTTTAGCCCAAGGCAGCTCATCTCATCAGGCCTTTTTTAAGCGAATGTATCGCCCAGTGTCAGTCCCTTCGGGATCCATCCCTCATTCATCTTAATAAAGGTGAGGTAATCTAGACTTTTTTGACCTAGGCGACTTCTCTTCTCAGTGACAATACCTCCTGCTGCACTGAAGGTCCTTTCTGACAGGACACTTGAAGCGGGGCAGGCCAGAAGTTCTATCGCAAATTGGGATAGCTCAGGCCACAGGTCAAGCCTGCACACCCAGTAGTCAAGGGGTTAATCACTCCTCAGAGTGTCGATATCTGCAGTTAAGGCGAGGTAGTCTGCTACCTGTCGGTCGAGTCGCTCTCTGAGGGTGGATCCCGAAGGGCTGTGGCGATGCATAGGACTTAAAAAGGTCCGCATGTCCTCCATCAACAACACGTCTTTAAAGCGTCCTGTCCTTGCCGGCGTGGTCGTGGGAGGAGGAGGAGGAGGATGACTTCCACCTCTCCCCCTGTTAGATTCCCGCTGTGCTGTGACATCACCCTTATACGCTGTGTAAAGCATACTTTTTAATTTATTTTGCAAATGCTGCATCCTTTCCGACTTGTTGTAATTCGGTAACATTTCCGCCACTTTCTGCTTATACCGGGGGTCTTGTAGCGTGGACACCCAGTACAGGTCGTTCTCCTTCAGCCTTTTTATACGAGGGTCCCTCAATAGGCAGGACAGCATGAAAGACCCCATTTGCACAAGGTTGGATGCCGAGCTACTCATTTCCCGTTCCTCCTCCTCACTGATGTCATTGAAGGTATGTTCTTCCCCCCAGCCACGTACAACACCACGGGTACCAGATAGGTGACAACGAGCACCCTGGGATGCCTGTTGTGGTTGGTCTTCCTCCTCCTCCTCAAAGCCACATTCCTCCTCTGACTCCTCTTCCTCACAATCCTCTTCCAGCGTTGCCGCAGGTCCAGCAAGCGATGCTGATAAGGCTGTTTCTGGTGGTGATGGTGACTACAACTCTTCCTCTTCCTCTTCACGCTCATCTACAGCCTGATCCAGCACTCTTCGCAGGGCACGCTCCAGGAAGAAAACAAATGGTATGATGTCGCTGATGGTGCCTTCGTTGCGACTGACTAGGTTTGTCACCTCCTCAAAAGGACGCATGAGCCTACAGGCATTGCGCATGAGCGTCCAGTAACGTGGCAAAAAAATTCCCAGCTCCCCAGAGGCTGTCCTAGCACCCCGGTCATACAAATATTCATTAACAGCTTTTGTTGAATTCCAACGTGTAGGGCTGTCGCAAATCAAGCACCTCACTGGCATGTTGTTTCGCCGCTGGATATCGGCAAAGTGAGCCATGGCCGTGTAGGAACGCCTGAAATGGCCACACACCTTCCTGGCCTGCTTCAGGACGTCCTGTAAGCCTGTGTACTTATGCACAAAGCGTTGTACGATCAGATTACACACATGTGCCATGCACGGCACATGTGTCAACTTGCCCAACTTCAATGCCGCTATCAAATTTTTTCCGTTGTCACACACCACTTTGCCGATATCCAGTTGCTGCGGAGTCAGCCACTTTTCCACCTGTGCGTTCAGGGCGGACAGGAGTGCTTGTCCGGTGTGACTCTCTGCTTTCAAGCAAGTCAAACCCAAGACGGCATGACACTGCCGTATCCGGGATGTGGAATAGTACCTGGGGAGCTGGGGGGGTGCCGTTGATGTGGAGCAAGAAGCAGCGGCACAAGAGGACTCAGCCGAGGAGGTTATGGAAGAGGATGGAGTAGGAGGAGTAGAGGAGGTGGCAGCAGGACTGCCTGCAATTCGTGGCGGTGTCACCAACTCCTCTGCAATGCCACGCATTCCTTGCTTGTCAGCCGTCAGCAGGTTTACCCAATGCGCAGTGTAGGTGATATACCTGCCCTGACCATGCTTTGCAGACCAGGTATCAGTGGTCAGATGGACCCTTGCCCCAACACTGTGTGCCAGACATGCCATGACTTCCTTTTGCACAATCGAGTACAAGTTGGGGATTGCCTTTTGTGAAAAGAAATTCCGGCCGGGTACCTTCCACTGCGGTGTCCCAATAGCTACAAATTTTTTGAACGCCTCAGACTCAACCAGATTGTATGGTAAAAGCTGGCGGGCTAATAGTTCGGACAAGCCAGCTGTCAGACGCTGGGCAAGGGGGTGACTTGGTGACATTGGCTTCTTACGCTCAAACATGTCCTTGACAGACACATTACTGTGGGCAGATGAGCGGGAACTGCTCAAGGCGGGAGACGGAGTGGCGGATGGTTGAGAGGGGGCAAGAAGGACAGCAGTGGTTGACGTGGCTGAAGATGCTGGACCAGGAGGAGGATGGCGGCTTAGAGTAGGCGTGCTGCTTGTACTCATGTGTTGATCCCATAGGCGTTTGTGATGTGAGATCATGTGCCTACGCAAAGCAGTTGTACCTAGGTGGGTGTTGGACCTCCCACGACTCAGTTTCCTTTGGCACAGGTTGCAAATGGCATCGCTGTTGTCAGAGGCAGACACACAAAAAAAATGCCACACTGCTGAGCTCTGCAATGACGGCATTCTGATGGTGGACACAGCATGCGTTGATTGGCGTGCTGTCGGGCTGACCCCGGGTGCCGATGCATGCTGTCTGACTGTGCCACTAGCTCCTTGCGACGACCCCCCCCCTGCTTCCAACTCGTCTCCTCCTCCTCTCTGTCTCCCCATCTGAACTTTCGCCCTGTTCTTCTTCTTGCCGAGCGGGCACCCACGTGACATCCATGGACGCATCGTCATCATCAACCGCTTCGCTTGTATCTGACAACTCAGAAAAGGAAGCAGCAGCGGGTACAACATCATCATCATCACACCGTACCTCCATGTGTTTAATGCTGCCTGCCTGAGACATATCCCTGTTATCTACATCCTCCAGCAATAATGGTTGCGCATCACTCATTTCTTCAAACGGGTGTGTGAATAACTCCTCTGACATACCAAGTAAAGCAGCTGTGGTGCTAGTTTTGGTGGTGGCGGCAGGCGGGTGAGTGGTATCTTGAGAGGTGCCTGAAGCTAAGCTGGAGGAGGATGGTGCGTCAAGGTTCCGAGCGGAGGCTGTACAAGATTGGGTGTCCTGTGTTAGCCAGTCAACTATGTCCTCAGAACTTTTCAAGTTCAGGGTACGTGGCTTCTGAAAACTGGGCATTATTCTAGGGCAAAAGGGAATCACAGCACCACGACCACGACGGCCCCTGCGGGGTGGCCTGCCTCTGCCTGTCATTTTTTGGGGGATTAGTGGTACTATGCGTGCAAGCTACTGTGAGACCAGATATGATTGGCAATGTGAACTGTAACAGTTCTGCAGAGCACACACTGTAGGCCTGACACACCCGCTTGAAGACAAGTAACTGCTATTCAATCTATAACAGTGAAAAATTAATTTTGGTTTTAAAAGCACGCTATAGAGACACCAGATATGATTGGCAATGTGCACTGGAACAGTTCTGCAGAGCACACACTGTAGGCCTGAGACACCCGCTTGAAGACAAGTAACTGCTATTCAATCTATAACAGTGAAAAACAAATTTTGGTTTTAAAAGCACGCTATAGAGACACCAGATAAGATTGGCAATGTGCACTGGAACAGTTCTGCAGAGCACACACTGTAGGCCTGAGACACCCGCTTGAAGACAAGTAACTGCTATTCAATCTATAACAGTGAAAAATAAATTTTGGTTTTGAAAGCACGCTATAGAGACACCAGATATGATTGGCAATGTGCACTGGAACAGTTCTGCAGAGCACACGCTGAAGGAAGGACTGACAGAGCCGCTTGAAGACAAGTCACTGCTATTCAATCTATAACAGTGAAAAATAAATTTTGGTTGTAAAAGCACGCTATAGAGACACCAGATATGAGTGGCAACTGTCAAAGTACGCTGGCAGGGTTGTGCAGGGCACACGCTGAAGGAAGGCCTGACAGAGCCGCTTGAAGGACACTGACTGGCTGCTATTAGCTTACACTGGAAACCTTTTTTCTTTGTAAAAGCACGCTAAAGAGACACCAGATATGATTGGCAACTGTCAAAGCACGCTGGCACAGGTCTGCAGAGCACACGCTGAAGTAGGCCTGACACCCAGACGCTTGCAGACAACTAACTGATCTTCTATTACAGTGAAAAAAAATGATTTCTTTAAAATCTAAAGCTTAAGCTATTGTTAAAACAGATATGAGTGGTGGCACTGGGCAAGTAGGCACAGTATCCAATGTGAACCTCACACAGAAGCTGGCAGGCAGGCAACTGCTCTTCTATTACAATGAAAACAAATTATTTATTTAAAATCTAAAGCTTAACCAATTGTTAAAACAGATATGAGTGGTGGCACTGACTGTGCAAATGGGCAAGGCATCCAACCTGACACAGAAGCTGGCAGGCAGGCAACTGCTCTTCTATTACAGTGAAAACAAATTATTTATTTTAAATCTAAAGCTTAACCAATTGTTAAAACATATATAAGTGCTGGCACTGGGCAAGTAGGCACAGTATCCAATGTGAACCTCACACAGAAGCTGGCAGGCATGCAACTGCTCTTCTATTACAGTGGAAACAAAATTTTGGTTGTAAAAGCACGCTATAGAGACACCAGATATGAGTGGCAACTGTCAAAGTACGCTGGCAGGGTTGTGCAGGGCACACGCTGAAGGAAGGCCTGACAGAGCCGCTTGAAGGACACTGACTGGCTGCTATTAGCTTACACTGGAAACCTTTTTTCTTTGTAAAAGAACGCTAAAGAGACACCAGATATGATTGGCAACTGTCAAAGCACGCTGGCACAGGTCTGCAGAGCACACGCTGAAGTAGGCCTGACACCCAGACGCTTGCAGACAACTAACTGATCTTCTATTACAGTGAAAAAAAATGATTTCTTTAAAATCTAAAGCTTAAGCTATTGTTAAAACAGATATGAGTGGTGGCACTGACTGTGCAAATGGGCAAGGCATCCAACCTGACACAGAAGCTGGCAGGCAGGCAACTGCTCTTCTATTACAGTGAAAAAAAATTATTTATTTAAAATCTAAAGCTTAAGCTATTATTAAAACAGATATGAGTGGTGGCACTGACTGTGCAAATGGGCAAGGCATACAACCTGACACAGAAGCTGGCAGACAGGCAACTGCTCTTCTATTACAGTGAAAACTAATTATTTATTTAAAATCTAAAGCTTAACCAATTGTTAAAACAGATATGAGTGGTGGCACTGGGCAAGTAGGCACAGTATCCAATGTGAACCTCACACAGAAGCTGGCAGGCAGGCACCTGCAATTACATTACACAGGAAAAAAAAAAAAAAAAAAGCAGCCTGATGTTATAGCCCTAAAAAGGGCTTTTTGGGGTGCTGTCCTTACAGCAGAGATCAGATGAGTCCTTCAGGATTGTAGTGGACACTGAATACCCTAGCCTAGCTATCAGTTTCCCTATCTAATCAGCAGCAGCTAAACTTTCCCTCCTCTCACTAAGCATGCAGCTTCAGAATGAATCGAAAATGGATGCTGGGAGGGAGGTTGGAGGGTGTGGAAGGGAGGGAGTGCTGCTGATTGGCTGGAATGTGTCTGCTGACCGAGAGGCACAGGGTCAAAGTTTGCCCAATGATGATGAATAGGGGGCGGATCGAACTGCGCATGTGTCCGCCCGCCGTGGCGAACGCGAACACGCTAAGTTCGCCGGGAACTGTTCGCCGGCGGACAGTTCGGTACATCACTATTTCTCAAAGGTCCATCTTTCATACTCTAGGATTGATCTTTTTATGACGAAGATTTAATCCTTAAACAGATTTGTCTCCTCAGAGATAGGCTCAATTACATGGTCAGACCACGCACCTATTATTCTGAAGGTTAAAGATAATATCAAATACCCAGCCCAAACTAGCTGGTGTCTAAATGAATTACTTTGCTCTCCAGTACCAAACACTGAAGAACTAATTAAACAGGCAAAAAGTTTTTTTGAAATAAATAATAATGGAGAGACTATGTTTTCAACAATATGGTGTTCTTTTAAATGCTATATGAGAGGCGTATTTAACAAAGCAGGATCACATCTTAAAAAAAGAAATGAGAAGTCTTTATCAAACTTTACATTTCTTTGTCGGAACAGGAGAGACTAAATAAAGCCGCTCCAAATGTAATTACCGTATATACTCGAGTATAAGCCGAGTTTTTCAGCCCATTTTTTGGGCTGAAAAACCCCAACTTGGCTTATACTCGAGTCAGAGTCTGTATTATGGCAATTTGCATTGCCATAATACAGACTGGGGGGAGAGGGGGGCTGGCAGAGCTGTACTTACCTTTCCTGCAGCTCCTGTCAGCTCTCTCCTCCTCCGCGCCGTCCGTTCAGCAACTCGGTCAGCTCCCAGTGTAAGTCTCGCGAGAGCCGCGGCTCTCGCGAGATTTACACTGTGAGCTGACAGAAGAGCAGAACGGACGGCGCAGAGGAGGAGAGAGCTGACAGGAGCTGCAGGACAGATAAGTTACAGCTCTGCCAGCCCCCCTCTCCCCCCCACTGAACTGCCACTGGACCACCAGGGAAGGAGAGCCCCCCTCCCTGCCATATATCAAGGGGGGACAAAAAAAAAATATATAAATAAAATAAGAAATAAAATAATAAAAAAAAAAATTAATAATAAAAAAAGGGGTATAAGGACCACTATGGGAGGGGGGGGGTATAAGGACCACTATGGGAGGGAGGGGGTGGGTTAAGGACCACTATGGGAGGGAGGGGGGTATAAGGACCGCTATGGGAGGGAGGGGGGGTATAAGGACCGCTATGGGAGGGAGGGGGGGTATAAGGACCACTATGGGAGGGGAGGGGGGGGTATAAGGACCACTATGGGAGGGATGGGGTGGGTTAAGGACCACTATGGGAGGGAGGGGGGTATAAGGACCACTATGGGAGGGAGGGGGGGATAAGGACCACTATGGGAGGGAGGGGGGTATAAGGACCACTATGGGAGGGGGGGTATAAGGACCACTATGGGAGGGGGTGGGATAAGGACCACTATGGGAGGGGGTGGGATAAGGACCACTATGGGAGGGAGGGGGGTATAAGGACCATTATGGGAGGGAGGGGGGGGTATATGGACCACTATGGGAGGGATGGGGGGGATAAGGAACACTATGGGAGGGAGAAGGGGGATAAGGACCACTATGAGAGGGAGGGGGTGGCATAAGGACCACTAGGGGAGGGGAGGGGGAAGTAAGGACCACTAGGGGAGGGGAGGGTAAGGACCACTAGGGGAGGGGTGAGTCAGGACCACTGGGGGGGGGAGTGAAGGAACACGGGGGTGGGGAGGTAAGGACCACTGAGGGAGGAGGAGGGGAAGTCAGGACATATGGGGGGGGGGAGGGGGCGGCAAAAAAATGTTTGCCTACAGCGGCAAATATCCTTGCACCGGCCCTGCACACAATGCATTCACACACTGCATTCATGCACACACACACTGCATTCATGCACACACACACTGCATTCATGCACACACACACTGCACTCATACACACACTGCACTCATACACACACGCTGCACTCATACACACACACATACGCACACACTGCATTCATTAAACACACACTGTAAATAAATATTCAATTAATATATTTTTTTTAGGATCTAATTTTATTTAGAAATTTACCAGTAGCTGCTGCATTTCCCACCCTAGTCTTATACTCGAGTCAATAAGTTTTCCCAGTTTTTTGGGATAAAATTAGGGGCCTCGGCTTATATTCGGGTCGGCTTATACTCGAGTATATACGGTACTTAAATTCAAGACGCTATTAAAATTAAACTCCAAGAAAGAATGGAAAGAAATGTGTTGGTACTTAAGCAAAAATGGTACTTAAATAATAATCAAATTGATAAACTTCTGTCTAATAAATTTAAAAGAAGGAATGATCGTATTAAGAAAATGAGAAATTGGTAACAAACTTTTACTTTCCCCTAACAAAAGGGGAAAGAGAAGCATTTCAGTCATACTACTACTACCTATAAATAATTTGGAAAATAAGAATAATGTAACTCAGAAGAGTATGATTAAAAGATTTCTTGAAAAAAATTTAAATTTCCAAAAATAATTCCATTAAAACTTCAACAGTTGAATAAACCGTTTTCTATTCTTGAGCTATAAAAAAGCAATAAAATGGTTAAAAAAAAGGAAAGGCCCCATGACTAGATGTATTTTCTGCAATTTTTTATAATACATTTGAAAATTAAATATCACCGATTTTACAAAAGACTTTCAATGAATTTTCTGTTAATAGACTTATTCCACAAGAATTATTGCAGGAAAATATTCTCCCAATTCCCAAACCGGGAATAGATCCGGACACCCTGTCGAATTACCGCCCAATTTCTTTGATTACTTTAGATATAAAGATATTTTCTAAGATTCTAGCAGAAAGACTTAAAACAATCATTCCTGAACTTGTACATAAGGACCATACTGCGTTCGTGATGGGCAGAGATATGGTTGACAACACCCGACAATCATAAATATGATAAGCCATTCCAATGCTCACGATTTACCTTCTGCTTTTATAGCCTTAGACGTGAAAAAAGCATTCGACAGGGTGAACTGGAGTTTCCTGGATTCGGTGTTGGAGAATTTTGGCCTGATAGGTTTTTTTTTTTAAACATAAAGTGTTATGACACTTTATACAGTCCCTCAAGCTAGATTTATTGGCCCTGGTATGATATCTGAATGGTTTGACATTAAGAATGGAACTTGGCACGGTTGCCCATTGGCGCCATTGCTGTATATTTTATCCTTAGAAACCATTGACTGCACTAAGTAGACAGAGCAGATTTATGGCCTAAATATATGTGAAGTGAATCACAAAATTACTTTATACGCAGACGATATCCTCCTTACCTTGTCTAACCCATTAATATCACTTCTGCAAGTTCTAAAACTAATGATTGAATTTGGTAGATATTCTGGATACAAAATCAACATGAATAAAAGTCAAATAATTAAAGCAAATGTAACTTCAAATGATTTGGAGACATTGAGAGAGAGGTTTAATTGGAATTAGAATAATGAAATAATCGAATATCTTGGAATCCGTATTAGAACTGACATGAATAGGATAGTGGAGGATAATATAGTATTACTAAAATCATTTTGAAAAAATCTTCAGTATTGGAAAGGCCTCGAAATTTCTTGGCTTGGCAGGCTGAATACAATCTCTGCATATATTTTACCAAAACTGACCTGCTTGTTTCGTCCCTTACCTCTAAGAGTTCCAAGATACCTACTTGTTCAATTTAAGAAACTATTTATGGCGTTTATTTGGGGAGATAAAACACCAGGAATTTCAATTAATACCCTAGCTAGAAGAGACGAAAAATGTGGAATACATTTCCCGGGTAGTGATGTACCGAACTGGCGAAATTAGCGTGTTCGCGTTCGCCACGGCGGACAGACACATGCGCAGTTCGATCCGCCCCCTATTCGTCATCATTGGGCAAACTTTGACCCTGTGCCTCTCGGTCAGCAGACACATTCCAGCCAATCAGCAGCACTCCCTCCCTTCCACACCCTCCAACCTCCCTCCCAGCATCCATTTTCGATTCATCCGGAAGATGCATGCTTAGTGAGAGGAGGGAAAGTTTAGCTGCTGCTGATTAGATAGGGAAATTGATAGCTAGGCTAGGGTATTCAGTGTCCACTACAATCCTGAAGGACTCATCTGATCTCTGCTGTAAGGACAGCACCCCAAAAAGCCCATTTTAGGGCTATAACATCAGGCTGCTTTTTTTTTTTTTTTCCCTGTGTAATGTAATTGCAGGTGCCTGCCTGTCAGCTTCTGTGTGAGGTTCACATTGGATACTGTGCCTACTTGCCCAGTGCCACCACTCATATCTGTTTTAACAATTGGTTAAGCTTTACATTTTAAATAAATATTTTTTTTCACTGTAATAGAAGAGCAGTTGCCAGCCTGCCAGCTTCTGTGTGAGGTTCACATTGGATACTGTGCCCACTTGCCCAGTGCCATCACTCATATCTGTTTTAACAATTGGTTAAGCTTTAGATTTAAAATAAATAATTTTTTTTCACTGTAATAGAAGAGCAGTTGCCTGCCTGCCAGCTTCTGTGTCAGGTTGGATGCCTTGCCCATTTGCACAGTCAGTGCCACCACTCATATCCGTTTTAACAATTGGTTAAGCTTTAGATTTTAAATAAATAATTTTTTTCACTGTAATAGAAGAGCAGTTGCCTGCCTGCCAGCTTCTGTGTGAGGTTCACATTGGATACTGTGCCCACTAGCCCAGTGCCACCACTCATATCTGTTTTAACAATTGGTTAAGCTTTAGATTTAAAATAAATAATTTTTTTTCACTGTAATAGAAGAGCAGTTGCCTGCCTGCCAGCTTCTGTGTCAGGTTGGATGCCTTGCCCATTTGCACAGTCAGTGCCACCACTCATATCTGTTTTAACAATAGCTTAAGCTTTAGATTTTAAAGAAATCATTTTTTTTCACTGTAATAGAAGATCAGTTAGTTGTCTGCAAGCGTCTGGGTGTCAGGCCTACTTCAGCGTGTGCTCTGCAGACCTGTGCCAGCGTGCTTTGACAGTTGCCACTCATATCTGGTGTCTCTATAGCGTGCTTGTACAACCAAAATTTTGTTTCCACTGTAATAGAAGAGCAGTTGCCAGCCTGCCAGCTTCTGTGTGAGGTTCACATTGGATACTGTGCCTACTTGCCCAGTGCCACCACTCATATCTGTTTTAACAATAGCTTAAGCTTTAGATTTTAAAGAAATCATTTTTTTTCACTGTAATAGAAGATCAGTTAGTTGTCTGCAAGCGTCTGGGTGTCAGGCCTACTTCAGCGTGTGCTCTGTAGACCTGTTCCAGCGTGCTTTGACAGTTGCCAATCATATTTGGTGTCTCTATAGCGTGCTTTTAAAACCAAAATTTGTTTTTCACTGTTATAGATTGAATAGCAGTTACTTGTCTTCAAGCGGGTGTCTCAGGCCTACAGTGTGTGCTCTGCAGAACTGTTCCAGTGCACATTGCCAATCATATCTGGTGTCTCTATAGCGTGCTTTTAAAACCAAAATTTGTTTTTCACTGTTATAGATTGAATAGCAGTTACTTGTCTTCAAGCGGGTGTCTCAGGCCTACAGTGTGTGCTCTGCAGAACTGTTCCAGTGCACATTGCCAATCATATCTGGTGTCTCTATAGCGTGCTTTTAAAACCAAAATTTGTTTTTCACTGTTATAGATTGAATAGCAGTTACTTGTCTTCAAGCGGCTCTGTCAGTCCTTCCTTCAGCGTGTGCTCTGCAGAACTGTTCCAGTGCACATTGCCAATTTACATTGCACTCATTAGAACCAAACACTGTGGGGTGATTTCACCAAGGACCACACGACGGAACAGGATCTGATTTTTAGGGTCCTTCAAATTGAAAAGGAGGATCCGGTATTTATTCTTATATCTGCTGTCAGTACACAGGAAAAGTTTAAATATTTCTTGTTCTACGTTCTCTGCAACTCCACGCACCGACTCATCCAATACGTGAAGATCTGGGGTTTCTCTGACTCTCCTCAGTAGTGTATCAAACAGAGTCTGCACTGTGGTAACACGGACATCTTCAGGACTTAACTCAACTATTTGCAGATAGGCAGTCTGCAGCTTCTCTTTTTCACCTGTTCTCTTCTTTCTCTTATGCGTATTCTTGTCTATATGCAGGTGGTCTCTTGCCTTTCTTTTAACCAATTCGTTCCTTCCATATGGTTTCAAAAGATCTCTGGCATCATTACTTTCAACGCAAATAACGTCATTATAGTTAGTCTCCTCATTATTCACCGGGAAGAGAGTGTTTGCACTGACTACCCACAGCATGCTCTTGCCATTGCCTACTCCACCTTCAACGACAGGGTGCAAGTCCCAAGGAGAAGGATCATTCACTTTATTATCTGTCTTTATTTCACAAGTAGTGCCTGGAACATCCTCATGGGTCACAAGATGTAAATCTGGACTAATGTCAACCCCAGGGTCTGGAAAATCATCAATTTGAAATTTTTCGAATAATCCCAGTGGGCTGCCACATTCTTCCTCCTCTGATGGTATTAAAGTTTGCAGAGATTCACTATGGGGTGGTGTCAAGCATTTTGGAGAACAATTAAGCATCTCCATCCCAATACGTTTCAGATGTCCTATCAGCTCTTCCACCCTATGCGATACTATGGGCAGGCTACCCGTGACGTCATTACTCACGGCCCTATTTCACGCGGACACTCTGTGTCAGTGTGTATCATGGTCTCTGTGGACAGGAAACAGTCTCTATTCTGCTCTGTGTCAGTGTGTATCAGGGGTTTTGAGGACAGGTGTCAATCCATATCTGCCAAGTGACCCTATGTAGGGGGAACAGTCCCTATTCTGCTCTGTGTCAGTGTGTATCATGGTCTCTGTGGACAGGGAACAGTCTCTATTCTGCTCTGTGTCAGTGTGTATCAGGGGTTTTGAGGACAGGTGTCAATCTATATCTGCCAAGTGACCCTATGTAGGGGGAACAGTCCCTATTCTGCTCTGTGTCAGTGTGTATCATGGTCTCTGTGGACAGGGAACAGTCTCTATTCTGCTCTGTGTCAGTGTGTATCAGGGGTTTTGAGGACAGGTGTCAATCCATATCTGCCAAGTGACCCTATGTAGGGGGAACAGTCCCTAATCTGCTCTGTGTCAGTGTGTATCAGGGGTTTTGAGGACAGGTGTCAATCCATATCTGCCAAGTGACCCTATGTAGGGGGAACAGTCCCTATTCTGCTCTGTGTCAGTGTGTATCATGGTCTCTGTGGACAGGGAACAGTCTCTATTCTGCTCTGTGTCAGTGTGTATCAGGGGTTTTGAGGACAGGTGTCAATCCATATCTGCCAAGTGACCCTATGTAGGGGGTACAGTCCCTATTCTGCTCTGTGTCAGTGTGTATCATGGTCTCTGTGGACGGTGAACAGTCTCTATTCGGCTCTGTGTCAGTGTGTATCATGGTCTCTGTGGACAGGGAACAGTCTCTATTCTGCTCTGTGTCAGTGTGTATCAGGGGTTTTGAGGACAGGTGTCAATCCATATCTGCCAAGTGACCCTATGTAGGGGATACAGTCCCTATTCTGCTCTGTGTCAGTGTGTATCATGGTCTCTGTGGACGGTGAACAGTCTCTATTCTGCTCTGTGTCAGTGTGTATCATGGTCTCTGTGGACAGGGAACAGTCTCTATTCTGCTCTGTGTCAGTGTGTATCAGGGGTTTTGAGGACAGGTGTCAATCCATATCTGCCAAGTGACCCTATGTAGGGGGAACAGTCCCTATTCTGCTCTGTGTCAGTGTGTATCAGGGGTTTTGAGGACAGGTGTCAATCCATATCTGCCAAGTGACCCTATGTAGGGGGAACAGTCCCTATTCTGCTCTGTGTCAGTGTGTATCATGGTCTCTGTGGACAGGGAACAGTCCCTATTCTGCTCTGTGTCAGTGTGTATCATGGTCTCTGTGGACAGGGAACAGTCTCTATTCTGCTCTGTGTCAGTGTGTATCAGGGGTTTTGAGGACAGGTGTCAATCCATATCTGCCAAGTGACCCTATGTAGGGGGAACAGTCTCTATTCTGCTCTGTGTCAGTGTGTAGCAGGGCTGGGCTTTGAGGACAGGTGTCAATGTTAGGTGATTTCTGCCCTTTATGGATTAAAAGCAGACTCTGCATCAACTGTGCAATTTTCCATGGGAGTTTTGCCATGGATCCCCCTCTGGCATGCCACAGTCCAGGTGTTAGTCCCCTTGAAACAACTTTTCCATCACTATTGTGGCCAGAAAGAGTCCCTGTAGTTTTTCAAGTTCGCCTGCCCATTGAAGTCAATGGCGGTTCGCGCGGTTCGCCGGTTTGCGAACCGAAAATTCCGGGTTCGCGACAACACTATTCCCGGGTATAATAGAAATACATGATACTATTATGTTTACTCACTTTCTTTAATGGCATAATAAGATAGCATCAAATCCAGGATGGAAGATAATGGAAGAAAAAGCTAGTTACATTATTATTAGTGATGTCTCGAACGGTTCGCTGGCAAATAGTTCCCGATGAACATAGCGTGTTCGCGATCGCCACGGACGGCGAACATATGCGATGTTCGGTCCGCCCCCCCTATTTATTTTTTTTTGTTTGTGGCCAAATTTACTAATACTAAGTAAAAATTACTTAGTATTACTAAATTGTGCCCCTACTCGCAATACCGCGAGTAGGGGCATGTGGCTGCTCACTGTTAAAATAAAAAAAATTAAAAAAGAGCTGAGCGGGTGGGGGCCCTAAAGTAAAAAAAGGGGGGAGGACCTATTGTCCTCCCCCTGGCCCCCACCCCTGAGCGGTGAGTGAGGGGCCCTAAATACCAATAGGGGGGGAGACCTTCTGTCCCACCCGGCCCCCACCCCTGAGCGGTGGGTGGGGGCCCTAAAAATTACAATAAAGGGGGGCCTACTTTCCCCCCTGGCCCCCACCCCTGAGCGGTGGGTGGGGCCCTAAAATTAACAATAAGGGGGGGACCTACTGTCCCCCCCGGCCCCCACCCCTGAGCGGTGGGTGGGGGCCCTAAAATTAACAATAAGGGGGACCTACTGTCCCCCCCCCCGGCCCCCACCCCTGAGCGGTGGGTGGGGGCCCTAAAATTAACAATAAGGGGGACCTACTGTCCCCCCCGGCCCCCACCCCTGAGCGGTGGGTGGGGGGCCTAAAAATAACAATAAGGGGGGACCTATTGTCCCCCCCGGCTCCCACCCCTGAGCGGTGGGTGGGGGTCCTAATATTAACAATAAGGGGGACCTACTGTCCCCCCCGGCCCCCACCCCTGAGCGGTGGGTGGGGGCCCTAAAATTAACAATAAGGGGGGACCTATTGTCCCCACCGGCCCCCACCCCTGAGCGGTGGGTGGGGGCCCTAAAAATAACAATAAGGGGGGACCTATTGTCCCCCCCGTCCCCCACCCCTGAGCGGTGGGTGGGGGCCCTAAAATTAACAATAAGGGGGACCTATTGTCCCTCCCGGCCCCCAACCCTGAGCAGTGGGTGGGGGCCCTAAAAATAACAATAAGGGGGGACCTATTGTCCCCCCTGGCCACTACCCCTGAGCGGTGGGTGGGGGCCCTAAAATGAACAATAAGGGGGACCTACTGTCCCCCCCCGGCCCCCACCCCTGAGCGGTGGGTGGGGGCCCTAAAATTAACAATAAGGGGGGACCTATTGTCCCCCCCGGCCCCCACCCCTGAGCGGTGGGTGGGGGCCCTAAAAATAACAATAAGGGGGGACCTATTGTCCCCCCCGGCCCTCACCCCTGAGCGGTGGGTGGGGGCCCTAAATATAAAGGGGGGGACCCTAGTCAACTACCCCCCTCACCCTAAAAATAATGAGGGGGGGACCTTTAACTAAAAACCTTTTTAAAAAAAATTAGATAAAACAACTTACCATTTGATGTTTTCTTTCTTCAATAATCTTCTTTTTTTAGCCCCAAAAAAGGCCAAATAAAAAACCATAATAACCGACGCAATAAAAAAACGAAAATTTTATGTTTGCGACATCACTAATTATTATATCAGAATTAAAGAATTAAGCATTTGA
Organism: Pelobates fuscus; assembly: GCF_036172605.1. NCBI lineage: Eukaryota > Metazoa > Chordata > Amphibia > Anura > Pelobatidae > Pelobates > Pelobates fuscus. The sequence goes on along the minus strand of NC_086326.1, from coordinate 78,810,864 downwards.
TAACAGCCCTAGGGAACAGTTTTAAACCATTATAAATAAACATTTAAAAATTAAACTTATATTTCTAGAACTACACAATTATTAAAAAGTTTGACGGATACAGAGAAACTTATAAAAAAAATGTAAAAAAAATAAGGTGCTCACTATATACTTTAAGGTAGCAGTAAATCTTACAATGATTCCCCAAAACCTTGTAGGAATAGAGACAGAAGACAAATACAAAAAATAGGTAACCACGCCTTAAAACACAGTAATGTACAAAAATGAAGCCAAAAAAAAAATTCTAAATATATTAATATATTAAACATCCCAGGTGGGGATCATACCACCAAAGTGCTTTATACTAGAGCAGGTCTATGCTCGGGTTCATGTGACTAAGATGCCTACCTTTTCATATATGCACTACAACTTTGATATACATATTGCACAACTGGATATACCAATTTTTGTCTTCACATATTCGAGACACAGATGAAGTCTACCACCACTGTAGCTGAAAATATATCCAGTGACGGGGATTGTACCGTCTATGCCCAAAACAGCAGAGCTCTTTGTAGCTCTATAAATTGTGAGGTTTTGCTGTAGCACTCTACTTCACTGTGTTAAAAAAACATACTGCACTATTATTGTCTCTCTTTTTCCTTTTTCTTTGAGATACCATGCTGTATAACAGCCAAAGACTTCGTAGACTTTTAACAAAAAAGTATGTACATATGAATTATATTTAATTTCATTTTTGTACATTACTGTCTTTTAAGGCGCGGTTATCTATTTTTTGTATTTGGATACAGAGAAATCTTCATCATTAAATAAATGGGAAAGAGATTTAAATAAATATTTGTTAATAGAGGAATGGGGGGAGGCTTTTACACAAGTTAAGAAAATAACACATAGTCTTAGTTTGCATGAAACTTTTTTTAAATTATTCATAGATGGTACCTTACCCCTTACAGAATCAAGAAAGTCAAACATAATTAATCGGAAACCTATTGGAGATGTACTAGTGCTAAAGAACATTATACCACATGTGGTGGGAGTGTAAAGGTTTAATAGAGATTAAAGAAAATATAATGCAAATCTACAAACACCTGCACATACAAGAAGATCTATCTCTTCAAATATTCCTATTCCACCTGAATTTTCCCATATGTTGCTTTGAACAAAAAACATTCTTAATACACATATTTATGGCCATAAAGCTCATAATAGCAAGAAATTGGAAGTTACTGTTACGACACTCACCGCCAGGGGAGTGAAGCCGCCACTTAATAGATAATCCCCTTTCTCCAGAAATGCAGTTTTAGTCCAGCCGATCGTCAAACTCCCGAACGGAGCATACGAACACGGCAACTCCCGATCAGCAATCCATCCGAAATCCTTTCACAGCTAGAAATAAACGAAAACGCTGTCCCAATAGTAAATACCTCCACAAACGAGACCAAGCTCCGTCTTGAAGGTCAAACAGGAATGTGTTTTATGGGGGCTACCTGCCCGGTATTTATGCGGGTCTCCACAAGGTGGACACTCCCCTAGGGGACCTTGTGGAAGACTGTACAATATATTAGACAGTAGCCAATCGCAGTGGCTTCAATATAAGCCCTTCCCATTTTACCCATAAATCCTTCTTCTCTATTCCGGAGATAATTAGGGAGAAACCTAATTATCTCCTAGGATAGAGACAAACGCCATTTTAAAACATAATAAGAAAAATACATTAAAATACATAAATTCAGAAATACCGATTGCATATGGTTCGTGTAACGTATCCCCAGATAGCCTGGATCTGAGTGCATATTCCTACCGAATAGCGCTCAGATCCGATGTACATAGTTTAATCGCCATGGAGTCAAATCTTTCACAAGTCCTTCGGTATACGAATGACTCCATGGGACGGCTACCTGGGTAAAGTCCATACGAAGGATAGAAACTCCCGAACTGACCGGTGTTCGTACGCCTCGATGAAATAGAAGGCGGGTGGCAGCTTCCAGCGGTGTTCGGCAGTTAAAGTATCCGTTTTTAGTTCCATAGGATTTGCACCGAACACCGCTGATTCACCTCGTGTCCAAAAATGGCCGCCGCCTCGTGGTCGGCATACGAACGACGACCATCCGTACGAATGGAATGGAGAGGTGTCTGCGGTTAACCGCAACGTTCTAATTGTGGTCAATGAGTTAACAAGCAGCACACTCCTCTCCTGGGTGGCCGTTTGTTCGGTAGTTTCAATCGGTATTAGGGGAAACACACGAACAGGGGCATACGGACAGGAAATCCACGAAATCAAGGCAAACAGACGAACCAGCAATATAAGTCTATACAGATGGATTTGTCACAGTTACCTTTAACACCTAAATGGTCATATGTAGCTGGTCGGATTGAATACCAGGGCAAAACTGAAAAATGGATTTACAGAAATGCAGATAAGACCTATGTGCATAAATCTATATGGTCCAACTGGTATAAAATCTCTACGAATAAAAAAAATCTCTACAGCTAATATTACCCAAATTCTCTAAAAAATATTTAATACCTATAGAAATCAATTTATAGATATTTAAAGGGAGACATGTTTAACAGCTCCCACAAAAATAGGGGGGGGGGAGGAAGAAAGGAAAGAAGAAAAAAAGCAAACGAGAAAAGGGGAAGGGAAAGAAAAAAGAGAAAAAGGGAAACAAATTTAATAAACAAACAACCTCCCTGAGCTGAGAATGCTGTCTCCTCTCTCCCCTCGAAAGGACCCTTTCCGTCTGCCATCTCGTAAAAATAATTACGATCATTGACTCTATGTTAATAGGTATTAAGTAATTCTATTTGCCAGTTATTGAATGTGATGAATGATTGTCAAGAAACTGGAATTATAAAGTTATCACGAATAATAACTTAGCAGCTGAATCTAGTTCATGTATACTTGTTTTTGAATCTTGTCGCACCATTTGTTAGTCAATTTGTTTAGTATGTTGTTCATCCGGAAAAATAAAATCGATAAAAAGTTATACTAAAGAAAGGATTTTTAATAATGCAATTAAAACTTAGTGAAATGTAACAATAAAGGAGAGATTAAATTATACTTAAAGTATGAAACAAATGATGATAAAGGTGCCCACGGTCGTTGAGAATCAACACAGATTCCATATACACTACGGCTTATTACATATATAATGCTAGGGGGGGAGGGAAGAATACAATCAAAATTTCTACAGTATTTTCACTGTTCAGGATCTTGTTAAAAGGATCTCTTAGATTGGTGGTTAAATATTTTTTATTTTGCTATGGAAGCTCTCTTATCCTCAAGTTTGAGCGTCGACCTCTGTTATCTAGGTCTGTGATTTGTTGTGACATTATATTTATGCACTCCCTTTGAGACCTAATTTGCGCTTCCATTTTTATCATTGTGGAGTGAATGGTGGCTCAGTCAGCTCCTATTATCTGGGTTCTGTTTCCCTGGCAGGTTATTTCATCCTTAAGAGCTTTGGTTTCTTCTTTTATCAGAAGCTTAGTTTCAGTTACAGCATGATCAAAGCTCATTTTCATTTGTTCCATATAATGGAAAAAATCTTTTTTTTGTGACTAGTGCATTAATATGATTAGTATTATCACAAAGCAAGTTACTTTCTGTTTCTGATTGTTTAGCTGGGTCTTGTTTTTCTCTTTCAGATAGAGTTGGCTTAGTGTTTGCCAATAATTTAAACAGCAGTGTTTCTGAGCTTTCTCTAATTTCATCTTTAGTACATTCTTGGATAAAATCAAAATTTTGCTCACCATGCTCCTTATTTCGGGTGATGTGTTGCTCAGCTGCACCTCTGCCATCTCCATCGTCTCAGTGTTTTTTTCCCCTTGGGTACATCTGCTCCAGCTTGTTCTTTTCTGTTTCTGCTCTCTCCTCTGTGAGCTCAACATTCTCGCCGGGTCGTGTTAGTTTTTGGACAGTCGGAGGGGAGACTGATAATAATGGCACCGGGAACTATTTTAAGCTCTGAGTTACTTCTTTCTATCCCTTCCTAGGGGTGTTGGGGATGGAGTTGGCATTTTTTTTTGTTGGCATTTTTTTTGGAGGGGTGTGTTGTCTCTTAGGGGTTGGTGGATCTCTTCAAATGCTCATTCCTTCCTCATAGCACGCGGGGTCCGGACCATGTCAGAGCGTACGCGCTCACATCGCTTTTCGGTCACGCCCACCAAAATGAGAGTTAATGCCCTTTTATATGCATGACAATATCTTACTGGCCTTAGCCACTGCTGATTGACAATGCATATTGTTGTCTAGTTTGTTGTCCATAACAATTCCCAAATCCTTCTCATGCATTGTTATCCCTAATTCACGACCATTTAAGGAGTAAGTTGATTGTGCATTCTTTAATTCAAGTGCATAACCCTTAATTTTTCTACATTAAATGTCATCTGTCATTTGAATGCCAGTCCCCCTATCCAGTGGTGTATCTTGGTTTTGTGCTGCCCTAGGCAGGACAAAACTCAGACACCCCCCCCCCCCCGCGCGCCACCCCCACCCGACCCTTCCCCCCTGCCCCGCCTTCTAAATACACACACATTCACTGACAGATACGCATACACTAGCTAACAGACACACACAGTCGGACACACACACACACTAACAAACACACACAGTCAGACACACACACAGTGAGACACACACACTAACACACACAGTCGGACACACACACTAACAAACACACACAGTCGGACACACACACTAACAAACACACACAGTCGGACACACACACTAACAAACACACACAGTCGGACACACACACTAACAAACACACACAGTCGGACAAACACACACTAACAGACACACACAGTGAGACACACACACTAACAAACACACACAGTCGGACACACACACACACAGTCGGACACACACACACTAACAGACACACAGTGAGACACACACTAACAGACACACACTGTCGGACACACACACTAACAGACACACACACACACACAGTCACAGACACACACTGACACACACACACACTAACAGACACACACACACACTAACAGACACACACACACACTAACAGACACACACACACACTAACAGACACACACACACACTAACACACACAGTCACAGACACACACTAACAGACACACACACACACTAACAGACACACACACTAACAGACACACACACACACTATCAGACACACACACACACTATCAGACACACACAGTCAGAGACACACACACACACTCACATTAACACATTTTTTTTATTATTTACTCCCCCCCCCCCAGCCTCCTTACCTTTGGGAATGCTGGGGGTGGGGGGGTTCTCCCATTCCCTGGTGGTCCAGTGGCTGCAGGGCGGCACTGCCGGGCAGGCTGGGCGGCCGGCGAGGGAGCTCTTCCCCTGAGCTCTCTGCTCAGCTCCCTCGCGCGCCGCCCGCAGAGTGAGGCTGGGAGGCGGAGCCGGAATATGACGTCATATTCCGGCTCCCAGTCTCACTCTGCGGGCGGCGCGCGAGGGAGCTGAGCAGAGAGCTCAGGGGAAGAGCTCCCTCGCCGGCCGCCCAGCAACCAGCCCAGCATGTCTGTTAGCCGCAAGGCTAACAAGACATTTGCCTTGGGCATTTGGGGGCGGCGTTTTTTGCCGCCCCCTGGAAAATGCCGCCCAAGGCAAATGCCTTGTTTGCCTCGCGGCTAATACGCCCCTGCCCCTATCTATCTAAATCCCTCTGAATAAAAAAAATGCTTGCTCACATTTTAACAACAATAACTTAAATTAAAATGTTAACATAATTAACATAATTTTAACAACAATAACAAATTCAAATACTAACAAAATTCTGATTACTTTACAGAATTTTGTTAGTATTTGAATTTGTTATTTTTGTTAAAATTATAACTTATTAATTATCCGACTGTGTAATAAGGTCTAGTGCACCCACCAATGGAAAACCTAACATACACCAAAATACATAATCTAAAGTGAGTGAATAAGCTTGGAACAACTATTGCAACTTTTTCAGACATGATTGGTTTCAGCCTGAAGTTTGTAAGAGATCAAATAAATTAAGGAAATTGTCAGTTTATGATTTTACCACTCAGCCTTTTCTTAAGTTGCATTGCAAGTCTGTGCAGATTGTGAAGACCAAGTAAAATTATAGAAAAATCACAAAAATGGGGGCATGATGGCAAAACAGGCTAGTAATTTTTCAACTTTGAATAAAGAAGAGATTGTTTCTTAGACCTCATGGACAGTACAGGATTTGTCATTTCCTGGTTCTTTTCTAATGGGAGTACTTGCATAATTAGACTAATGTGTACCAGTGGCATGCCTCAAGGACTAGGTTGGGAACCACAATTCGATAAAATGCCAATTGCCCTTAATGCAAAATTAATTTAAAGTGAATTTCAAATGTGGGGCCAAAGAAGCTGAACTGTAAACTTAACTGACTTGTAGAAATCCTTAATGGCATGTTAAAGTGGTATCTGCCTCTGGAAAGAAATATGCAAAACGTGCTTATTAAATTAGTGTTTTAGTAATAAAGCAAATCTAAGCTAATTTTACAGTGAATTAGATATGTCTTTGTAAGCATTTATGTCCTGTGCTTAAACTCCCACAACTCTTGAGCGGAAGTAATATATATCTTATTTAGCTGCAATGCATAAACAAAACCAACCAGGAAAAAAAGGGATATCTCTGTACTATCCAAAAGAAAAACTAACGTAGGCTTCTGAATAATCCCTTAAACATGAAGGCCAATTTGTGCTTGTTTGTGTTTATTTCATTGTAGTTTAGGGTTTTCTCTTTAAAAAAAAATAATAATAATAATAATTATAATATTTCAGTTAAAGGCCAGAAAGGAATTACTTTTAATATCCTATATTTATACCAATTGTAAATAAAATGTAAAAAAAAAAAAAACCATTTTTACACATCAAGTGCGACTAAATAGATTCTCATATTAGTTCAGATTGTTAAATGCCGCATATATCTAGGATCTAAATTCATTTTTTGTAGTTACCTCTAACCCTAAACCAAATCTACCTTACCCTATTCCTATGCTTACACTAACTCTTACAGTAAACCTATATAATACTCACCTATTTTTGAGGCCCCCTGCTCTGACATGGTAATAGACGCTGCACGCTGCCCGTGCATGTCTCTTTATGATCATTCACGCCGATGTATGAATGGCGCAACACCTAATGGCCATTCGGTGGAACCAAACGAATTGCTAAAAATTCGCCAATTCACTGAATTCCGGTCTTTCTGCACTCACTCCAGCCAATTACTTGTAAGCTTAATATTTCCCATGGTTTCTAGTCCAAATCGCCGGTTACTGATCTTGGCTTGTTACTCGTTTATTCTGCTTTCCATGTTCCTGTATTTTGGCTTGTCTATTGATTACCTGATTTCTCCTTCCCTTGACCTTAGCTTTCTCTTTGACTATTCGGTACGTTAAGTCCAGCCACTCTAAGGCCCAGTTATACGGCAACTACACCTGTGTTGTATTTTAGAGTCTGTGTGTTTCGGCTCCCTTATAGTTATGACACCTTAGCCCTAGCAATAACTCTACACCAGAGGTAGGCAAACTTTGGCATTCCACATGTTGTGGACTAGATCTCCCATAATGCTCTTACAGACATAATGCTGGCAAAGGATCAGGTGAGATGTAGTCCGCAACATCTGGAGTGCCAAAGGTTTCCTAACTGTGCCCTACAGAGCCATAAAACAGCATTAACCCTTACCTTAACACTAAATCAAATCCTAAACCTAATACTAACCCTAGCCCTTACCCTATGGCAGTGGTTCCCAACCCAGTCCTCAAGTACCCCCTACCAGTTCAGGATTTAGGGATTACCCTGTTGTGTCTAATGTGTTTTTAGAAATAGAAAAAAAAAAACACTTTACACACAACAGGTAATTCCTAAATTCTGGACTGGTAAGGGGTACTTGATGACTGGGTTGGGAAACCCTGCCCTATGGGATTCCCTCTACTAATGTTAATACTAGCAGAGGGATTTCCAAGCTAATAGAGTAGTATGTGACCGCCATCTACTGGCCGTTTACAACATGAGATAGAGATCTCCCCGTCTGATGCTGCAGCTCCAGCATGCTACCTCCGATGAAAAAACATTTAGCAAAAGGACATGCACAGAAACTGTCAGGGTCTTTTCATACCATGGTGGTCTTCCGCAGACAGCATGCAGCCCAATATCATGCTCAGCCGTGGAGACTTAAAGGGACACTACAGTCACCAAAACAACTTTAGCTTAATGAAACAGTTTTGGTGTATAGATCATGCCCCTGCAGTCTCAATGCTCAATTATCTTCCATTTAGGAGTTAAATCACTTTGTTTATTTACCCTAGTCACACCTCCCTGCATGTGACTTGCACAGCCTTCCTAAACACTTCCTGTAAAGAGTCATCTAATGTTTATCCTTCCCTTATTGCAAGTTCTATTTACTTTAGATTTTCTTATCCCCTGCTATATTAATTGCTTGATAAACCCAGCAAGAGTCCCCTGTATGTGATTAAAGTTCAATTTACAGAGCAAGAGATAAAATTGTTTAAGGTAAATTACATCTGATTGAAAGGAAAACCATTTTTTTTCATGCAGGCTCTGTCAATCATAGCCATGAGAGCTAAAGTTGTTTAGGAGACTATAGTGTTCCTTTAAATGGATTTAAAGCGCTGTATGTACATCTGTTTACCCAGGTATTGATTGATATCTGGATCTCCCTGGTATGATCAGGGCTTAACTAGGCTCTGTAGAACGTAATGACACATCCTAAAATTGAAAAAGGAAAAATAAGTTTTTAGTACGACTGCAAGTTTATGAAGTTTAAGCTCCCCTACAAATGTCAAGGCAAGTCTCTTAGGTTAGTATTTTAAAATCTGTTAAAAAAAAACCAGAAAATTATATTTGTATAAAACCCTTCAAACTGTTTAACCCTAAATAGGGCACACATGTATTTTTTTATTTGTGTTACTTAAGTAAACTTCTCACACAGTGATTGGAAAAATACAACAAAATACAATCTCTAAATTAACTTGGCAACCATATATAGAAAAATACACATTGTTTATATTGCCATATCCTCTAGAGAGTATAAGTACATATCTAAGTAATTTAAACAAGCTATAGTTAAATAATATTTGGAGTCATTTTGGAGAACATTATTTCCCACAATGTAGAATGAATCTAGGTCGTTCGGTTTTTAAAGGAAGTTAAAGCACATAGAACATTGGGTGTTATTATATAGCTCAGAGATAATATCTCAACATGTGGTTTGGCCTCCCTTGTTTTCAAAGTCAAGCATTACTTTGTAAACTACCTATGATTGGTATTAAATATTCAACAGAAAACAAGTCAGTTTTTGTTTTATACTGTGTGTATTAGGCAGGTAGATCTATGGCTTAATTAGCTAAGATGAAACATTTTTGAAAAACAAAAATCCAAATCTGCTGACATTGTTCTTTTCCTTTTTTTTTTTATTATTGTTTCATAAATAAAGCATTTATGTAAAAATCCTATGCTTCTTTTCTTGGTGGCCCAATCAATTTTTATTTTTTTTATATCTTTTTATTTTAAAAGATATACAGAGGAAAAAAGAACAACATGCAATTAAAAGGCTATAAATGAACTTCAGCAGAATACACAAAAAAACTATAAACATCATAGTACACATTGTCAGATCAATAGAGCTTAACCAAAACCTTATGGTATATCTACTAAAAGCAAAAATCAGTAATATATTGGCATACCCAATATATGGTCCTGATTGCTGGGCAAAATGAGGAAATGGTTGAAGATAAAAGAGCTAAAGAGATAAAGATTGGGGTAAAGGAAATAGATAAAGAACAGTCAAAATAGACATGATATCAGAAAGAATACACATATGAAAAATATGATATAGATAAAATAGAGGTTTAACACAGTAGCTAAGTATGTTCAAGTAGTGATCTAGGGATAGTGATTTGTCACAAAATTCAGCAAGCTTCAGGGAGGGTAGGGCAGCAAACCACTGGAACCATAAATATCTTAATTTAGAGGATTTAGATCAGCCAACAATCAAGTTTGTCTTACAAAGTTGAAAGTAAAAGATCTTAGACACCGGAATATAAGGTAAAATTCCATACTGTGCATTAAAAAATTAGAAGGGAGTTCCAATCTGTACCACTGTAAAATATTTTTTAAAGTGTTATACTTCCTCTTTGACATGGACTTTGAAACAGTCTATCAAATTACATCTGACCTGGTCTGTCCTGTGAGAAGGCCTCTATGGTCCTTATTGGTTAAAACAAGAACATCACTTTCATCAGGCCCCTGGCAACTACCAACACAA